>NC_050102.1:184208754-184528786 GCF_902167145.1 Zea mays | reverse complement strand
GGTTACTAGTAGTGGTAGAACTCAGAACTACATAGATCCAGGAAGCAAGCAAGCAAATCCTTCCTGCCATGGCGGCCTCAATGTACATAGATCCCATGTTTTTATTAATTTCGTCTAGCTGGGGGGGCGTGCACCTGCCATGGCGGCCTCCTTTATTTAGCTTTATATAAGTAGGATGTAGGATGTCTACCATATGTGTGTAGCTTGGGATTAGGCTGCAAGAAGATAAGCCTGCTTGTACAAATATGGCTTCCTGGAACAATGACATTTTGGGGGCGCAACGCAAGAAAGATGAAAGAACAATCCAGGAAGCAGCAGGTGTTTTCTTCTTCTTCTTCTTTTGCCCCTTCCATGATATTCGCGTGTCAAAGGCTCTCCTAAAGCGAGTAGTAGTCTTTTGGTTTGGTGAATATTTGCTGTTTTCATGCTGGTCCCTGCTGATGTTTGCGATGATTTTACAATCAGAAAGAGACGTTTTTTGGTTTTGCCTCCATTCTCTTTTTGTTGCTCAGCTTTGGCGAGGGGGAAAGCCAGTAATTTCGACGATAGGGAACAAAAAATGGATCGAATTTTGGGACCCCTTTGCTTTTCTGAAAGATGGAACAGAAGGCAAACAAATCCTGACTATTGGGAGGATCTAATTTTTCCTTTTTTAGACAATGTAGAGCAGCTGCTTCCCTACACCAGGCAGGAGGCACTGGACCACAGACACGCAAACAGAGCTGCAAGTCTGCCTCCCCCCAAGCACCCTGCTCCCTCCGATCTAATAACTGATTTTAATAAATCAATCCATTAAAGTTTCACCATATATATATATATATATATATATATATATATATGTAATGTTGATATTCATTATACGAGACAAGTATCATTGGATTAATCTGAAAATGTATTTTTTAACAATAAATACATTAAGAGATGCAAAGTTTTTTTTTTGTTCTATAAACCTCAACTTACTTAATTATATGATTACATTCTTTCTAGGAATAAGTCTATATATATAATCCCCTGTCGTTTGACATCATAGAATGTCCTTTGAAAATGGAAGCTTAACCCCCTAACCTTCATAATGCCGTATATAGCTGGACAAGATTTCTTTGCTTGAGATCAAGGGTTACTTAAGGGATCACATGCCAGTTACTGATCTACTACTGTTGCATCGGTTGAAGCCTGGGATGCAGTTAGGTGATGGATTGGTTTTGTTAACTGATGATGTGTCTTGTAAAAAAATGTCTGATCACACAACCGATGCGCGGAGTAGCAGATGTGTATGTGGAGGGAGTGAATTTGCAAGCGAATGAATCATCTGCATGTCTCCTTCTAAGGATCCAAAAGTTGACAGCATGTTTACAAATAAACAAGAAGAAGTGAAAGGAGATTCAGGTAATAAACAGGGAAAAGAAGATGAAGAGTGGTTTGGAGATGTCAGTGGGGATGATGAAGAGGATGTTGGTTGCAGTGATCATGAGTTACATGGTAAAGATGAGGAAGGTAGTAGTTCAGATGAAGAATACAAGCCTCCAGAGGATGATAGCTCCACATAAGATGAGGGTCATGTGAACCAAGTGGTTTCTAGTTAATGGGTCATGTATGTAAATTAAGTGCTTTCATGTTAAGAAATGGTTGTGATCTTGCACTTTATGTATTCCATAGTTCACACAAAATAACATTAATAATACACGTTATATGTATTGCACTTTAAGAAATGGTTGTTATGTTTTTTTTGTCTTTATAGAGTATAGGTACAACAGTTCAAATAATTGACTTTAATCACAAGCGAACAGTGATGGATAGGTATACGGCAAAGCCCTAATTTCCTGTGAAACTATATCGGAGATATTTTTGTGTACTTTGTTCACCAGTGTATCGGAGATATTTGATGTTTGGTGTACCAGAGCTGAGCAGCAGTAATGAATTCCTCACTCATCTTTTTGCCCGGGAGGGGGAGGGAGGAGGTAAATGGAAACAGTGGCAAATGTGGTCCAACACGGTCCACAACGCACCCTGGCCAGTCACCAGAAAGATGCCTTGCCTGGTGTGTCCGCCTCGGTCAGGTCCATAGTTATTTTTTACATTCTTTTAGATTTTATAAAACTATCCATTTCTATCCTCTCTTCATGTACTCTCCTCTTTTTTCTTTTCTTTTATTTTTGTTACCAATTCTATGTACTCTCCCTTTCTTTTTGTACTAATGGTGTGTACTGCCGCTACACAATGCTTATGTCGATTAATCTTTCTTAAATTTAATTAGGTTTATATAAAATAATTATAAATTTTCGTATCTTTAGATAAGTTTATTGTAAAAGTAGATTAGGTAGATAATAATTATAAATTATAGATATTAATGCTCTCTTTGTTCTAAATAATATTTTCGTAGCAAAGATATTAGGGTACATAATGTGTATATGAGAAAGAATTGCTAGAAGAGCAAGAAAAAGTGAGTCCTGACAGCATAGCACGAGCCTAATACACAAGAATTTTTATAAAGATTCGAGCTACAATGTGTAACACCCCATGTCTTTTGTTCATCATATATTAATTTATGGGCACAACTAATTTCCAAGAGTCCTTCTAAATTTACTCTCTAAATTATAATTTGGAGAGTCATTTACATAAAAAACACTTTCTATATCTTTTTAATCTCCAACAACCTTTCTATATCTTGTTTGCACTTTAGAAAGTCATTTATGTTTTCTATATTTGGCTAGTGAGAAATCCGAAATAGAAGACATGATTTTTTGTATTTTAGTAATTTTTCTGAAAAAAATCATGTTTAGACATCTCGATGACCTGATTCCGTTTTTAGACCCTTTGCTCGACGCCATAGGCCGCACCATAAAAGGGCGGGACAATCTTCCTCCTACACACAAGCACACATGTTGTAACATGTCCATGAGCAATACAACGATTAGCACTACACTGGACTAGGGCCTCGGCCTAAAGCAGTATAACCCTGCGTCTCAGTTCCCAGCTCGGATCCTCGTGATCCACCTTTCGGAGTGAGTCCGCGCTTGCATCCCCACCGAACACAAATCTAATGTCCTCCGGTTTCCGATACCATGACAAGTTAGTTGGCTAAAAAATTTCTAGTGGAATTAGCCAGCTAACAAATATCTAGCTAACTATTTGCTAATTTGCTAAAAGCAACTAATAGCTTAACTATTAGCTAGACCGTTTGAACGTCTTCAGCTAATTTTAGCAGCTAACTATTAGCTGTAGTGTATTCAAACACCTCCTAACAATTGCTATCATCGCATGTCTGGATTGTCTTCAAATCCCTTGGGTTGCGTTCGGTGGATCTTGTTAGGGATTCCTGCCAATGTTCTCAACCTTTTGTGCCTCAAATTCCGCTTGAATTGAATGTTGCTCTACCACCTCTTTTATAGTCTAAAGTAGTGATATTATTACCACTGGACCTCCAACGGTCGCCCGCCATCAACGAGATCTGATCCAGCTTCCTTTCCCATGGGACACCGGTCCGGTCTGGTGCGGCGGAGCGGCCATGTGTTAGTTAGTCATTGAGATGATCGTTGACGGTTGAAGAGAACCATCAGACACGAGGTGTGGTGCATCACTGGACTGGGCAGCCAAAGTCGCTTTGCAGAGCTCTCTGGAACTTCAATCCGGTGCGCCACCGAACTAGTCCAGTGTGCCAAGCCGCTAAAGTCTCATTCCAGACCTCTCTAGAATTTAGGTCCGATTTTCCCAGATAGCTAAACCTTGTCTTCTTTTCTGATTTTTTTCTCCAAATAAATTTAACTTTGCCCAAGAGTATTTCCATAACTTAGACATATATTTCTAGTGACAATCCAACCGGTCTAAGTAGTGTAACTTTATTTTCTTGTTTTTTATAACTTAATCTTTTATCATAAGTTATTTCTTATGCACTCGCATTCACATACTTAGCAAACCTATTAGTTTACAATGTTGTGTTGGTCATTAATCAATAAAACATTTACAGTAATGACACAAGGCACATTTTCCCTTTCAATATGGACAGGTGCCAGTGTGCCACAGGGTGCGAGGGGTCCCAAGGGCTTAGGTCGTTAGGTACCTCGAGGCACGAGGAGCCCTGGAGGTTTATATTGTTAGACCATCTCTAGCGGGTAGTGTAAAATAGGGGACGCATAACTGTAGATGATACTATTAACACTGTTTGTAGAGTGAAATTTAAAATAGGGGATAAGATAGGGGATGGATATGGGATCTGCTGGAGATAGCCTTAAGTGCTCTGGGTGTGATGGGCACTAGATGCTTATATTGTTAAGCGCCCTATGGCGCGAGGATCCCTAGCTATCTCCAGCAGCTCCCCTATCTTATTCACTATTTCAAACTTTATTCTGCATATAATGTCATCTATAGTGCAAATCCTCAATTTTACACGGTTCAGTGAAGGTGCCCCAGGACACGAGTAGCCCATGGTTTCATGTATGCCATATTATCCGATCGATCTAGTAAACTTAGAAGGTGTTTGTTTGAGACTATAATCTATTCAGATTATATAATCCAACAAATTTTTTGTTAGATTATATAATCTAAACATGTTATAATATCAAGCAAACATCCCTTTAATTAGGAGCATCTTTGTATAAATGAAAGTTAGTGTCGAGGCTCTTCATCATTTGTTAAAGGCCAAGTGAGCCCCACTGGTCCTGGTCTCGTGGGGTCTTGACTCTTGAGAGTAGTGGTCCTTCTGTTATGGATTCGAAAGTCACTCTCCTACGTAGGTATTTTAAACGCCTAAGGGTATACCTTATTCGGGCATTGAAGTAATAATCAAAATTTTATAGATTTATATAAAAATATTAACAATATTTATATCTCTAGATAAGTTTATTATAAAACTGGATTCGAAGATCTATCCAGCAATACTAATCATGTACCATAAATATTAATATTTTAAAAAGCTTAACTTTTTTAAAAAAAATGGGAACGATAATTATCTTTTAGAAAGAACCGATTTTTTTTATAATTAGTTAAAGTTGAAATCATTTGACCTCTCGGCGGCGACGAGAACGAAGTATAGTACGAAATAATTTTTCTATGCACCTATCTCAGATTCGCAGTTAGAAAAAAAAAAGATGAGATGTGACAACACAAAGCAGGCATGGTTATTGGCCAAAATTAAAGAATATCTTGTTTTGTGTGGTGGTCGTACTATAAAGCAGTCATCATCACTTTATTCAAAAAGGTTGCATCCTGAGCTATCACAGTGTGGAAGTGGCCTGAGCCACTCAGGATCTCCTGTTCATGTTCATGCCGGAGCCGGACCGCAAGCCGTACAGGTTCGTCCTTGTCCAGCAGAATATAGTACTACTACTTGCTTGGTTGCACCGGATTACAGTAGTAGTAGTGTTGGACACCATTTTTGTCATCTCGATGGTCCGCGTCATGGCGACCAGATAAGCACGAGCGAAGTACTTGTCGAGTACCATATTTAGTGATATCTAGATCACAAGCCTAAAGTCTCTATACGCTCGAGTAAGAAGGGGACATAAGAAGACACGCTCTCAACCTTACCAAGGTCCGAGGGACCCAAGTCATAACTCGCTCGAGGATAACCTTAAGCGAGAGCTTGCAGTCGCGACTCGCCCGAGGCTCGAGGAGACAAAAATCACGACTCTCCTAAGGCCAATCTCAGGCGGGATACACAGTCTCGACCCACCCGAGGCCAACCTCAAGCGAGAAGCATATTTCCGATTCACCTGCCGGAAGCTACCCGCCTCGGCCAAACACTCCGATTCCAGAACGTGCGTCCATACGTTCACATGCCCCCGCTGAGGGTGCCAAAGTCAACAAAGGACGACACGACTAAGGTCTAATCTACCTTTACCGCCCACGACGATGCATAGGGCACGAATACGAGGCACTGTTCCCCCACTCTGCCATTGTTTCAACCACTCCGAGCGTGGCTACAGGCAACATCCGATCAAGGCCTCGACCTCAGGAGAAATCTCCGCCTTGCCCGAGCTCGGCCTCGGCCAACTCACCCAGCAGACGCGCATTAAATGTCATCTACTCTCCCGCGAATCTCGCAGAAGACCATGCTAATCATTGTATCGACTACTCCAACTCGACACCCGCGCCCCTGTACATGTTAGGGATCGGGCGCATGCCCATGCTCCTGAGTCAAGCCTCGGCTCTACCCCGTCAGAAGAACATGCTACAGGGATCAGACGTCCTCCTGACCAAAAGATGATGCAAGGACAAGGACCATCCCACTGGCCATGTCGCTACATGGCTTGGACACGAGGACGAGAGCCATCCCGTCGTCCACGCCACTACAGGGCTCGAACACGCCTCCTCTGATCACAACAAGTAGCACAAACACCCTTGCACTCTGGGGCCTCCTCCTTGCGACTATAAAAGGAGGAACCCGAGGCCTTCTACGGGGGGACTTCACGACCACACACTTCACAGCTCACAACTCACCTCACCCCAATATTAGCACTCTGCCTCAATCATACTCAGAGACTTGGGACACACTCACTCTCTCGACTACTTTTAACCCCTACTATGAGCACTTTGGTGCAAGATAATACAAGTCTCCCTCCCCCGCTGCAAGTAGGGCCTTCTCTTGCCCGGACCATGATAAATCTCTTGTGTCTTCTTGCATCACCCATTCGGGACAGGGGCATGTAGCACAAATTTACTAGTCGGTTAGGACCCCAGTTTCCAAAACATCGAGACTACTTATCCATATGTGGTTATCCTAAATTATCCATGGGGATCTATTGGGTCTCACCAAGTTATAGGTCCAGACCTCTTCCCCTTAAATATAAAGGGGTATGATCGACTAAACCCTCGAACATATTCCAATCGAAACAGTCTACTTTATCTAACTTTTCTGCCCTAGGAGTAGATGTAATGTATCTTTAGTTGTAGTTTTCCGCATATCCATCTCTACCCCTATTCGACTCTACGTTGTCTAGACCCGTCTTGGGTGGCCTATCAACCCCAAGACGACCCTAGAATCTTACCCCTCCCCGGGGAAAGAATCACTTCATTCAAGATCTGATCCTTAGAGTGAAATCAAATCTTGACATCTTATTCTCTAGATGACTCTACGTCGTCTGGGGACGCCCCAGTTGACCTACCGACCCAGAGCACCCTAAGGTCTCTCCCCCAAGAGGGCAAAATCTAGGTTCCTTCAATGAAGAAGACAACCCTGCACCATCACGGATTGTTCGGCCTAGAGCACGGACCGTTCGGCTCGACGCAGGGAAGAAACCACTTTCGCCGCCAGATCGGACCATCTGCCCCTAGGCTACGAACCATTCGCGTCGCCACAGGGAACCCTACCAAGCGACCCAATGACCCGTTGTAGACCGCCACCACCGTCCACCTTTAGAGCCGAATCCAATTTATAGCTCATCACTAGAAGGCCCTAGGGTTTGTTGCTGTTTGGCCCGAAATAGGTGGTAGCCATCATAGAGGTGGTGTCGTATAAACAGGAATAGAGGTCGAGTTCAAGACCGCATTGCATGTAGTGTTATTTTTCTTACATCTTATCTACTACCTCGCTCACCAAGGTCTCGACTCCCCGTGGGTGGGACCTAGGGATCATCCCCAAAGTCTGGACTCACTACGATCGCGGATCTAGAGATCGTTAGTGTTTGTCTAAAAAGTCACCAACACACTTTTTGGCGACTCCACCGGGGACGAAAAGATCGGATCTATCAGACCCCATCCATTAGAATGCATCTGTTAGGTTAAACCTATTAGATCGACCACAATGGTCGATCCCAAAGATCACAACAATGTTGCCCCAAACAACAATACAAGGCTGACTAACTCATCGCCCGCTGAGGATGAGAAATTAGAAGACTACATGAAAATGTTGGACGAGGAGTTCCAATGACAAAAGGATCAGATAAGAAAGATGACAGAAAAGTGGTACCTTTCGCACTTCAAGGTAGATCGCACCAGAAGGTCATCAAGGAGAGGGAAGTAAAGTACGATTTCATGTCAGCCTTGCTGCATCAGCTCTCCATTGTAAGTAACACCACGCCATTAGCCGACTTTCAATCTATTAAAATTTCTTTCAGTAATCGGAATAAAAGTAAAATGAAGGATATAGAGAATATGACGTGTGTATTAGAAAAAACTCATACACGTGATTTTTCTCACATGAATTAGTGTAAGTGCAATCAACCCTAATTGAGGGTTTTGGTGATTAATGACAAAACAAACTAAGATTCTAACAAGTTTGCTCCTAGTGTGTACACAGTATTTTTACAGACAGGAGAAGCACAGATCCTACGATAATAAAAGTATAAAGCACAGCGGATTTAAAATTCCACATCCAATGGCGTGCTCCAAGTGCTATGAAACAACGGCGGTGCTAAGTTTATAATTCTTGAGTCATAGGAATCACCGTACAATTAAGAGGGATCCGCGACGGTTAAGTAAGTTGTGAAACGAGCCAAGTTCAATTCTTTTGAAAACTCCTTTGAGATCATCTTTTCCAGATCATGAATGCTCTTGAGAAAAACAAATTTCACTTCCCACAAAGTCTCCACCTAAGTTCTCTTCAAAATTCTCAAAGTTTGGTTTCAGCCCCCAAAACCGGTTCAACCGGTCCTGAAACCGGTTCAACCGGTTTTGGTACTGTTCATCCTGCCACCTCTGCTCTGACCTGTCTGACAGTCAGAGCTGTCAGAAAAGTTGCAGCAGATATTTTTCTGAAACCGGTTGAGCCGAATTTTGACCCTACTCAGCCGGTTTTGAAACCGGTCCAGTGTCCGGCTGAGTAGACCAGTGGACCGGGATCCCCCTGGTAGAAACCGGTTCAACCGGTTTGAAAACCGGTTCAACCGGTTTTTGCCCCCTTTCTCCCAACGGCTGCCAGCTTTTGGGGGATCCTTTATATACCCCCTCACACTCTCTCTCTCATTTACTTCTGCCTCTCCCACGAATCTTTGGCTGACCAACCCTCAAACAAGAGCATTCACTTCACCTCTCACACCCGCAATCGCATCTCCTTCAATCATTTGAAGGACCCTTGGTGTGAGGTGAACTCGATCGAACTCGCTGTCATTTTCATCTCGATTCTCCCATTCTCTTGTTCTTGAGCTCGTTGCAAACTTAACTGTGTGCGGATTTGTTACTCTTGGAACCCCGTGTTCCTTGACGGTTAGAGGTTGCTTGGGAGTCTCCAAATTTGTGGACGACCCCAAGAAGTTTGTATCACCCGCTCCTTGAGCAGATTTGAGAAGAGATTGCCTTGACCTTTGTGGTCGGCTTGTGGAGGATTAGGGTTGGAAAAGACCCGGTCCTTTGTGGGTTCCTCAACGAGGAGTAGGACACCTTTGTGGTGGTTGCCGAACCTCGGGTTATATCGCGTGTTCTTGTGTGTTCTTGTTAAGCATTTCATATTCGGTGGTTGGTTCATATTATTCATTCAAGTAGTTCTTGTGTAGGGCAAATCTTTAGCTATTTTCTTTACTACTTCGAATTTGTTCAATAGATTATTAAATTCAAGTTGAGTGGGTTCAAACTTGTTCAGTTGGGATTAAAATCGACTGAACCGGTTTGCACCTGTGCAACTTTGATTTAACCTATTTCGAAGTTTTTAGTGAAAATTTTCAGGTGTAGCCTATTCACCCCCCCTCTAGGCTACTTTCAATTGGTATCAGAGGTTCGTGCCTCGTTTTACGCTTAACCGCGTGAGGAAACGATCATGTCTACACAACGGGACCATGTGGATCCTCTTCTCGAGGAAATCCCCGTCACATCTTCCGGTGAGGAAGTGGACCCCAAGGTCCTCGACCTCGCCATGAAGATTGCCGAGAAAATGTTCCTCAAAATGAAAGAGGAAGATGCTAGGAAAAAGGCCGAAGAAGAGGAAACAAGAAGAAAGGCCGAAGAAGGTAAAGGTAAGGGAACATTTGATTATAATGACGATCTAGTGGATCTTTTGGTGTCTAAGGTATTGAGCAAGGTAAGTCTCAACACCGAAGGATCATCTACCAAAAGCAAAGGTAATGACTTTAGTAAAGTTCAATTCGATTACTCTAGAAATTATATTCCCAACTTCTCTTCCGCCCCACTTGGAAAGTTACCAACTCTTAGTGAGTTGAACTAT
Organism: Zea mays; assembly: GCF_902167145.1. Classification (NCBI taxonomy): domain Eukaryota; kingdom Viridiplantae; phylum Streptophyta; class Magnoliopsida; order Poales; family Poaceae; genus Zea; species Zea mays. The sequence goes on along the minus strand of NC_050102.1, from coordinate 184,518,696 downwards.
GATGAGTGGGCCGACAAGATGAAGTCGCATTTAATCGGTGTGCATCCTAGTCTTTGGGAGATTGTTAATGTAGGTATGTATAAGCCCGCCCAAGGAGAAGAGATGACTCTGGAAATGATGCAAGAGGTTCATCGAAATGCTCAAGCAGTGAGCATAATCAAAGGAAGTCTTTGTCCGGAAGAATACCGGAAAGTTCAAGGAAGGGAAGATGCTCGTGACATTTGGAACATTCTTAGAATGTCACATGAAGGAGATCCCAAAGCTAAAAGACATAGAGTTGAAGCTTTGGAAAGTGAGCTTGCAAGGTATGATTGGACAAAGGGTGAGTCGCTCCAATCACTCTTTGATCGATTGATGGTATTGGTCAACAAAATAAGAGTACTTGGAAGTGAAGATTGGAGTGACTCCAAGGTCACAAGATTGTTCATGAGAGCTTATAAAGAGAAGGATAAAAGTCTTGCAAGGATGATAAGGGATCGTGATGATTATGAGGACATGACGCCTCATCAACTATTTGCAAAAATTCAACAACACGAGTCCGAGGAAGCCCCCATCAAGACAAGAGACTCTCATGCCTTGATCACAAATGAACAAGACAATCCCAAGAAGAGCAAAGACCACAAAGCAAAGAAAGTGGTCGAGACCTCAAGTGATGAAGATAGCTCAAGTGATGAAGACACAGCTATGTTCATCAAAACTTTCAAGAAATTTGTAAGGAAGAATGACAAGTTCCAAAGGAAAGGAAAGAAGAGGGCATGCTATGAATGTGGCCAAACCGGTCATTTCATAGCGGATTGTCCTAACAAGAAGGAACAAGAAGCCAAGAAGGAATACAAGAAGGATAAGTTTAAAAAGGGAGGCAAGACCAAGGGATACTTCAAGAAGAAGAAGTATGGACAAGCTCATATTGGTGAAGAATGGAACTCCGATGATGAGAGTTCTAGCTCCGAGGAAGAGGAAGTGGTGGCAAATGTGGCCATCCAATCTACCTCAAGCGCGCAACTCTTCACCAACCTTCAAGACGACTCCTACATTCCAACTTGCCTCATGGCAAAGGGAGATAAGGTAACTTTGTTTAGTAATGATTTTTCAAATGATGATAATGATGATCAAATTGTCATGAAAAATAAAATGATTAAAGAATTTGGCTTAAATGGATACAATGTTATCACAAAATTAATGGAAAAGCTAGATAAAAGAAAGGCAACTCTTGATGCTCAAGAAGACTTGCTTATCCTTGAAAAGGAAAGAAACCTAGAGCTTCAAGAGTTGATTCACAATAAAGATATAGAAGTAATTAACTTGAAAAACTCTATTGATAACCTTGCAAATGAAAAGAATGCACTTGAATCAAGCATGTTAAGCTTGAATGTTCAAAATCAAGAACTTCAAGTGCAACTTGAAAATTGCAAGAACATCAATGCCCCCACTTTAGTATTTGAATCTAAGTCTAGCTCTAATGATAATTCTTGCAAGCATTGTGCAAAATATCATGCTTCTTGTTGTCTAACTAACCATGCAAGGAAGCAAAGCCCACAGGTGAAGGTCAAAGAAATTTTGAAAAGATGCTCTAGCAATGATGGGTTAAAGAAAGTTGAACCCAAGTACAAGTCCCTTAAGCCCAACAAGGGTAGAAGGGGGCTTGGGTTCAACTCATCAAAGGAAAACCCTAGCACAGTGCATAAGGGGTGGAGATCCCCCAAGTTCATAGAGGGAACCACTCTATATGATGCCTTGGGGAGGATCCACTCCTCAAATGACAAGTCATCTCAGGTAAAGGTTAACTTGAGTTCCACAAAGAGTAAGATGAAGGAAGTGGGATCCTCAAGTGGACAAAAATCTAATGCTCCCATTTCCCACTCATATCTTTGTGATTATATGTTGACTTGGGATTCAGGGAAATTAGTTGTCAAATATGTGGGTGCCTACACTAAACAAAAAGTCATGAAAAGAAGTGTGTGGGTACCCAAGGCTATAACTAACACTGTAGGACCCAATTCAATTTGGGTACCTAAAAGTATAGCCTAAACTTGTTTTGCAGGTCTACTCCTCTGGTGGGTCAAGTTGGGTGCTTGACAGTGGATGTACAAATCACATGACCGGGGAGAAAGACATGTTTCATACATTGCAACTAACTCAAGAAGCACAAGAAATTGTGTTTGGAGATAGTGGCAAGAGCAAGGTGATTGGTATTGGTAAAATTCCTATCTCTGACCAACAATCACTTTCAAATGTTTTATTAGTAGATTCCTTGAGCTATAATTTGTTGTCCGTTTCACAACTTTGTGGAATGGGTTATAATTGCTTATTTTCGGATGTGGATGTGAAAATCCTTAGAAGGGAGGATTCCTCAGTTGCCTTTACAGGTCGCTTGAAGGGTAAGCTTTATCTTGTTGATTTCACAACAAGTAAAGTGACGCCTGAGACTTGTTTAGTGGCAAAATCCGACAAGGGTTGGCTATGGCATCGCCGGCTAGCCCATGTTGGTATGAGGAATTTGGCCAAACTTCAAAAGGATAATCACATCATTGGACTAACAAATGTTGTATTTGAGAAAGATAGGGTTTGTGGCGCATGCCAAGCAGGAAAGCAACATGGAGTCCCACATCAATCAAAGAATGTGGTCACAACAAAGAGGCCATTGGAGCTTCTTCACATGGACCTCTTCGGACCTGTGGCCTACATTAGCATTGGTGGTAGTAAGTATGGTTTAGTTATTGTTGATGATTTTTCTCGATTCACTTGGGTTTTCTTTTTGAGTGACAAAGGTGAAACTCAAGAAATCTTAAAGAAATTCATGAGGAGAGCTCAAAATGAATTTGAGCTCAAAATCAAGAAAGTGAGAAGCGATAATGGGACGGAATTCAAGAACACAGGTGTCGAAGAATTCTTAGGAGAAGAGGGAATCAAGCATGAGTTCTCGGTGCCTTACACTCCACAACAAAATGGTGTTGTGGAAAGAAAGAACCGGACTCTAATTGAAGCTGCAAGAACCATGTTGGATGAATACAAGACACCTGACAACTTTTGGGCAGAGGCGGTCAACACCGCCTGTCATGCAATCAACCGCCTCTATCTTCATAAGATCTACAAAAAGACTGCCTATGAGCTTCTCACTGGTAACAAACCTAAAGTTGATTATTTTAGAGTATTCGGTTGTAAATGTTTTATTCTTAACAAGAAAGTCAAGAGCTCAAAGTTTGCTCCTAGAGTGGACGAGGGTTTCTTGCTTGGTTATGCATCAAATGCGCATGGATATCGTGTTTTCAACAATTCCACCGGTCTTGTTGAAATAGCGATAGACGTGACATTTGATGAGTCTAATGGCTCGCAAGGGCATATTTCTAATGACATTGCAGGAAATGAAAAACTACCTTGTGAGGCCATAAAGAAACTTGCCATAGGTGAGGTGAGACCTCAAGAAAGGGATGATGAAGAAGGAACCTTGTGGATGACCAATGAGGTAGTTGATGTGGGTGCAAGGGTGGTGAGTGACAATGTCTCCACCCAAGCAAACCCATCAACCTCAAGTCATCCAAACCACGAAGAAAATCATCAAAGGATGCCAACAGTGGTAGAAGATGAACAAGAAAATATTGATGGTGAAGTGCCTCTTGATCAAGTAACTGATGATGAAGAGCAAATACAAAGACATTCATCAGTGCCTCATCCAAGAGTCCATCATTCAATTCAAAGGGATCATCCGGTGGACAACATCCTGGGTAGCATCAGGAGAGGGGTAACGACTCGATCTCGTTTAGCTAATTTTTGTGAATTTTACTCGTTTGTTTCCTCTCTTGAGCCACTTAAGGTTGAAGAAGCATTGGGTGATCCGGATTGGATAACTGCGATGCAAGAGGAGTTGAACAACTTCACTAGGAATGAAGTCTGGTCCTTAGTCCAAAGACCCAAACAAAATGTGATTGGGACTAAATGGGTCTTTAGGAACAAGCAAGATGAAAATGGCGTTGTTACAAGAAACAAGGCAAGGTTGGTTGCCCAAGGCTATACTCAAGTGGAAGGACTTGACTTTGGTGAAACATATGCGCCGGTAGCAAGGTTAGAGTCAATTAGAATATTAATTGCCTATGCTACTAACCATGATTTCAAGCTATATCAAATGGATGTCAAGAGCGCTTTTCTAAATGGACCACTACAAGAAAGAGTATATGTGGAGCAACCACCGGGCTTCGAAGACCCAAAGAAGCCAAATCATGTTTATCTTCTTCACAAGGCACTCTACGGGCTTAAACAAGCCCCTAGAGCTTGGTATGATTGTCTTAAAGATTTTCTAATTAAAAATGGGTTTACAATAGGAAAAGCTGACTCTACTTTGTTTACTCGAAAAGTTGATAATGAATTATTTGTGTGCCAAATATATGTTGATGACATTATATTTGGTAGTACTAATGAAAAATTTTGTGAAGAGTTTAGCAAAGTAATGACGAACAGGTTTGAGATGTCTATGATGGGCGAGCTTAAGTACTTCCTGGGATTTCAAGTCAAACAACTCAAGGAAGGTACCTTTCTATGCCAAACTAAATATACTCAAGATATGCTCAAGAAGTTTGGCATGGAAAAAGCAAAGCACGCCAAGACTCCAATGTCATCAAATGGACATCTCGACCTAAATGAGGAAGGTAAACCTGTAGATCAAAAATTATATAGATCAATGATAGGATCACTGCTTTACTTATGTGCATCTAGGCCTGATATAATGTTGAGTGTTTGTATGTGTGCTCGTTTTCAAGCAAATCCTAAAGACTGCCATCTTGTAGCCGTTAAGAGAATTCTAAGATACTTAGTCCACACCCAAAACCTAGGATTATGGTATCCTAAAGGCTCCTTTTTCGATTTGCTTGGCTATTCTGACTCAGATTATGCCGGTTGCAAAGTAGATCGAAAAAGCACTACTGGGACTTGCCAATTCCTTGGGCGGTCCTTAGTGTCATGGAGTTCCAAGAAACAGAATTGTGTTGCACTCTCCACTGCAGAAGCTGAATACATAGCAGCTGGGGCATGTTGTGCACAGTTGCTATGGATGAAGCAAACCCTTAGAGATTTTGGCTGTGAGTTTAACAAAATTCCTCTTTTGTGTGACAATGAGAGTGCCATAAAACTTGCAAACAATCCAGTGCAACACTCTAGAACTAAACATATTGACATTAGACACCATTTCTTGAGAGACCATGAAGCCAAAGGAGATATCGAACTTTTTCATGTGAGCACCGAAAATCAACTAGCCGATATCTTCACTAAACCCCTTGATGAGACTAGGTTTTGTTTTCTTAGGAGTGAGCTAAATATCTTGGATTCTCGAAACGTGACTTAATAACTAAAATTTTGATCAAATTTGATGATTGAAAATTGTTTGTTTGAGCAATATGAATTGAGAAATGTCATATTTGCTAAGTGATATTACAGCCCTTCCGGGCAATATTTGAATTCTGGTTGAGTAAACCGGCTGAGTAGACCACTCAACCGGTTTCTTCCTGGTGGAAACCGGTTGAACCGGTATAAAAACCGGTTGAACCGGTTTTGGCCGTCGCGCCGTCAGTCCGCGCGCAGTCTGCGCTGTCAGTCTTGCAGTCTGTGCTGTCAGACTGCCAGGTTTTGCGCGCAGTCAACACTGTTTTCTGCGCGCTTTTACTGCGCCGTCTGACCCGAAACCGGTTGAACCGGTTTTGAAACCGGTTGAACCGGTTTTCGGCTTTCTGGCGGCCGACTCCTCTCCTTTTTATACCTCTCCCTCTCTTCTCTTCCCTTCTCAGACTTGTTTCCAGCCGCCGCCGCCACTTCTATTTTTCCTCTCTCCTCTCCAAACTCTCTCGAGCTCTAACCCGTTTGGAAGTGTGGTTGGAGATCCGTTCTTCCCGACGTGTTTCCACCATCTTCCTCCTTCTCGTTTGGAGATCTTGACCCCCATCTTCGGATCGAGGTACTGTTCTATGTTATTTCCGTGTACTCGATCCTACGCGTTCTTGATTATCTTATGTATCATTCGTTGGGTACATTTTGGTTTAAGTGATTGCAACACTTAGGCTATCTTCATTTTGTCACAAACACTGTTTGAGATTAGCGATTTGATATTCACTACACGACGGTTGATCTTTAGCGACCCTTATTAGGGACTGACGGTTGGTCGCTAAAAGTTATGGACCGACGGTTGGTCGCTAAATGCGTTTATAGCGACGGTCTGTGGGTCGCTAAAAGTCTAGAAATTTAACGACATATGGTTGGTCGCTATAGAGGTAAGTGTGTGACTGATGGTGGGTCGCTATAGGGGTACGTGATTTTTGTGTTTCTTATTTACTCACCAAAGCCCATCTATAGGCCTACTAAACAAACGAAACCCTATTTCACGCACCAAACCACAAGCGCAGCCGCCGTCACTTCTGCCCCATCACGGCCCCATCCCGCCGCTCGTCGACGACGCCACCCCGCCCCTCGGCCGCGGTCGCCGTCAGGAAGCCAGTGAGGCAGCCAGCCACCGCGGCATTGGCCATGATTTTTTGTGCCTGTTCTTGCTTAACTTTATAACTGATGAAGTTTCCAATCACAAGATTTACTTAATTTATACTATTATTATTTTCTGTTGTAGTATTGATTATACTTAAAAATGTACATCCCAAATGTCGCTTAGTCCAAACCGTTATATTTCACCCAAATCAATTCGAGTTTGTATATGTATTTGCCTTCGTATTTTCGAGAATGAAATAAAATTAAGTGGGAAAATCCCATTTTTCTTTATCCTCCACCGCCTTTCTTCCTTCTTGTCCAATCAGGTATTTTCTTTTTGCTCCCCGAAGCTGCAACTTCCAGATCGTTCTCATCCCATCGTTTCCTCCTCTGCTCAAGCACGGCAGCCAGTCCAGCCACCATTTGGGTGCTCATCTCCCTCTGCTCGGCACCCAGCCCCAGCTCGCCCGAGCTCCCTGCGCCGACCTCATCCTCCCCATGGTGCGTCACCTTCTACTCCTCTCCTTCCCACGGCACAGCAGCGCCCCTGCAGCTCCCCTTCTCCAGATCCATGGCGCCCAACACCTTGAGCGCCCCTGCCGCTGCTCCTCCACCGGGATCTCCTCCTCCACTAGGCGTCCAGGCTTGTCCCACCATGGCTGCCCCTCCTCCATCTCCTCCCTCCCCACCAGGTTACCCAGATTCCATGGCCGCCGCCGCCCCAGCCATCTCCCTGGTGGCCGACCTCGCCCCTGCCCCAGCCACAGCTCCCCCTTCGGCCCTGCTGCTGCAAGCACTCAGCCCCTCCCATGGCACACGGTACTCGTCCAGCCCCTTTCTACTGGTGGCTGACCCATCTCTATGGTGCTCGACGAAATGACCATGAGGAGTTTTGTGTTGTGTGCAGCCCCATCTGCAACACCGTCGACCCCCGACGAGGTCCTGTTCTCGCCCTGTCGTTTTAGTACTCGGCGTCGATTAAGTAGATGCTAACCGTGTGTATATTCGTGTGTTCTTGTGAGGAGAAATCCCATGATTTGGGGGAAGACGAAGTCCAAGCACAACCCCCGCCAATCGCTCGATGAAAAATCTAAACCAAAACCCTCAGCGTTTTCATGGGTTCCGGAGGGATTTTATGTTGGTAAGGTAATTTGTGTCCTAATTAGTTCACTCAGTTATTGAGTTGAAGAGATTGTTAGCTGTATGTGTCGATGATGCTATTTTGATTAGCAGGTGTTGTGCGGTGTGATCTCCAATTCCCTATTGCTGATGTCTTACTCCATCATGACCTTAGGGAAGGATGTTTTCCTCTAAATTACTCGTAATAATTATGCTTGGTGTATGTGTTGTTTTAGCTACTTGATGAAATGTTTTAGTTGTGTGCGATAATATGGTTGCCGTTCGAGTGGAAAGTAGATGTGTTGTATGACCTGAGTTGGAGTTGAAGCAAGTATGTGTGTCTCGTATTACGAAACTAATTAGAGATATGCATGATGTTTGTAGATGGATTATGTGTAGAGTGTTTTAGTACAAGTATTTTTTTAGGTATAGTTGAACCAATTATTGTATATGAATTGTGCGATATCAAGGTTGTTCTAATGTTCTTTTAACATCTTGCTAATAAGGTGTTAGAGTATTCTAAATGCCAAACATAGGATAATTTTACAAGCCAAATAGAAGTTAAATTGAAGGTATTGATGTTTAGGGCTGTAGGTATAGTTTTAGTTATGCAGCTAGTCCAATAAAGTAGATCATGTTTTCTGTAGAAGCGTTATATATAAAACTTGTAGATAATCTCTTTATCTTACTTGTGTAAAAATTTCATGACCATAGGTGTAGTAGTTTAGGAGTTATGATTTTTCCAAGTCCAGTCTCAGAATCTGTCCGAATTCTATACAGGTTTCGAAAATTGGATTGTTTGGCTAAGCTAAACTGAGAATCAGCCCTTAGTAATTATAGAAGAATTGTAGTACTTTTCTTAAGCTTTCCAACAAATTTTGGAGCACCCTTTTTGGTGGTCTAGAGATCAAGTTACAGCTGTTTGAACTATAGAGTCTGAATCTGTCCAAATCTGGACAGCGAAGTCTGTTTGTAGTAACTGACTTTGATATGTATTGAATTAACCTGAGATGTTTATAAATGAATTGTAGACAATTCTATTAACTTTCTAAAAAGTCTAGGATCACCGGATTTGGATTTCGGAAACTCCAGTTCTGGACTTTTGAAGTAGTTAGTCGAATTCTGTCCAAATCTGGACAAAATTTATGTTTAGCGCTGTTTGACCTTTCTAAAGGTCGAATCTTGTTGTGATGGTAATACAAAAGTTATAGAGGACTTTATAAGCTTTCCAAAAAGTCCTAGTTTACTATTTTTGGATACATATTTTATGAATTGTGAGCTAAACAGATAGTTGTTGACTTGCTGTTCTGCTGTCCAAACACATGTCTACTGTCTGAAAATAGCTCATTTTGTAGTTACATTTGCATCAGGCTTTGATGATTGCTGTACAAGGATGATATGGCCTCCCGCCCAAAGCTGTCTGGTATTCAGAAGCAGGTTTTGGCGCTGTACAGGGGATTCCTTCGGACAGCACGCCTTAAGGCCCCTGAAGAACGCCGCAGGATCGAGTCTGTTATCTTGGCAGAGTTCCGTGACAACGCAAGGAGTGTTGACCGTAGGAACTTTGTACACATAGAGTACTTGTTGAGGAGAGGGAAGAAGCAGCTTGAGCAGCTCAAGAATCCTGATATTACTGGACTCGCTACCCTTGTAGTAAAGAAATGAGGTACGTAGTTTTCAAAAACACTTATTTGACTGTGCATGGTCTTCGAAACAAGTTTTAGTTTTTAAGTTTGACCAAATCTTGTCATAAACAACAAGTTTTTTTTAAACAACGGAAGTCGATTAGTATTTAAAATCAGCAAGTATCATCCATTAGTGTTTTAGGTCTTTAGATTTAAAAATTGTGGACTTGTCAAAACTCTATGTTATTTGATAAGGCTCTACTTGTTAAATTAAGTGGTGTGGTGCTTGATTTAGTCGATGTGCTATGCCCGATAATCTAGATTAGTAACTCTAAAATCTAGTTAAAGTATTTCTATTCGTCACTTTAAGTTATAGGTATCCATGGTTGTTGTGTCTAAGTATCTGATTTCTGAGCTCTGCCCCTGCTGTTTAGGATAGCATATGGAGTTCTTTATGTTCCACAAGCACAATTGATCTTATGGAATGGAAATAGTAGAACATTCCTTGGTGAGAGCACACAAATACCTTATACAAAGCAGGTATTGAGTCAAATTGTTGTGTACCCATTTGTGGTCTGGATACACTGGTTTGGTGAAAATGAAATATGCCCAAAGCAACAAAACCCAGTTCACATGAACTGCTATCCTGTATTTACGAATCTTGACTAGTCTAGTAATATATGTATGTGGAAATATGAAGGTTTCCTTATTTCTCTTCTTAAACAGCAAGAGAAGAAGGAAGACAAGTCAGACAAAACAGAAGACGAGAAGAGGTTCCTACCATAACACTTAAGCAAGGAATCCTGTACACTTCTCTCCTGGTAAATAGACTGGTAGTAGAGTAATACATATTGTTGCCATGATAAAATGCTAACTGTGCTGCATAGGCTTGTACTGGTAATTTTAAAATGGAACTAAAACGTATTATTTAAGTCTTCGTAGTATATCCATCCTGAGTTACAAAAGTCAATGACGCATTGGATTTCCAGTATCATGAGCAATATCGTATGGAATGTAGCCAGTCTATTCTTTACCCCCTATCCTTGATCAAAGTAACTTATAGGTGACTTGTAAATTGGTACCAGGGGTTGTGACTTGTATATTGTCAAGGATCACTTGGATGTGGTAAATGCTATACTGGACACTGATGATAGCTGCATAAGGATTGTGCGAAAAAACGGGAAGACATCCCTACATACTGCTGCAAGGATTGGATACCATCGTATTGTCAAGGCACTCATAGAGAGGGATCCAGGAATTGTTCCGATCAAGGATAGGAAGGGACAAACTGCACTTCACATGGCTGTGAAAGGCAAGAACACAGATGTAGTGGAAGAGTTACTGATGGCTGATGTTTCCATTCTCAATGTGCGGGACAAGAAGGGAAATACTGCTTTGCACATAGCTACATGGAAATGGGAGAATTTTGGGATTATGAAACACCGCAGACGTGGCTTCGACGAAACGGAGGCGTAGGCGAGGGATTCGACATTATGAAAAACCAGAGAAGATACTACACTCTAAAATGGACATGAATCCTCTATTACCAGGGAAGGATGATGTTTATTACACTGAAACAGACGCTGTCTCACATCCGTTACCCGCACTAGACGCACCCAGTCTTTCTACAGAGAGAATCGCGCCGTTCTTGAATCTGCCATTCGCTGAATCTGCCATTCGCTGCTGTTGTTTCTGGACAGTGAAGCAGTATTCCGGACAGTGAACAAAAATCTGGGAACACATTTCATTTTCACTGTCATTGGCTACCAGAGTCCGGGAACAAAATCTGGGAACAAAATCTGGGAACACAAAAATCTGGGAACAAAATCTGCCTTTGGCTACCAGAGTTTATTGCTCCCATATCATTCGCTGTCCATTTCACTGTCCATTCGCTGAACACAAAAAGCTGGGAACAAACTCATTTTCCCAGTGAACAGGTAGCACAATTTAGTTCACAAAATCTGGGAGCACAATTTAGTTCACAAAATCTGGGAGCAATAAACAGGTTGAACAGGTAGAACAAAATCTGGGAGCAATAAACTGCCATCCCAGAACAAAATTCGCAGCTCACATTTCAGTTCACAAGCTAGTTCACAATTTAGTTCCCAGGTACCACAATTTAGTTCACAAGCTAGTTCACAAGCTCACATTTCAATGGAGCAATACACAGGTAGCAGTTTGACAAGCTATTACACAAGCTCACATTTCTGGGAGCAATACACAGGTAGCAGTTTCACAAGCTATCACACAAGCTCACATTTCTGGGAGCAAAAAACAGGTAGCAGTTTCACAAGCTCACATTTCAGATCTATGGTTTTTCAGTTTCTTTCTAGGGGTAATTTTCTTAACTACCCATTTGACACTTCTAGGTGGCGTAGTAGCAGTCGTGTGTTCATCTTCATTTGCAGCAACGACAAGTTCACGGCTTGGTGCTTCATCTTCATTTCCAGCTACAAGTATTGGTGCTTCATCTTCATTTGCAGCTTCGACTATTGGTGCTTCTACTTCATTTGCAGCTTCGACTATTGGTGCTTCTACTTCATTTGCAGCAACGACAAGCCACCTGCTTTGGCGCGGACTAGGGTTGTGGTCGCAGCGCCGCCGCCACCTGCTTTGGCGCGGGGCCGCGAGCAGCAAGGGAGAAGACGCGGAGTTTGGAGAGAAGGAGGTGCAGCGCCGCCGCCACCTGCTTTGGCGCGGGACCACGGGCAGCAGATCTCCGGGCAGCAGGGGAGGAGACTAGCAGGGGAGGGAAATGGAGATTGAAGAAAATGAGATGGAAGGAAGAGGCTTGACGGGAGAGAGAAGAACCTTGAAGAGAGAAGAACGGCTCTGGACGGCAGAAGAAAACGGCGCGTGGGCTGATAGCGACGGAAGATCATTATTCGTTCTCCTGAACGACTAATAACGATGGTGAGTCTATATCAGCGTCTTCGCGTTCTCTGTATTTCCATATGATCGAAACCCTCGCCAACGCCTCCGTTTCGTCGAAGCCGCATCTGCGGTGTTTCATAATCCCAAAATTCTCTGGAAATGGAGGCCCCAGGTATGGTTCTTTTCAGGTGTCTTTTACAAGTAGTTTGCTATTTCAGTTTTAGCTGACTATAACCTGCATTGAGAGCTATAACGCTGTTATATCTGTAAGGCGTGGTTTCAGTGTGTAGCCAATTTTTTATTTATTTGCCCTTATTTTAGAGTTACATCTGCGTGGACATATTGTTTTCTTACAGCTATATGAAGTTTAGTAGCTGTCTGAAGTTTAGTAGCTGTCTATCTTGTTTTTCAGGGATCTGGAATAACAGGAGCCTGATGGTTGCATCAGTAGAGTTGACCACTTCTCAGTATTGCGAGATGCATCTTACATGGTCAAGAAGATAATTCCTATTCTGAACTACTTGCTCGTGTTCGTGTACAAGTCTCCTTATCATGTCCTCCTTTCAAGCCAGTCTATTCTTTGCTTGATTCATCACGGGTGCACATTATTGTAATTAGAATCTTCAGAGTACTCGAAGGATAGTTAAAGCTGTTTGGCTAGTCCTTCAGATTACTAAAAATATAGTTAAGAACATTTGTATTTTGCTATTTCGATTTCCAACAGTACAACTATTGGGGATGATTGCTTTTCTTTATAAAAGCAATCAAGTAATTTCTTAGCTAAGTTCTAGCTATAAGTTCTGCATGACATGCTATTGCCCATGATAATTCTGACAGGATTGCTTCAACTCTTTCAGGTTGATCAGTTTTGCCTAGTCCCAGTACCATACAAAGATGTTCAGGTGAACCTGAAAATTCTTCTCAATTTGACTTGCAAGCTTTCTGATGCGAGCACTAAATAGTGATTTTTTTGCAATTTTGTATGAGCATTGTTTGAGTGAATCTTTCCTTTGGGCAGCTGGATATAAACATTTCTCCACGTCTCTCTTCTGAATACATAAGTTATCTGGAAAATCCTGTTGAGTTGCTCAATGAAGCGGCAAAAGCTGCAGAGAAAGATCTATGGAAAATCCTGTTGAGTTGCTCAATGAAGGCTTTTGCGAATCACTTGAAGCGTTAGTACTTTTGTGAATGATTTTGTAAAGTGTTTGTAAATATGTGCAAAACATAATAACATGTGTAGGTTTTGTGAATGATTTTGTTGTGGTGCTTGTTGATGGTTTATGTGATGTGGATCTATCATTGTGCAATACTAATTAAATTTGTATATCTATGTGATTATGTGTATAAAAATTGGTGATTTGTGATGCTTTTGTATATATAACAGTTGTTGAAAGCTAATTAATGGTATATTATCGTTATTAACGACTATAATTAGGGGCAACTTTCTGTTGGTTGCTAAATGTATAGTATAACGACTCACGATTGGTTGCTAAATCTATAGTACAACAACCCACGGTTGGTCGCTAAATATACAATATTAGCAACGGAGGGTCGGTCGCTAAAAAAATGTCGGTCGCTAAAGCCTTTAGCGACGGCACTTATAGCGACCATCCTTATGGGTCGCTAAAAGTTTTTAGCGACCAACCGTAGGTCGCTGAAGGTCGTTTTAGCAACCAACCGTAGGTCGCTGTAAGTGAACCGTCGTGTAGTGTATTGTTCATTGTAGTTGAACCGCTCATATGAACGGTTGAAGTGCATGATTCAATCTCTTATGCGTTTCTTCTCAAACGTGGTTGATCCTTGCTCATCTTAGGTTCTATCTCTTATTTTTTAGAATGGTGCGACGAAGGAACCCAGCAGTGGTAGAATCCGACTCTTCAGATGAACAGGAGATCCATGGTGATACCCCTCCTCGCTCTCGATCCAAGCGAGGGCGCGGGTGTGGAAATGTCATGCCGGGTACTGAGGCCTCCGGGTCTCAAAGTGCTCGGGGTCGGACTTCCCGGACTCCCTCCGGTAGGTCTCGACCTGCCACGAATCCGCAGGCGTGGGAGCCTGCAAGTGACGATGACGGTGGGAAGGACGATGAAGTCGATCTTCCCCCGGCGTCGGCTCCGGTGATTCGCGGCTTGGTGCTCCACCGGGCCGAAGCTCGGCGTGCTGGCAATGAGCCAGTCACGGACTTCACGGCCAGTGGAGGGTCTGCACTTCTCCAGGATCTGCGTTTCCAAAATCCGGTATTGCGTATTCGCGATGCCAGGATCGATGGAAATCGTTTCTGGACTCTTCACCATGTTGATTTCTATAATTCAGTTATTCTTCCCAAGAAGCATCAGCCCATCCTTCATCAACGTTATATTAACTGGGAAGGTTGCGAAGCAATTGGGGATCCAGAGATGTCACAGGCACTGAGGGCCTGTGAAAGGAAGCAAATGAAGAACATAATGACATTCCAATATGATTGGAATGATGAAGTGATTGCACAATTTTATTCCACTCTCTGGATAAAGCTGGCTGATGAGGAGAGCCACTACAACTACCCCTACCTGAACTTCTTCATTGAAGGTAGTTGGTACAAGGTGAGCTATCGTAGATTTGCTCACATTCTTGGTTTTTCTGACGAGGATATATCTGGAGACAGGATTAAGATTCATGATTACCGTCAGCCCACAAGAGATGAAGCCAAGGATCTTCATCTGTCTGAGTCTGGAAAATATTGGGAGTCAACCAACATTCACAAGTATTATCGCTATATCAACTCCCTCTGCAGGATGACCCTCATTCCAAAAGGGGGAAATCAGATGAACATCCTTGGGGAGAGCAAAGTCTTGCTCTCTTTTATGAAACCAAACAGCTCAGAAAGGATTAATGTCTTTGACATGATTTGGCAGGAGATTATTCATGCAGCATGCTTTCCTTTGAAGGGGTGTCTTCATGCCCCATTCATTATGAAGATGATTGAGGTCGTGACCCAATTCAGATTTGAGAAAGGCACCCGACATCAGTCATACACTCCCTTCTGGATTGATCCCAACAATCCAGCTGGGCGTCTTAGGAAAGCTCCCTCCAGTTCTCGTGGTCCTACATCTGCTGGTCCGTCTGCCGGTGCTGGTGCTGCTGCTGCTGCTGCTGGTGCCTCGCGCCCTTCCCCTGGCTGCGGATCTCCCACACCACGTGGTCGTGGTCGAGGTCGTGGACGTGGGATGGGTGCCCGCCTGGCCCACGGATTTGCGTCCTTCTTCTCTATGTGCCGTAATATTGCTGCAGATGTCCATGAGGTGGCTCGACGTCAACGGGAGACCGACGACAACCTTCGTCGTCAAGCTTCTGCTTTGGGTACTCCCTTCGCCCCTCGCTCTCCTGATGTACCTCTTCACCCTCCTCCTCCAGATGTGAATGAGTGGTACCAGCAGGCGTATGGGGTACCTTTCTCTTCAGCCGATGACGTCGAAGAAGAGACCTATTTTGATGAGCCGGAGCAGTTTGACCCACCCCCATATCGCGGGGATCCGGGTCCATCGTCCTCTTACCCTCCGCCCCAGGACCCGTCTGGCAGTGCTCCTCCTCCGACCCAGTCTGGAGAGGAACATTTTGCCTACGACCTGGCGCAACATCTCTTTGCTCCTCATCAACCTCCTCCCCACTGGTGATCCTTGGCTTGACGCGTCCCTCTCTCTCTTTTTGGTTCTTGGTGCCAAAAAGGGGGAGAACGTTTACTATTCAGTACTTTATTTTTGTAATGAACTCTTGGTCTGTAATAACTCTATTTGCTGCATGCATGGCTTGAAAGCCATAAACACTTTGATGATGTGTTGAGACGAGCTCTCACTATTGTAATAGC
Organism: Zea mays; assembly: GCF_902167145.1. Classification (NCBI taxonomy): domain Eukaryota; kingdom Viridiplantae; phylum Streptophyta; class Magnoliopsida; order Poales; family Poaceae; genus Zea; species Zea mays. The sequence goes on along the minus strand of NC_050102.1, from coordinate 184,502,775 downwards.
TGTAGACCTTTTTTTCATATCATATGCTATGCAATGATGAGCTTGAATGTGCTTTTACTTTTTATATTCATTTATGTTTCATATCTCATCATTTTTGTGTATGGTGTTGATTGTTCTCTCTCTCTAAATATGTTGCAAATTGACATATCAAGTCAATGTTAATATCGCAAAACTCATGCACATATTTAGGGGGAGCTACATATACACAAAAGACTTTTATCACAAGTTTTTGTAACTTTTAATTATTATTTTCATTCTAGTTTGTTTTGGCATCAATCACCAAAAAGGGGGAGATTGTAAGTGCAATCAACCCTAATTGAGGGTTTTGGTGATTAATGACAAAACAAACTAAGATTCTAACAAGTTTGCTCCTAGTGTGTACACAGTATTTTTACAGACAGGAGAAGCACAGATCCTACGATAATAAAAGTATAAAGCACAGCGGATTTAAAATTCCACATCCAATGGCGTGCTCCAAGTGCTATGAAACAACGGCGGTGCTAAGTTTATAATTCTTGAGTCATAGGAATCACCGTACAATTAAGAGGGATCCGCGACGGTTAAGTAAGTTGTGAAACGAGCCAAGTTCAATTCTTTTGAAAACTCCTTTGAGATCATCTTTTCCAGATCATGAATGCTCTTGAGAAAAACAAATTTCACTTCCCACAAAGTCTCCACCTAAGTTCTCTTCAAAATTCTCAAAGTTTGGTTTCAGCCCCCAAAACCGGTTCAACCGGTCCTGAAACCGGTTCAACCGGTTTTGGTACTGTTCATCCTGCCACCTCTGCTCTGACCTGTCTGACAGTCAGAGCTGTCAGAAAAGTTGCAGCAGATATTTTTCTGAAACCGGTTGAGCCGAATTTTGACCCTACTCAGCCGGTTTTGAAACCGGTCCAGTGTCCGGCTGAGTAGACCAGTGGACCGGGATCCCCCTGGTAGAAATCGGTTCAACCGGTTTGAAAACCGGTTCAACCGGTTTTTGCCCCCTTTCTCCCAACGGCTGCCAGCTTTTGGGGGATCCTTTATATACCCCCTCACACTCTCTCTCTCATTTACTTCTGCCTCTCCCACGAATCTTTGGCTAGCCAACCCTCAAACAAGAGCATTCACTTCACCTCTCACACCCGCAATCGCATCTCCTTCAATCATTTGAAGGACCCTTGGTGTGAGGTGAACTCGATCGAACTCGCTGTCATTTTCATCTCGATTCTCCCATTCTCTTGTTCTTGAGCTCGTTGCAAACTTAACCGTGTGCGGATTTGTTACTCTTGGAACCCCGTGTTCCTTGACGGTTAGAGGTTGCTTGGGAGTCTCCAAATTTGTGGACGACCCCAAGAAGTTTGTATCACCCGCTCCTTGAGCAGATTTGAGAAGAGATTGCCTTGACCTTTGTGGTCGGCTTGTGGAGGATTAGGGTTGGAAAAGACCCGGCCCTTTGTGGGTTCCTCAACGAGGAGTAGGACACCTTTGTGGTGGTTGCCGAACCTCGGGTTATATCGCGTGTTCTTGTGTGTTCTTGTTAAGCATTTCATATTCGGTGGTTGGTTCATATTAGTCATTCAAGTAGTTCTTGTGTAGGGCAAATCTTTAGCTATTTTCTTTACTACTTCGAATTTGTTCAATAGATTATTAAATTCAAGTTGATTGGGTTCAAACTTGTTCAGTTGGGATTAAAATCGACTGAACCGGTTTGCACCTGTGCAACTTTGATTTAACCTATTTCGAAGTTTTTAGTGAAAATTTTCAGGTGTAGCCTATTCACCCCCCCCCTCTAGGCTACTTTCAATTAGGCACTAAAATGTTGTGTCAAACACATCGTCAACAAATGGGGCTTCTCAGTCCCAGTCATATTGTGGTATGCAGATGAACTCATATCCGGGGCAAATGATTTCACCATCCTCACTACACGATATATCGGCTCTAGGCACGACCGGACTATCCGCGCACGATCATGGACCGTCTGGCACCCTACAACGGATAGTCCAGAGTCACACAAAGCCTGCCACAAGGATAGCAGGCAAAGCCCTGTATGACCGGACGATCCAGATACAATACCAGACCGTCCGATCACACAGAGCCTGCCACAAGGGCAAGATCCACTTCATTCAAGATCTGGTCCTCAGAGAGAAATCGAATCTTGATATCTTAATACCTGTAAGGAAGAAGACGACCCTGTGTCCTCGTGGACCGTCCGACCCAGAGAGCGGACCGTCTAACTCGACACAGGGAAGAAGCCGCTTCTGCCGCCAGGTCGCGGATAGTCCGGCCTGAGGCCGCAGACCATCCTTATCGCCGAATGGAGGCACCAGGCAACTCAACGACCTGTCGTGAATTGCCGCTGTCGTCCACCTCGCAGAGCCGAATCCAAGGTATTGCTCATCACGAGAAGGCCATAGGGTTTGTTGATGTTTGGCCTCAAATAGGTGGTGGTCATCATCAAGTTCAAGACCGTATTGTAGGTAGTGTTATTTGTCTTACGTCTTATCTTCTACCTTGCTCCCAAGGTCTCGACTCCTCGTGGGCAGGACCTAGGGATCATTCCCAAGGTCCGGACTCACTACGAGGACGATCTAAGGATCGTTAGTGTTTGGTAAAAAAGGTGTTAATAAGTAGCAATTATCTGATTGTACTAAACCCTCCCTTAGCCTGCATTTAGAGAAGGTTTTTTCTATATATATTTGAACGGTATTCTCTTTAGAGGGAACTATACAGGATGGGTTTAGAAGTGGGATATAGGGAATATGGCTGGAGACAGTGGCGAAGCCAGCAGGGGGGGGGGGGGGGCGGAGTGGGCCTGGCACCCCCTAATGGCCCAACCAAGTCAGATTAATAATGTATCCTATAGCCCATATCTTGTTGCTAGTTTATTATTTGGTAGTCTGAAACCCTTAATTTTTATCCCAACCAAGTGGATTAGTTAATATGGGTAAAGATTCTTCTTATCCGATGGTAGATAATTATTGAGATTACTCTTAACTCTCCCTGTGTCAACTGCGACCACAGAGAGCTTTTTCAGCTATGAAATTTGTGAAGACACGTCTTCGAAGAAAAATGGGAGATGCCTATTTACGGGATTATCTGGTCGTTTATATTGAAAGGGAATTAGCGGTAATGATTTGTTCTGATGATATTATCAAGACCTATGATCTAGCTAATACACGTAGAGCTAAATTCAAAATAACTGAGATATAATTTTATTTTGTTTGATAAAATAGATGTTGTTTCATTCTACTGTTTTTTTAATGAAGATTATATATCAATATATACATTATGGTTGGTTCCCTTGCTATTTTTATATTATGTCCTTGTTGGTTTGGTCGCTTGGAGGCTAAGCCTGTCCCCTCTGTCTTTGGATCCTAGCTTCGCCCCTGGCTGGAGATAGTCTGTAGCCTTGCAATCCTCACGGTGGATGGTGATTAGGGATGAAATGAACGTACGAAAATCCGAATTATCTAAAGTGTGTAATATGAATATATGTATATGTTTTTAATGTGTATTACCTACTTATGTAATAATCTTATAATTACACAAAAAATAGTAAAAACAGGTGTGTGTTGCCTATCATTTCTATTTAATTTTCTTCACTTAATATATCATTTTATTGAATATTACTCATTATACTGTAGTTCCCTTTGGTATTGAAGATTATTATAAATATGTTTTAACTCTATTTTCCTTTGGTTATCGACAAACTAATAAGTAGTAAAATTATATTCATCAATAATAAAATGGACAATATGTATTTTGAGTCGAGAGGAGTAAATATTCTCCAAATTTGAGATATTTCTTTTATATTTAGAGGAGGAGGAGGGCAGGCCGCATCGATATCTCGGCTGGTAATCACACATTTTAGTAGTACCATGATTGTAGTGGGTTGAATTGAATGGGCTGCGGTTACGTGACTTTGATCCAAGAAAAGCAAAGCAAACGGTCACCAAATCGTTCAACAGGACACCTAATAATAATAATAATCCATAATGAGAAGGCAGGGTGGTCACTTCTTTTCGGACAACTATACAGACTGCCATAAAAACATTTGCTAGCCCTAAGTAAAATTATTTTCCCTTTGAATAATGTGCCTTCACGTGCAGCCATCACGTCAAACAAAAATCATCCCGATTCCAATAGACCCGCTCGCTGTACATCAGTCCATCACGCCGTGATCAAGACTTCTATTCATTCAGTTCCCCCAATATGGCATGCAGCTGCATCTTGGCATCTGAACCTGAGAAATATTATAACCAGCACTTTCATTTCCAATTGGCTATTTCTCATCATGACAGTGCGACAGAAGAAACGAACCTGATTTACTAGTGGACGGCCTTAATGAAGCAGCCATTCCATCCAATCATTGCGCCTCCGGACATTATCTCCCTGTAGCATAGATTGAGGCAATACAAGTTCAAAAAAAAAGTGTAGACACGGTAATGTCAGAGCATATTACCTCAGTAGTCAACAAAGTGCTGTAGAAATTATAGCCTAACCTGCACTTCCAATAACTCAGAACCACGGATAGCATCTAGTATGTAGTTGGTGTCCACCAAACCTGTAAACGCCCTCATCTGAGAATAATATAATAAAGATAGGGTGAATATAACTGTTAGAAGACCACATCCTGATCGTTATAAAGTCTGTATTGCGGGTTGCCAAAACAAAATGAATTGCGTCAGGGCATCATACATAATTACTACAAATCTTACTAGTATGTATGATTCATTATCTAGTCCCAAATCAGAGTAATGCATATCAAAGGTTGTTGAGCAAATATTCCAGATTATTAATTTCCAAAATCTGAAACTTCAACTTTGGCAGACAGTAGTCTGGTACAACCATATGAGAAATATAGGCTCAAGAAGAGCATGGCTAGTTTGTGTTGTTCCATCCTCATTATGAAATGCAAGCTAAGTCTCCATGATATTAACCTTTTTCTTCAATATTTTGATTTCCACTTAATCGCTTATATAATTCAAATGGTTTCACACTATCCAGATAACTGAACTAGCCATGATCCGTTGCTACTTGGAAATTGTATTGTTAACTCCAAGCAAGTATTATACATATCAAAATGCAACCCTGCTTGGACGCAATATGACACACCATGCAGCCACGGTATCAAAGTCCAATTACTGTTACAAGTTCAGTGGAACAATTTGCAAACAAGAAAGGACTGCCAGTAAAGTATATTAAGTATAACTTCTGTGGCAAGGGCAGATGGTATTGAATGTATGCAAAAGTGCAGAGGAAAAATTAAGTTATTATAATAACAAAATAATAAAAGGGACAAGTTAGCCTAAATTGCAATCTGCTTATTACCCAGTGAGAAGAATAAACACAGGAAAACGTAGAACAAAGGCTGAAATATAAACAGATGATTGCTGCCATGCAAGTTCAAGCTGCAGTGTTGCACTGAGCAATCCAATATCCCCATTATAATGTTTTTTACTCGATTAGTTGGTTGAGTCATACCATACTCCCTCCATTAGGGAAAGAATGTGATTCTAGCATATTACCAAGTCAAACAATTTTGAGTTTGACCAACTTTTTACAAAAACTAATCAATATTTATGATAACTAGTGTTAATAGATTCTTCATGAGACATTTTCATAGTAATACCCATTTGTGTTATAAATGTTGATACTCTTTTTTTACTAGAGATTGAACTAGAAGTGCGTCCTTTTCCAGATGGAGGTAGCATAAATCAACTATAATCCTTATGTCAATTTGTCAACAAACAACTGAGGTAACACATTAAACTCAACTACTCAAGTCATGCCACTCTATGAGAGGAACAAATCACAGGCTAGACAAAAATTATGTCATAAAAAAAACAGAGAAAACAGCATACTCATGCCAGAGAGGAACAAATCACAAACTAGGTAATAACCAAAAACAAACATGTGACTAACAGAAGGATAGTAAACAGGAAGTTTGTCGTCAAAGACCCACAAACTCAAAACCCATTAGACTGCAAGAGTTGAGATGGCCACATGCTGCAAATTTATATTTGTGGTAACTTAAATGTAAACAACATAGGTGCTATTTCTGATCTAAGAGAAACAATTGTGCCACCATACTTCCTAACAAAATCAAAACGACAACAACAACAACAAATCCTTTTAGTCCAAAACAAGTTGCGATACCCTAGAGTTGAAACCCAAGAAAAGCCACAAATCATGGTTTAGGGTTTAGTTGTTTTCTGTTCGCTCCCATTCAAGGCTAAATCTTTTAGTATATTCCATCCTTCCAGGTCTCCTTTTATTGTTTCTTCCGATGTTAACTTTGGTTTTCCCCTGTCTCCCTTCCTGTTACTATTGTAGCTTAGGATCCCACTATGCATTGGTGCCTCTGGAGTCTGGAGGTCTCCGCTGGATATGTTTCAACCCATCTCAATCGGTGTTGAACAATCTTTTCTTCTATTGATAGTATCGCTAGCCTATCATGTACATTGTTCTGAACTCAATTCCTTCTTGTAAGACCATAAATCCAATGCAACATATGTATTTCTGCAACACTTATCTGTTAAACATGACGTCTTTTTAGGACAACATTCTACACTATACAACATAACAGTTCTAATCGTCATCATAAAAAAAAACTTGACTTTTAGCTTGTGGTACCCTCTTGTCACATAGAATGCCATATGCTTGGTGCCGCTTCTTCCACACTGCTTGTATGGCTAACATCTTCATCAATATCCCCATCTCTCTGTAGCATTGACCCTAAATACCGTAAGGAATCCTTTCTACATACTACTTGACCTTCCAAACTAACGTCTACTACCTCATGTGTAGTAGTGCCAAAGTCACATATCATGTATTTGGTTTTCGTTCCACTGAGGCTAACCCTTTGGACTCTAGAGTGTCCTGCCACAACTCTAGTTTCCCTGCCACACTCTAGTTTCCTATTTACTCCTGCTGGCTCTCATCGACTACCACTATATCGTCCGAAAAAATCATACACCAAGGGATATTTATGTCCCTTATGACCTCATCCATCACCAAGGTAAAAAGGTAAGGGCTCTCCTTTGATGTAGTCCTATTCTAATAGGGAAATCATATGTGTCCCCATCACTTGTTCGAACACTAGTCACAACATTGTTGTACATGTCCTTAATGAGTCCGATGTACTTCGTTGGAACTTTATGTTTTGTCCAAAGCCCACCACATATCATTCCTTGTTATTTTGTCATAAGCCTTATCCAAATTCGACAAAAACTGTGTAGGTCCTTCTGCTCTCTATACTACTATCACTTTTATTAAAAAATGGCTTCCATGGTTCACCCTAACAAAATCATAATGTCATCATTTATTTCTTTTCAAAGCATAGCACAGCTTTGGTGGTATGCATTGAGAACCATATCACTAATCTGGTAGTGCAATGGATCATGAACGATGGGAAGATAGGCCTTTTTCCAACATAGAAAAACAAAAGGTAGAGCGATAAACTACCAATTTAAGTAACCAACTTGTGTACTGGCCAGGTAAAACGTCAAGTTCTGGGAATGGAAAAGTACACATATCGACACAAAGCCAGCCAGCACAAGCAGTTCATCAGGCTATCAACATTCGACATACATAGCAAAATATAACAAACATAATATCATACTCATGAAATGAAATCCTCAAGTGAAACAATAAGAATTTACTAACCCGGTTGAACCCTAAGATTAGGTCAATAGGTACCCATCCTTGATTGTTCATATGTCTCCTCAAGAATGTGTCATGGCATAGATTATTTGTGCTAGCAAGGCGAGGGTAGAAACAAACAGTTAGGTCAAGAAATAGCAACAGCACGCAAAGAGAAAGCAAGCAGATTCACTACCTAAAATAGAACTCTATCTGATTCCTAATACTATCTTGGAGATTTGGTTGATCCTGATGAGGAGGAACCCAAGCAGGCTGCATGGGTGGCCGAAGAAGATGCATGTTCTGAAACTGTTCTACTGGTGGGAGGTAGACAGGATAAGGTTGCACATCAGCTGCATATCACCAAAACAACAAACATTACAACAAATAGATGTTATGCTATTCATAAAAAATAGCAAGCCGAGTTTTCAGGCTCACCAAGGTAGGGAAATGATGGGACATAAAAATGCTGTGGCACCATGAAATGGGCAGCCGGTGGTGGTGGTCGGTGAAAGGGCCCAGGCTGGTAGATGCCAGGCTGCTGCTGCTGTTGATATGGCATTACCGGAACTCTTGGGAAGTTCCTAGGGGAGAAATTAGCCCCTCTCTCATGGTCACGGCGACCCCGGTAACCACCACGACCTCCAACGCCATTGCTACTACTACTATTTCGGGGATTATTATTCCAGTGGTTGCTGCTACCACTGCTATTTCTATTGTTCCCATCACCACCACCACCACCACCTCGTATGTTGTGGTTCCAGTGGCCATTGCCAGAAGGATTTCTGCTGCTGTCATTGTCATTCCCACGGGCACAACGAGTGCCAGGGACATTATCATCCAAATTGATGGGACCATCGCCATTGCTGCTGTTGCAACCGCTGTCAGTACCAAGGCTTCCATCATTCCAGTTACCATCACCACCACTGCCGCTGCTCCCGTCACCTCCGCTACTATTGGCAGCCCTGACGCCACCATTGCTACCATTTCCACGGTTGCCACTGCGCCGAACTGGAAATGTCTGGGTTGTGGCACCGTTCTGCTGAGAGGAAGCCGCAGGCGTGCGAGGAGGTATGGAGGTAGGGTTTTGGGCAGTGGGAATCGGATTAGCCCCCACAACTGGATGTGGAAGTACCGATGAAGCAGCAATTGTATCCTCCTGATTTAATTGCATCAGCAGATTCATCAAACTCATAGGAAACTTTGATTTTAACAGGACCGCCGAAACGCAAGAGATGTACGCGCATCGGAAAAATCGCGAGATTCAGTACCTGCGGAGGCGGGCCGGAAACATCGGAGAGGGCATTGAGGGAGTCGGACGAGCCCGACTTGGGGCACGCGCGCGTCGACTCCACGAGCGCCGGCCACGAGGCGTCCCCGCCGATGATGCCGCCGCCCTCTGGGGTCGCCTCCGCCGCGGCGGCGGGGGTCTGCGCCAGCACGCTCCACGTTGTCTTCCTTGCCGCCGCATTGGTGGGATCGGCCCCCTCGGGGTGGGCCGGTGGATCCCTGCGGGACGCCTCGGGCGCCGAACGGCCGGACTCCGGCGGTACCGCGATCGCCTGCGGAACGGCGGCCGCTGATTGCGCTGGCGCTGGCGCGGGCGCGGGGCCACCAGCAGCCGGCGACATCACGGGGCGAGACGACTGGGAATCGAGCTGGGGGTTTGGGGCGGGGGAATGGGAAGGCGAGGACGAGGAGGCAGGAGGAGAGACGAGAGATGAGGGGACTGGGAAGGCGGGGGCCGGAGAGGAGGCTCGGTGTGGCGGCGGTGGGAGGTTAGGTGCGTAATTAGCAGAAGTAGCGGGGGGGGTATTTGTGGGAAATTACGACGACGATGGCGGATTCCTTCCATATTTGCGTGCAGTTAGACTGCAACTTTGGATTCTGTATCCACCACAGCGAGAGATCGAACGGACGAGTTGCCGTTACCAAATTCCGGCGGAATTTCTGGAGTTATCTGACAATTGTGCCCATCCTTTCCCCCTCTCTCTTTTATAGTCGGGCCCCGCGCGACAGCCCTTCCGTTCTTCTTCTTCACGCCCGCGCCTGCACCAGGATCTCACCGTGCGTGCCACCACGTCGAGCTGCCTCGTTTGATTCCTTGCCACAAGTGGAGCACGCCGAGACACCCTTCTTTTCCCCACGATCTCGACCAACTCCCCTTCCCCTCGCTGAGTATTTCTTTCCTTTTTTTCTCCGTCGTTTACGGAAATTGGTCGGAGTCGATCCCCACCGATTTGGAGCCCGATTCGCCCCGGCCTCGCCTCTATCAGTACCACTCGAACCCCCGCCATCGATTCCGAGCACCAGCGCCCCCTCCCGTGCCTCGCTGCTCTCTGTCAGCGCTCGTTGTCGCCGTCGCACCACCGTTCGCGCCAAGGGTGCCATCGTGCTCCCCGGAGCTCGCTGCTGCTTCCCCGATCATCTCCGAGCTCTTTACGGTCCTCTAGGCGTGGTACCCCGACCCCGCCGGAGTTCATTGCGCCGCCACCGCTCGTCGTCGACCTCCTCCGCTACCCCGACCCCCTCGGTGAGGCCCTAACCGCGTTCGCCTTCACCCCAACTCCCTCTCGAGCCGTTTTCCCAGTATGTCAGGCTCCGGCTTCCCCAGCATTCTTCAGACACTCAGGCATTGGAATAACATTATGTACCACTTGAAATGATCAAGCGATGAAGCTTGTTTTTTGTCCATCTTTTTTTTTAATCGATGTCTAATGCTACTCTGGATAACAGTCTAGTAGTCTCATAAGCTCTAAAGTAGAGGCGACATCAACAAGTGAATCTATCTGTAGTAGAGGAAATAACATGCTTTATCGAGATCCGTGAGGTAAATGCACATTCTACACTTCTCATTTGTTTTTTTCACCATTACAGGTAGACCTGTGCAAACATCGGGGGGTCATTTAATACGACCCGTACCTCACTCGTGTCTAATGTTAGGTCAGGTTGGCCCGTGCCTCCCTGTTTGACGTGTCGAGTTAAGTTTTTTTTGGGTTGGGTCGGATTTGTTGGCTTTGGGTCGAGTTTTTTTTTTGTTGGGTCGGGTTTTGGATAAAAATTATGGCCCATGAATTATTGTGGGTCAAAAATTATAATCCATACCCGTCTGTTGCATTGGTTGGATCGAGCCAGACCAAGTCTTTTTTTGAGCGGGTTGGGTTGGTCGGGTCGGGTGACCCATGATCAGATCTAATTACATTATTGGCAAGCCATTCTAGGTAAGTAACTTTCCTGATTACCCCAACACTTAGAAGCCTTTTGACTTCTGCTCTTGCTCCTTCAGCTTTGTCTTTTGACATTTTTCTCAGTTTTTGCTTTCTTGGTCTGGTTGAAGGATCCACGTTGAGAGAGTGCTCAATGATGTTTCTATTTACTCCACGTAAATCATCAGTTGAGCAAGCAAATACGTCTCTATTGTTGAACAAGAACTTTTAAGCTTTTTTCTTGCTCTTCTGATAATTGTGTTCCAAAGAGTGATTTCTGATCGGCTATATCTTCACAAAGAAGTATAGCCTTGGCTGATCCGCCGAAGTTGCCTTGTCCCTTATGTGCTTCTGTTGATTTTGGGCTTCGGCTTCATCTATGTTGTGAATGACCTTGGAGTCTGTCAAGTTTCCTTCGACTTTTCCTGTAGATTCTTGACTTCCAAATATGGAAATTGGGCCTTGATTGGATGGATTATCCTGTAAAGGTATGTTGAATGTAGCACGACTTTAAAGGCATTCATTGTCCCTCTTCCAACAGTTGCATTATCGGGATACTCCATGCCAACTATGTCGAACACAACTTCCTCAGTTCTTGTGTTATGAATATGGCTGAATGTAATTGCCATTAGTATTTTACCGAATGCTGTTATATGCTTTCCTCCAAAGCCACACAGAGGAAGTACTGCATCTTGTATCTCGTCATCTGGTTATTGCATTTCTTCGAAGGCTTTAGAAAAAATAATATCTATTGCACTTCCGGTATCCACTAGCACATTGTGGACTAAGAATCCTTTAATGATACACGATATAACCATTGCATCATTATGTGGGTAATTCATCAGCTGAAGGTCCTCTTGAGAGAAGGTAATCAGAATATGGGACCAGTTAGATTTGATGAAGTGTCCTTGAACCCCCCACATGTTGTACCCTTCGTTGAGCTTCTTTCTTATGCATTTTGTTAGCTGGTTCAAAACTTGAGCATCCCGTGATCGGGAGGACAATCTTTTTCAAACTTGTTGATGAAGCGTCGACACTTGCCATGGTTTTCATTTAATGAAATGACGAAGCTTGCAGTGGTCGTGAAAGTGAGTTCACCAGAGGTGGGCGCTAATATTGTGATCTTGTTTTCAATTGTTATATGACATAAAAAACAAGGCAACATAATGTTAAAACATTTGGACTTTCGTCCTTAAGTTATCACTTCATTGAAGTGTTAGCTTGAGTACGAAGGTCTTCAAAAGGAAATGCAAATAAAGCACCATTGATAATAATGGTGAGAAACAAAATATGGAACTCATCTTGTGAGCTTTAGCATTATATATTGTCTTCTTTCGTATTACATAGGATAAAAAATATACATTTGTCTTCTCTGCATAAGATAGCTCGAAGGCATCTTGAAAGTCAAGCGAAATGAAACTTTTGGTCCTCCGAAAGGTGAATTTGTAAAGGGCATTGTTCATCTATTTATAGTCACGGGGTACAACTTTGGCGAAAATACAATTGTGACCCTAGGCCTATACATTCAGTCTACTTTACATGCTAAGGGTGAAGTTGTCTTTTCCTTTTTCAACTCGTAAATCAAGTTCCGATGGCGCTCTATGGTGCTTCCTTGCTTCATCATTTATGAAGATGAGGTATCTGCTTGAAGCTTTCTCCTTCGGGAATATGCACATTAACAACTCTGCCTCAGGGCCACCTTCGGCATTAGTTCTGCAACACATGAAACAAGATAAAAAACTGTCACAGGGTAAATGTTTTGAGAACCTTCGTAGGAAGAAGGCCCCTGCACCATATTATTTGGTTTTTGGTGGAGACTATTTATCGGTCAAAATCCATAGATTTAGCCTTGGACATTAACATAACCTCACGCTTTGGCCGTTTTCCGCCAAAAATGTTGGCCATATGTCCATTGACCATGAGTTAGAGTCTCCTATTACTTATCCCACAAAGGTTTCCTTGAAATAAACCACATTATTTTTTATGGAAACCCTTTATTGGTCAAAATTGATAGCTATTAGGCGTCAATATTAACGAAAACTCATGTTTTAGTCGTTTTTGGCCAAAAATACTGGCCACATGCCCATTGATTGTGAGTTAAAGCCTCCTATTAATTACCCCACATGTTTTCTTGATATAAATCACATTACTTGGTTTTTTGTGGAGACAGTTGGTCTGTCAAAAACCCATAGATATTAGCCTTTGATATTAAAGAAAACTCACACTTTGGTCGTTTTCGGCTAAAAATGCTGGCCATATGCTCATTGATCGTGAGTTAGAGTCTCCTGTTACTTACCCCACAAATATTTCCTTGACATAAACCAATTTTTTGGTTTTTGGTGGATACCATTTATTGGTCAAAAATCAGTATGTGTTAGTCGTCAGTATTAATGAAAACTCGCATTTTGACTGTTTTTGGCCAAAAATACGGGCCATGTGCCCATTGATATTGAGTGAGAGGCTCCTATTAATTACCCCCACATGCTTTCTTAACATAAATAACATTATTTGGTTATTGGTGGAAAATGTTTATCTACCAAAAACCTATAGGTGTCGGCCTTCGATATTAAAGAAAACTCGCGCTTTGGTTGTTTTCGGCTAAAAATGTTGGCCATAAGCCCATTGATCATGAGTTAGACTGACATATTACGTAACACACACATGTTTTATTGACATAAATCACATTATTTGGTTTTAGAGACCATTTATTTGTCAAAAACTCATAGGTGTTAGCCTTCAATATTAACAAAAAACCACATTTTGGACGTCTTCGGCCAAAAATGCTGGCCATATGCCCGATGATCGTGACCGAGAGACTCCTAATACTTACCACACACATGATTACTTGACATAGTCCACATTATTTGGTTTTTGGTGCAGACCATTTATCAGTAAAAAATTCATATGTGCTATCCTTCGATATTAACGAAAACTCATGCTTTGGCAGGTTTAAGCAAAAAAAAACAATGGCCATATGCCCATTGATCGTTAGTGAGAGTCTCCTATTACTTACCCAACACATGTTTCCTTGACATAAACCATATTAGTTGGTTTTTGGTGGAGACCATTTTTTGGTGAACAATTCGTAGGTGTTAGCTTTTGATAATAACGAAAACTCACCCTTTGGTCGTTTTTGGCCAAAAATGCTGGTCATATGCCCATTAATCATGAGTTATAGTCTCCTATTACTTAACTTGCACATGTTTCCTTGATATAAACTAGATTATTTGGTTTTTTAGAGGAGACCATTTGTCGGTCAAAAATCCATAGGTGTTGGCCTTCATAATTAATGAAAACTCACCCTTTGGTTGTTTTCGGCAAAAATGCTGGCCATATGCCCATTGATCATGAGTTAGAGTCTCCTATTATTGACCCCACACATGTTTATTTGACATAAACCATATTTTTTGGTTTTGGTGGACACCATTTATTAGTAAAAAATTCATAGGGGTTAGCCTTGGATATTAACGTAAGCTCATGCTTTGGCCCTTTTTTGGCAAAAAAAAAATGCTGGCCATGTGCCAATTGATCGTGAGTGATAGTATCCTACCACTCCACACATGTTTCCTTGACATAAACAAGATTATTTGGTTTTTGGTGGAGACCATTTATCGGTCAGAAAAATTCATAGGTCTTTTCCTTTGGTATTAATAAAAACTCGCCCTTTGGTCGTTTTTGGGGAAAAAATGACGACCATATTCCTATTGATCGTGAGTTTGAGTCTCCTATTACTTACTCCACACATATTTCCTTGGCATAAATCACATTATTTGCTTTTTAGTGGAGACCATATTGTTGGTCAAAATCCATATATGTTTGCCTTCCATATTAACGAAAACTCATGTGTTCTCTGTTTCGGTCACAAATGCTAGCTATATGCCCATTGATCGTGTGTGAGAGGCTCCTATTACTTACCCTACACATGTTTCGTTGATATAAATCCCATTATTTGGTTTATTGTGAGTTAGAGTCTAATATTACTTATGCCACAAATGTTTTCTTGACATAAACCACATTATTTGGTTTTTGGTGGAGACCATTTATCAATCAAAATTGATAGGTGTTAACGGTCAGTATTAACATAAAGTCACGTTTTGGGTGTTTTTGGCAAAAAAATACTGGCCTTATGCCCATTGATCATGAGAAAGAGACTCCTATTAATTACACCCACATGTTTTCTTGACATAAATCACATTAATCGATATTTTTGTTAGCCTTCAATATTAAAGAAAACTCACGCTTTGGCCGCTTCAGCTAAAAATGCTGGCCATATGCCATTGATCAAGAGTCAGAGTCTCATATTACTTAGCCCACACATGTTTCATTGACATAAATCACATTATTTGAGTTTTGTGTAGACAATTTGTATGTTAAAAACCCATAGGTGTTAGCCTTCGATATTAACAAAAAATCGCGCTTTGGCTGTTTTCAGCCAAAAATGCTAGCCATATGCCGATTGATCGTGAGTGAGAGGCTCCTAATACTTACCCCACACATGATTCCTTGAAATAAACCACATTATTTGATTTTTGGTGGAGACCATTTATCGGACAAAAAAATCATGTGTTAGCCTTCGATATTAACGAAAACTCATGCTTTGGCAGTTTTTGGCCAAAAATACTAGCCATATGCCCATTGATCGTGAGTGAGAGTATCATATTATTCACTTCACACATGTTTACTTAACATAAATGACATTATTTGGTTTTGGTGGAGACCGTTTACTGGTCAAAAATCTATAGGTGCAATATTAACGAAAACTCACACTTTTGCTCTTTTTGGCCAAAAATGCTGGCCATATACCCATTGATCATGAATAATAGTCTCTTATTACTTAACTCACACATGTTTTCTTGATATAAACCAGATTATTTTGTTTTTTAGGGAGTCCATTTATCGATAAAAAATATGTAGGTGTTAGCCTTCGATATTAACGAAAAACGAAAACTCACCCTTTGGTCGTTTTTGGCCAAAGATGCTGGCCATATGTCTATTGATCATGAGTTAGAGTCTCATATTACTTACCCCACACATGTTTCCTTGAAATATACCACATTATTTGGTTTTTGGTGGAGACAATTTGTCTGTGTAATATCCATAAGTGGTGGCCTTCAATATTAACAAAAAAACCCACGCTTTGGCTGTTTCAGCCAAACATGCTAGCCATATACCCATTGATCATGAGTGAGATGCTCCTATTACTTATCCGACACATGTTTCCTTGACATAAACCATATTATTTGGTTTTTGGTGGAGACTATTTATCGGTCAAAATCCATAGGTGTTAGCCTTCGATATTAACAAAAACTCGCGCTTTAGCCGTTTTGGCCAAAAATGTTGGCTATATGCCCATTGATCGTGTGTGATAGTCTCATATTACATAATTCACACATGTTTCCTTGACATAAACCATATTATTTGTTTTTTGGTGGAGACCATTTATCAGTCAAAAAACGAGTACGTGCCTTCGATATTAACGAAAACTCACTCTTTGGTCATTTTCGTCCAAAAATACCGGCCATATTTCTATTGATCGTGAATTAGAGTTTCCTATTAATTACCCCACACATGTTTGCTTGACATAAACCACATTATTAGGTTTTATGTGGAGACTATTTTGTTGGTAAAAAATCCATACGTTTTAGCAATCCGTATTAACGAAAACCCATGTTTTGGCTGTTTTCGACTACAAATGCTGGTCATATGCCCATTTATCGTGAGTGATAGCCTCCTATTAATTAACCCACACATGTTTCCTTAACATAAATAGCATTATTTAGTATTTGGTGGAGACCATTTGTCTACCAAAAACCCATAGTTGTAGCCTTCAATATTAACAAAAATCACGCTTTGGCCGTTTTGACCAAAAATGCTTGTCATATGCCCACTAATCTTGAGTGAAAGAATCCGTATGCTTAACACCCACACATGTTTCTTTGACATATGCCTATTGTCGTGAGTAAGAGTATACCATTACTTAACCCAGACATGTTTCCTTGACATAAACCATATTATTTGGTTTTTGGTGGAGAACTTTTTGTCTATAAAAAATCTATAGGTGTTAGTCTTTCATATTAACGAGAACTCATGTGTTGGCTGTTTTCGGCCAAAAATGCTAGCCATATGCCCACTGATCATGAGTGAGAGGCTCCTATTAACTACCACACACATGCTTTCTTGCCATAAATCACATAATTTGGTTTTTGGTAGATACCGTTTGTTCGTACCAAATCCATAGGTATTAGCCTTCGATATTATCAAAAACTCACGCTTTGGTCGTTTCGGCAAAAAATGCTAGCCATATGCCTATTGATCTTGAGTGAGGGGATCATATTAGTTACCCCACACATGTTTTCTAGACATAAACCACATTATTTGGTTTTTGGTGACGACCATTTATCGGTCAAAATCCATAAGTGTTAGCCATCCATATTAACAAAACTCACGCTTTGGCTGTTTTCGACCAAACATGTTGGCCATATGCTCATTAATTGTGAGTTAGAGTCTCCTACTAATTAATCCACAAATGTTTCCTTGACATAAACCACATTATTTGGTTTTTTATGGAGACCATTTATCGGTAAAAACATCGATAAGTGTTGATTGTCAATATTAACAAAAACTCAAGTTTTGGTTGTTTTTGACCAAAAAATACTGACCATATGTCCATTGATCGTGAGTGAGAGGCTCCTATTAATTGCCCCCACATGTTTTCTGGCAATAAATCACATTATTTGGGTTTTTGGTGGACACGGTTTGTTTGTCAAAACCCATAGGTGTTGTCCTTCTATATTAGAGGAAACTTAAGCTTTGACCGTTTTCGGCTAAAAATGCTGGCCATATGCCCATTGATCGTGAGTGAGATGCTACTAATACTTACCCCCACACATGATTACTTGACATAAACCACATTATTTGGTTTTTGGTGGAGACCATTTATCGATCAAAAATTCATGTGTTAACCTTCGATATTAACGAAAACTCACGCTTTGTACGTTTTCGGCTAAAATGCTAGCCATATGCCCATTGATCGTGAGTGAGAGTCTCCTATTACTTACCACATAGATGTTTACTTGACATAAACCACATTACTTGGTTTTTGGTGGAGACTATTTATCGATAAAAATATGTAGATGTTAGCTTTCAATATTAACAAAACCTCACCCTTAGGTCGTTTTCGGCAAAAAATGCTAGTCATATGCTTATTGATCGGGAGTTAGAGTGCCAAATTACTTACCCACGCAAGTTTCTCTCGACATAAACCACATTATTTTTGTTTTGGTAGAGAAGGTTTGCCTGTCCAAAATCTATAGGTGTTAACCTTCGATATTAACAAAAAATCATGCTTTGGCAGTTTTTGGCCAAAAATGCTAGACATATGCCCATTGATCATGAGTGAGAGGCTCCTAATACTTACCCCACACATGATTCATTGACATAAACCACATTATTTGGTTTTTGGTGAAGATCATTTATCGATAAAAATCATATGTATTACCCATTGATATTAACGAAAACTCACGCTTTGGTAGTTTTCGGCCAAAAATGTTGCCCATATAGCCATTGATCGTGAGTGAGTCTCCTATTACTTACCCCACACATGTTTACTTGGCATAAACCACATTATTTGGTTTTTAGTGGAGGCCATTTAACGTTCAAAAATACATAAGTGTTAGCCTTCGATATTAACGAAAACTCACGCTTTGGTCGTTTTTGGTCAAAAATGCTGGCCATATGCCATTAATCATGAGTGATAGTCACCTATTACTTGACCACACATGTTTTCTTGACATAAACCAGATTATTTGTTTTTTGTGGAGACCATTTATTGGTGAAAAATCTGTAGGTGTTAGTCTTCGATATAAACGGAAACTCACCCTTTGGTCGTTTTCGACCAAAAATGGTGGCCATATGCCTATTGTTCATGTGTTAGAGTCTCCTATTACTTACCCCACACATGTTTACTTGACATAAACCACATTATTAGATTTTTTGTGGAGACCATTTTGTGAGTAAAAAATTCATAGATGTTGACCTTCGATAATAACGAAACTCACGCTTTGGCCGTTTTCGACCATAAATGTTGGTCATATGTCCATTGATTGTGAGTTATATTCTCCTATTACTTACCCCACACATGTTTTCTTGACATAAACTACATTATTTGGTTTTTAGTGGAGACCATTTATCAGTAAAAATTCATAGGTGTTAGCCTTCAATATTAACGAAAACTCACTCTTTGGCTGTTTTGGACAAAAATGCTTGCCATATGCCCATTGATCGTGAGTGATAGTCTCCTATTACTTAACCCACACATGTTTTCTTAACATAAACTAGATTATTTGATTTTTAGAGGAGACAATTTATCGGTCAAAATTCGTAGGTGTTAGCCTTCAATATTAACGAAAACTCACCCTTTGTCGTTTTCAGCCAAAAATGTTGGCCATATGTCTATTGATCATGAGTTACAGTCTCCTATTACTTACCTCACACATGTTTGCTTGACATAAACTAAATTATTAGGTTTTTGGTGGAGGCGATTTTGGCGGTCAAAAATCCATGTGTTAAACTCCAATTTAAATGAAAACTCACTCTTTGGCCATTTTCGGCCATAAATGCTGGTCATATGCCTATTGATCTTGAGTTAGTGTCTCCTATTACTTACCCCACACATGTTTACTTGACATAAACCATATTATTTGGTTTTTGGTAGAGACCATTTATCGATAAAAAATTCATTGGTGTTAGCCTCCGATATTACCGAAAACTCACCCTTTAGTTGTTTTCGGCCAAAAATGCTGGCCATAATCCTATTGATCGTGAGTTAGAGTCTCCTATTACTTATCCACACATGTTTCCTTGATATAAACCACATTATTCGGTTTTTGGTGGATATCATTTTGTTAGTAAAAAATCCATGCTCCCTCTCGTCTAAAAAAGAAGTCGTTTTGGACAAGGTTTAAGTCAAACATATAAAACTATATTTTGAAGATCGTGTCGCTTTCTAAACGACTTGTATTTTAATACCGGAGGGAGTACGTGTTAAAGAAAGCACCCTCACCCATGATGAGTTCATACAAGTGGTGTCGATCCATTTGTCATATAGGTGGTGTCCATATAAAAAATGATTGAGTACCTAGAAGTGGTACACTATTTACTCGCGCCGGTGCAGACTCCTCCCTTTCCCAGAATCAAAATTGTAGTGTTAGTACGAGCTATATACAATTAGCCCCCATAGACACGACTTAAGACACAAGTTATTAATTGGTCTTGTACATGCCCTTAATGGAGTAGAGGATATGATGATAATTAATTCTCTAGGTAATAGTTGTGAAAGTAATTGCAATGCGTCTGAAATTGTCAAAGTTGTTACAATCACAAGAACAACTTATCTGAATTTTTTTTGTATAATATCATCAAATAATGCAGCTTAGATATTTTCTGACTAATAAAACATACCGGTCCTTGCTCAACTAGACAAGCTAATAATGCTTGTAATAACAGCTAGCAGACCGAAGTAACAGAGAAATTGCTGATAAACACGACCAGGGATGGATCCTTCCTAGTGTGAGCACACATCACTGACATAAATCCATTTATTTAAGGAAGCACCATGCAGATGACATCAGCAACAAGCTTATTCTTTTGCTCCTTTACTTTTAAAGCCGGGCCAGGCCCATTCGTTATCTTCACAAGCGTATTACTAACTACATGAAGGGCTGTGTGGTTGGGTTATGACTTGTGAGGGCTAGTTGGCCCATATAAGAACTTGTTACAAACAGATTTGGGTTGCGGTTGGGGCCACAGCTTTGGGTCCAAATATGTCTCTCTGTATGCATGTCATGTCGTGCAATTTCTATACATATAGTTTAATAATAAATATATTTTTTCATCTTCTCCCTGTTAATATTAAAGATAATAATTTATTTTTTATCTCTTTGTTAAAAAAACTAGAGGCGTCTAAACATGTTGCACTCTTCATAGACCAACACATCTATATATACTACTCTATTAAGAACGTAGTGTGTTAAGAACGTAGTGTGGGCACCTCAGGCGACATCATGCCCCCTCGTGACAGCCCCCGCTGCCTGCCCCCGCCTGCCCCTCGGAACCGCAAGCTGAAGATGCTGCTATGGTCCCAACTGAAGATTCAGATGATGACATCGAGGACATTGATATTGAAGAAGACAACACCATCATCGAAGACAGGTCGCGTGGACTTTGGCAAATCCACAATCAAAGGGTGACATATTGAGGTACTTACTAAGTTTCATTACATTGACAATGTTGATTGGGTTTGGCTGGGGGCGAAGATTTAGTGCTGAAGCCTAACCAAGACGAAGTTGTTGTTTTTCAAACTTTTTGCGAGCCGGGCTTAGATTTCCCTTGCACAAGATGATAGTGTTCGTTCTGAAAAGATTTAACATATACCTTCATCAACTTACCCCGAATGCCATAGTGAGGTTAGGGATTTTTATTTGGGATGTACGAAACAAGGGTGTTGAGCGCAACGCAAAGGCATTTTCTCAAATTCATGAGTTGCATTATAAGACGAAGGCAACTGGAGGCCTTCACAACAAGTTCGAGTGCTATAATTTCGCTTATCAAAAAGAGGCAATTTTTCCAGCCCATGCATATCGTAGAAAGTGGCCGAATGCATGTGTGAAAGAATGGTTTTATATGAAGAATGATTTGAAAGAGAGAGAAGATGTTAAAGAAATAATCTAGAATCCAATCCACCCTAGCTTTGGGTATAAAAGGCCAACTTGTTACATAAATTTTAAAGCTCAATATTCTATTATTGCTTTTAATGTCGTGTGCGCCCATATTGAGATGGGGGACCTTGTCCAAGAACATTTAGCGTTCAACACATGACCGCTAAGGGCCGAGTGTGATATGCCTGAGATGACTAAGGACGCTTCGAAAGCAGAGCCTAGTTTAATTAGGCTTCATTACAAGTATAAGCTTCAATCTTAGTTTCGAGAACCTTACGATGAATAGCTAGATGCTATTGAAGATAAGTGCAACAAAGTTCTCGGTATTATAACAAAAAAGAGGCCAAAGCACTAAATCTTTACAACGTGGGAAAACATAGGTTACATCGTGTATTTGACCCTATTTGATTATTTTATATTGACTACCCCCGTGTGATTCAGTAGATGAAGAAGAAGAGGAAGCAAAAGCATGCCAAAGTAACCTATCGCAAAGTTTGTGTTTCGAAAAATAAACTCGAGGCAAGGACTACTCTAGCTTCGGAAGATGATACACCTAGCCTAGGTGGGGTTGGCCGAGGCCCAACAAATTAGGATTGCCAGGAGCCCACCAGTTCATTAAGCACACCCAACACAGAGAAAGGCCTAATCGTCCCAAAAGACTAGTCCGATGGGAGAAGGGTGGCTTCCTCCTTCCTAGTTAAGTCAGGTGGGATAATTCTGAGGCTCACACGATCGTTGTCCGACTACAATTGGGCAATTGTGACTTTGCTAACGGGTAATAGAGGAGGATGTCCTCATCATTTCCACCTTCTTAAAATGGGCCCTAGCTCTAATACTAGATGATACACCCAGCTAGGTGGGGTTAGCCGAGGTCCAACAAATTAGGGTTGCCTGGAGCCCAACAGTTCATTAAGCACACCCAACTCAGGGAAAGGCCCAATCGCCCAAAAAGACTAGTCCGATGGGGAAGGGTGGATCTCCCTCTTAAGGTGGCTTCCTCCTCCCAAGTTAAGCGATGTGGAATAATTCTTAGGCTCACACAGTTGTCGTCCGACTACAATTGGGCCAATTAGGCAATTGCGTTCTTTGCCAACGAGTAATAGTGGAGGATGTCCTCATCATTCCCACCTTCTTAAAATGAGCCCAAGCTCTAATACTAGATGGTACACTTAGCCTAGGTTGGGTTGGCCGAGGGCTAACAAATTAGGGTTGCCCGAAGCGCAACAATTTATTAAGCACACCCAACTCAGAAAGGCCCAATCGCCCGAAAAGACTAGTCTGATGGGAAATGTGGCTCTCCCTTTTAAGGTGGCTTCCTCCTCCAAGTTAAGAGAGGTGGGATAATTCCGAGGCCCACATGGTCGTCGTCCGACTACAATTGGGCCAATCGGGCAATTGCGTCTTTGCCAATGATAAATAGTGGAGAATGTCCTCATCATTCCCACCTTCTTAAAATGGGCCCTAGCTCTGATACCGGATGATACATCCAGCCCGAGTGGGATTGGTCGAGGCCCAACAAATTAGGATTGCCTGAAGCCCAACAGTTCATTAAGCACACCCAACTTAGGGAAAGGCCCAATCACCCCAAAAGACTAATCCGATGGTGAAAGGGTGGTCTCCCTTTTAAGGTGGCTTCCTCCTCCCAAGTTAAGAGAGATGGATAATTCTGAGGCTCCAACGGTCGCCATTTGACTACAATTGGGTAATCACGTCTTTGCCAATGTGTAATAGTGGAGGTTGTCCTCATCAGAGGAGCCAAGGGTATGATACATATTTCTTTAATCTGTTTTTTGATTAGTAAACTTCATTTGTTTAGTCTTCCTTATCTTTTGCACACTAACTCCGGGGATGACGAAGTTGTTGAGCTACCCATTCTTGAGGAAACTCCCCTGGCAAGCATTGCCTATGATACGAAGGAATCTCTCACTTCGGAGTTTTTTCTGAGCAGTGTAAAGGAGGATGAACGCTTAACTCCAGTGATGAGTGTGTTCTTTGTTGATGATGAAGATGACGACAACGAGGACAAGGCCGAGGCTACTGCCACAACAGCCACGACAGAGAAGGATAATGTGTTGTCTCCCGTAGCTGTGGTGGCAAACGACACTATGAAGGTCCCCATGGCGCCCCCAATAGTGATACAATCGCTAGCCGAGGTGGCTAAGACAAAGGTTGAATCTGCAGGGCCTGCACTTGTAGATGAAAAGGGCAAAGGGGCAGCAGAAATCGAAGAGGAATCTATAGAGGGTGACATGTCTATGGGAGAATGTCCTTTTGACCAAGAGTTTGGTGGTTGGCGTTACAGAGTTTATCACTCAGCCAGGAAAGCCATCGGCGTCAAACAGATGGTCGAAGCTCTTGATTTTGTTGAGCAACTAGGGTATCCTTCGGGATCAACAATCTTCAAAGGGGGTAGACGATTACTTGTACTATTGTCTAGATAGCCAAGAGATCGATGTGTGCCGCCACATGGCGAACCACATAGGATTTCGAAAGCTCGAAGCCATACTGTCATCAATGCCCTTCGTAGATTTTCATATTGCCTTGCCCTTACACATCTGAATGTATAACTTGTGATATTCTTACTGCTTCAGATTGTTAGATTGTTCTATGACTCAACTCTATTTTTACTTCGCAGGGGCTAATCTTGAGCAAGGCAGTAAAGAACCAGAAGAATATCGAGGGGGAAGCTGCCCAAAAGGAAATTATGAAGCTTCGGTCTGATGTATCTAGGCTTTGGTTTGATTGTGACAAAAAAGAAAAAAACACTCAACATTATAGAGAAAGACTTTACTGAGAGTCGAAGCGAAGTCCAGAAGTTGACTGAGGAAAAGAAAGAAGATATAAAGCCTAAAGGAACAATGAGTGATAAGATCTCAGAGCTTGAAGCACTGAACTCACAACAAGACAAGTGCCTTGCTGCACTTGAAGCTGAGATGAAATAGGTAAAGGAGAGCCATGAAGCTGAAACCGACAAACTAAGAAGGGTAGCTACTAAAGTGACGGTCAACTTTGAACTTGAAAATTTTAAAAGGAAGATGCTATAGCTGAGAAAGATCACTTAGATAAGCTTGTTGGAAACTTTCGGAGCTTGAATGATGATTGCTTTTGCGTGGCTACAAGGTATTGTGAAGAATTGGAGAGGACCTTCTCTTCAGTTGGAGCAAGGTCCCGGGAGAAAAACTCTATCGATGGTGACATAGTTGGTATAATGAGATAGATCTATGGAGAAGTGGGGGACTTTAAAGGTGTCCTCTCAACTCGGGAAGATTATTGTGCTTAGATAGGTGCTCGAAGCGCAGCTTCGACACTTCTGAGATTTGGTTGAGACCACATGAAGGCCTGTTTGGACCCCCCAACTTAAAATTGTCTGTAGAAAATGTTAGAAGATCAACTGTTGCGAGCACAAAAGACAGTTGAGAAGGCCATGACCATCAGAAAAGCTCTACAACCAAAGGAGCACGGAGGTGTGTAAATTTGTTTCGTTGCCCTTTGATCCACTTTCATGTGTGTATTGGTGGTTCTTGTTTTCTTTGTTTGACTTTTTATTGGGAAGCTTCGCTTTCTTAGGCCATGATCGAAGCTAAGCAGCCTGAAGCTGCCCCAAAGTAGTTGCTATTGAAACGACAGAGAAAATTGCACATGACATTGTTGTAAAAATGTGTAACGATATTTATGATGAAGTAATGCCAGGGAAGTGAATGCTTCAAACTTTTTTATTATGACATTTGGGATGTAATATAAAGCACTTCACTTGGTTTGCTATTTTTTCATTTGCGATGTGTAGAATCTAAATCTCACGTGTTTTTGAGCTGAAGGCGAAAAACACCTTCCCTTCTTTTCACACGTGACAAAGGCCTATAAAATTTTTGATTCTACATTCCCTTAGGAACAACTTCAAAGTCTTTTACACCTTTACTTTGGTGCATAAAATCACGGACTCTGTATTCCCTTAGGAACAACTTCAGAGTCTTTTACACCTTTACTTCGGTGTATTCACTTGAGCTCTGCATCCCCTTAGGAACAACTTTGGAGTCTTTTTTACCTTTACTTCAGTGTATTCACTTGAGCTCTGCATCCCTTAGGAATTGAGAGCACCTAGAGGGGGGAGGGTGAATAAGTGATCCTGTAAAAAATAGCTCAACAAAACAAACTTGGTCTAATATTGGACTAGATATATCAAGAGCCAAGTCCGAATAAAGGGAGTGCGAGGAAAAGACTTCTTCACTTAATTGCTTTCACAAGGTGAGTATTGAACTTATAGCAATTATATAAGTGAAGTGATATAGAGGAATCACAATAAAATAGAGACAAGTGACACGTTGATTTTTATCCCGTGGTTGGGTCAAGTATAATATACTTGCCTACTCCACGTTGTGGCGCCCCAATGGACGAGGGTTGCACTCAATCCCTTTCAAGTGATCCAAAGATCAACTTGAATACCACGGTTCTCTCTTTATCTCAATAATATCCCGTTGTGAGGAATCTCCATACTTTGGAGTCTCTCACGCCTTACACAATTAATCTTGAATGAACACAAGAGTATGTGAGAGTAGAAACACACACAAGAACAGAAGTTGCAGCAACAACACACACACAAGTCAAGAAAAGAGCACACGAAAACAACACAACGGAGTCACAACTCAAAGAAGCGCTCAAATCTCTATCTCAATGAAACAATGGCGTGATTGAGAAGTCTCTGCGTTGTAGGATGTTCAATCGGTGCTTGGTGTAGTGCTCCATACGCCTGGGGTCCCTTTTATAGCCCCAAGTAACCTAGGAGCTGTTGGAGCTCCATTTGGTAGGCTTTAGTTGCCTTCTGTCCGTGGGAGCACCAGACAGTGAACAGTGTGCGGACAGAGAATCGTGTGATTGGCTGGTTTCCTGTTATGGGGGGCACCGGACCGTCCGGTGGGGGCACCAGACTATCCGATGCTCCAGTTGACTGTTGGCCCTCGGCCGATGTGGCAGCTAGAATTTTTGAGAGCAGGCAGTTGGCCGGACCGTGCACTAGACTGTCCGGTGCTATGCAGTCCAGCACACTTTTTCCTTTTTCTTTCTTGTTCTCTTTTGCTCCTTTTGACTTGGTTTCATAAAGTCCCTGGCAGACAAATATGATTAGCACACAAAACAATTGACTAAGTGTCCAAAGCTTATCATTTTACTTGATCCATATAGATTTGTACTATGTCCTCTTCCAAGCTCAATTTGCTTCATGTACCTTTGCTCATTTGTCA
This sequence comes from Zea mays, assembly GCF_902167145.1. Lineage (NCBI taxonomy): Eukaryota > Viridiplantae > Streptophyta > Magnoliopsida > Poales > Poaceae > Zea > Zea mays. Next base: position 184,475,994 of record NC_050102.1, on the reverse strand, counting down.
TGTTACTCTAAACATAATGTGTTGTGCATTTAATCACCAAAACAATATACAAATGGCCCAAGGGCGCATTTCTCTTTCAGGAACGACTTCGAAGTTTTTTCCTATGACTCTGCTGCTCTGCATTCCCTTAGAAACAACTTCGAAGTCTTTTTCTCCTTTACTAGGTGATTTCATTTGAGCTCTGCATCCCCTTAGGAACAACTTCGAAGCTTTTTCTTATGACTCTGCATTCCCTTATGAATGACTTTGGAGTCTTTTTGACCTTTCATACGGAGCTACTCAGGAGTGCTATTGCTTCTTCATTGCACTCGATGTTGCAAGCACATTATAACATGGAATTATGTAATGCGAAGAAAAGGAATCTGCATGTAAACGTAGGTAAACAAAGATACGCAAAAGTGTTCTGATAGCTTTGGGTTTGCTTACTCAGCCCCTTATGACTCAGTATATTTGCTTTGTTTCTAGGACCATACCGTTAATTGTGCGGGCTTCAGAGGCCTCCCTTCTATCCCATTGTTGCATGTCCTGCGCTAGGAACTTGGGATGGCCGACAGGGACCATCATGGGGTTACTCGAAGCATTCGAAGCCGAAGGCTATTGTGGCTTGGGGTCCTAGGGTTGGACATATTGTGGAATGTAGGGTGAGTAGTATGAAGATGTACGAAACACCTCCTTCAGCTGACAGGGCTGAGCGACCACAATAGTAAGCTCTTTTTGCTTCTAGATGGTTATCTGGTAGGTCCTTGTTACGTGGCCTTTGTCTTCGCCACAAAACACATAGTATAACTTTCTTGGTTTTGAGTTGAACCTGCCATCGAAGCTTCGACCTCCTCTTCCCCCTCTCAAAGCAGGTGGTGGAAGGTGCTTTGAGAGTACTGTTGTTGAGTACTTGACTGTTGATGCTAGCTTGATTGCCCCTGTGTTTGGGATGTTTTCTCCTCACTTTGTGCTAGATTGTGAATGCCTAAGTCATAGGTTCATACCTTTAGTTCAAATCCCTCTTAGAGTCACTGTTTCTACTCAAAACGAGTCCAAAACGTCACTTTTGTTAGAAACCAAGTTAGAGAGCAAACCAAAGTGTCAAAAACATTCTAATAGGTGTATGCAACATTTTCAAAGGTTTATACCTCACAGTTTTACACTTTTTCAAAATGCTACACTTTCTGGCCTTGTGTGTGCCATTTTGCACTTGGATTCTTCAATTTGCACTTGAGTGAACATGTGCTCATACACTTAGCAAATCAGTTAGTCCAAGATGTGTTGGTCATTCAATCACCAAAACTTATAGAAATGGCTTATTTGCCATCTTTCTTTCAAGTTTCTTTGGTAATAGTGGTATGCTTATACTAATTCAGACGTTGGATAATATTGGCGAGTTCTTAGGAACATTGTAGTAAACCGGTAGCAAGGGGAGGTTTATTCATTCTTATATTGATTTGATTATGAGCATTGCTACGTACCACAATGCCATGTTCATACTCCAGCTTAATAACAAATTTGTTGCATAACGAAGCTAAACAAAACTCTTCATTCGAGACTTGATTGTTTTATTATGTGTCAAATGTAATTAAGAAGATTGTAATATTTATACTGTGAATTTGGTCAATGTGACAAATATTATGGTTCAATATGATGCATTGAGTTGTAGTGACGAATCTGATAACTATTGTGATATTTGTGTTGTGAAGTTTCTGAATGTAAATAATTTTTTGTATATTTTTATCCTAAAATTACTTATTTTTAACTAGAGTAGGACCACCGAAAATAGACCTTGTTAATTTTCGATGACCAGATGTGTGGCCACGGAAAATTAGTTTCCTTATTTTTGACTGTTTTTAACGGCCTTTAGAAAATTAGTTTCTTATTTGCCATAGAAAATTAGTTTATTGTGACGGTCAGAGTTGGGCTGCTAAAAACTAAGGCCTATTTTTGGCCAAACATTTTTGCACCCAAGAATCACCGAAAATAGACTCTTTCCTATGCAAGATAGATTATTTTCGACGTCAAATGACTTACCTCGCTTCGGATTAAAGACAGTTGTTCGAACTGCTGCATCTGCAATCCATAGAGATAACATTGTAGAAGCAGTAGAAGCTAATATGGATTAAAGCCAAGCGAACATAATTTCAATAGTTCTTGATCGCCAAAAATAGCTTTGCCAAAAATAGCTTTGAATGTTGTGCCCGTGAGAGTTGGATCAAATCATGTCTAACAATAGTTACTACAGAGTTTCATTTGATTTTAAAATAAATCGGGTTGTACACTATTGGAGTGTTTGTTTGAGAAATTACTCCATCCAAAATGAGATGGTGTATCATTAGTCTATTCCTTAAAATTGGTAGGATGATCTCATTCTTAATATTATCACTAACTAACTATTAGTAATAAGGTGTTGATGGATCAACTCATTTCATTCAAAAAAAAGTGATGAGTAAAAAGATGATGGACTAACTCATTATTTAAACCAAACACCCTATATATATTTTAACCCAAACATACGAGTTACGATGATACGAACAATAAAGTTTACATATAACTATAATACAGTATCCGATTCTAAGACCATCTTTAGCAGATTACTCATAGTTTACCTAAAACACCGTTTTTACATATTGTTCTGTACTGTAAACTGCACTATTCATAAAATAAAGTTTAAATATGAGTATAAGTACGAATAATATGTCGTAGATAGTCTTATATATATATATATATATATATATATATATATATAGGGAAGAGGTAATGGAAGCCCTGGGCTTCCCCTACTAATGGAAGCCCCAGCCAGGACGCGGTCGACTCAGCACCCGCGTGCTTGCGTCAGCCATGCAGTCAACAGCCAAGATTCTAGGACGATAAGCGTAACGCAATATACGAATGCATATATATATGGATAAAGATGCGTAAAACATGCATAAAGGAATCTTTTGAGGCCCGAATCACGTGGAACGAATATGACACTGTGGATAGCGTTTACGACTGCATAATGACATGTACTTGACAGCATAAATCATGCAGTATGTGGTTCTGGTTCTGGCTCGGGCGGATTCCAGCGTAAACCGTGGGCTAAAACAGCGTAAATGAGTATGAAATTTAGCGTAAATCCTATATATGTTTTGTAACAGCAAATGGGGCCTAAAATTAAGCAGCCGATCGTGAGCGGGGTCCTGGCTCGGGCCGATTCCAGCGTAAAACGTGAGCTAAAATAACGTAAATGAGTACGAAATTTAGCGTAAATCCTATATCTGTTTTGTAACAGCAGACGGAGCCAAAAATTACGGCGTGAAAATCGCGTGCAGCCGATCGTGCGCGGGTTCTGGCTCGAATGATTTCAGCGTAAAACGTGAGCTAAAATAGCGTAGATGAGTACGAAATTTAGTATAAAACACGCGCACAATCTCATTTCGCAAAGAGATTGCTGTAAAACACATCAAAAAGTGTCATAAATTTGGCGTAAAACGCAGTAAGACTGTTTTTTAATGGAAGCATAAAATACAACAAGAAGTGTCGTAAAATTTAGTTTGAAAATGCATAAATCATGATGGTCTCATAGGGCACTTGTTTTGTTCACAGTATATCAAAATATAAAGCACAACGATATTTTGCCAATATTGTTGCAATCATACACGATTTATTTGACATGACAAAAAAACGAGGAGCTAGCCCTGTCTTCGGTACTTCAGACATTTGGAACCATTAGCCTTTAGCTAGGTCGTGGTCCGAAATTGAAGAATCACTGCTCGGCTCTTATCAAAACAGGTCTGTGTAAGCCTGTATAAATCATAAAGACACGTCAGAATAAGCCTAAGTAAATCCATGAACCTATATACCAGTTTAATCAACATGGAAAATGGAGGAGTAATTAAGTGACAGCAATTAGCTAGTTTATGTCCCTTACAAAACAATGCAGCTGGAGAAGCCTAGTGGACAATAAGAAGTTGTGAACCTATATAAACCCTATAGGTCGTAGCAAGTGCTAATATCATAAATTAACCCATGAGATACTATATTTTTCGAAGGAAGTGAGGACATTTCTTTCTTTAATAACCTTAATTTACAAAAATACAATGGACAAACTGCCAGCAAGTGAGGACATTTCTTTCTTTAATAAACTCTGTTATGCATACTTCCAATATTGCAGGACTTGAGAATCAAAGCCCTATTATGCACATATGCTGAATACAAAATTTATTCTTTTTCTTGAATCCCTAACACATAGTTGTAATACTTAAGTTGTCTCTACTATAAATTGTATAACTAAAGAATAACAAATCTTACCGTTCAAAAGACTGGTGAGGTTGCCGAACAGCGCCGGGTGGAGCACGCCGGAGAGCAGCTCTAAGCCGAGCAGCTTCACTTGTTGATGCTGCTTCAATTTCAGCTATTTCTGATCTTTCTCCATTAATACCACCTGCAAAAAGTATAATTATATGCAAATATGGAAGATAATATGATTGATTACTCTAATTCACCATTTTTTCGCCAGCATACTGAGATCAGTCTTGTTCAGCTATTCACGAGTCGAGTCACTACTTTCCTTAGTAAAGCTCAACAGAAAATGGTATAATGATTAAAAGCATTCACCTAATAGACTAGCACAACTAAATACTACCTGGAAATTATGGTTTTATGATAATACAATGATGCTAAATGCTAGCGGAGGTGGGTGTAGCATATGTATGCACTATTATAAAGGAAGGTTTAAATTTAATAACTTGAAATCGTATAATAGTACTTCAAATTACAAATCTACATGCAATTATCATATTTTCCAACTAATTTGCAGAACTATATTGGTAGCAAAAAATTAGTCACAGGTCTAGCCACGCATTCACAAACCTACTTTAAGCAGTCAGAACAAGCCCTGCACTATAACAATCCACACAAAAGCTACTAAGCTAGCAAACTACCAAACTAGTACTATTTTTTTAAAAAAACATCAAGCACAAGTTTGAACCAACGAATCTCACAAGTGGAAAGGAAACCGAATTACCGATGCACACAGGAAGTAAATCTACACGCATAGTCACGCAGGATGTGGCTAGATTTGCAACATCCAGATCACGGAGACGAAATCGAGATCTCAAGCCTACGGCTAACCTTCCTGGCTTCCCAACCAACCAAACACCACAGATCCGCACGAGATTTCCAAAAAAAAGCTCGTGGAGTACCGGGGGACACAAATCTAGGCCGCTGCCCGCTCACCTGCATGTTGCATTTGACGAGGTCGAGCGGCGTGACGGCCATGTGGGTGAGGCCGCAGCTGGCGATTCCTCCGGCGGTGCAGGCGGCATAGAAGGCCGGCGAGTACATCTCGATCTTCTCGTTGGGCGCCTGGATCGAGAGCGGCACGACGCCTCCTGCTCCAGCCGCGGCAGACGCTGGGGCGGAGGCATGGAGGCGCGCGGCGGCGCCTGTGGCGGCAAAGAAGCGCGCCGAGGAGGTCCCTTTAGCTGGCCGAGGGGCGCCGAGGAGGCAGTAGCTGGGTGGATCTGGGGCAGAGCGGTGGTTTGAGGTGCTTCAGATCGGAGAATGGGGCTCGGCAGCCGCCGCCGCTGAAACCCTAGTCCTCTCGGGCAAAAGCAGTCGTCGCGGTCGGTTTTATATGATAGTACAGGAAGCGGTGTACAATATGCGCATATCAAAAAGTGTGTAAACCGTAACACGATTGAGCATAACACGTAGTTATAATTGACGTAAGTAGGTGGTACAGTGAGCCAAAAAGCCTGCGCACCTGGTCGGTTGCTGGTCGGGGCTTCCAATAGTTAGAGAGAGCCCAGGGCTCTAAATACTATATATATATATATATATATATATATATATATATATATATATATATATATATATATATATATATATATATATATATATCCAGTCGCATTCTTTTTTATCCGTCGGTTTCTACTTTGCTTGGTTCTCTTTTTTTCTTACGATTCTAGTCACTTATTCGGTGTCCGTTTCTACTTCCCTTTCCCTTTGATTCACTTCTTTTCTCGATTCCATTTGTTTTTTTGTGTTGGGTCTTTTTCTCCACGTTTTCAATTATATTTGTTCGTTCATAACCCTTCGGCCGTTCATTTTCGTTCCTTTTTTTATCGTTTCGGTTTCTTTTTAAAAAAAATTGCGTCTGTTTTGTTTTCGTTTTCCGATTATTTGTTTTTTCTTGTTTCCGTCGGTGCATTATTTCCCATTCAGAGTTTTTATTAAATTAAAACTTTATGCACTTAGAACCAAAGATGTTCAGCATCAAAATATTGAAATAATTTTAATTATAGACAAAACTTAGTTTTATTAATGAGTCTAACTAATAAAACAGTGAGCATTTATTACCGAATCGGGTCTTCTCATATAAGGCTGAGTCCAGTGCACAACCTCCCTCTCGCCCCTGCCACGTCAGCTCTCGCCTCTGCTGCTCCAGTGCACAGGCTGCAGCAGGCTATAGCCACATCAACTTTTCTATTTCAGAATTAAGTAATTCACGCGGATTTATTTCAACGCTTAGAAAACACACAACATAATATTTTTTATTGAATTAAAAATTACAAATTGCGTAATAATTAAAATAAAATTACATGACGATTTTAAAATACATAATAATTAATAGAAAATTACATAAATCTAATGATTATTATGTCCCCATACATGTTCAACCAAATCATTTAGTAGTTGTGTATACAACGATGTGTCCGTCATCTCGTTGTCCATTTGAATCCTAGCTGCTAGGCTCGGGGTTGCATTGCATTAGATCGACGGGCCGACTGTAGAACCAACTGTCTCATATGTCTCGTCTAAATCGGCATCACGCTCGTCATCGATGATCATATTGTGCAAAATGACACATGCACGCATGATCAAACCAAGAGTACGTTGAGATTAAGAACTGATGCACACTTGAGCATTTGTGAATAACTGATGTTTCTCACTTTGTGGAAGCGGAATACCCTTGATGAACACCGACCAGGAAGGGTAGATGTCGTCGGCAAGATAGTATCCCATATTGTGTTCATGTCCATTAACCATGAAGTTCACTATGGGTGCTTGACCTTGAAGGACATCCTTGAATAATGGCGACTGATTCAGTACGTTAATGTCATTGTTGGACCCGGCCACCCCAAAAAAAAAGCATGCCAGATCCACCGATCATACGATGCAACAGCTTCTAAGATGATGGTGGGATGTTTGATATCCCCCCTTGTGAATTGACCGGCATGGGCGACCGGACAATTCCTCCATTGCCAATGCATACAATCGATACTTCCTAGCATGCCTGGAAAGCCACGCTCTTCTGCTTTTGCTAGTAGACGCTGAATATCCGCGACATTTGGTCGACGACAGAACTCCTCCTCATAACAATGAATGATACCCTCACAAAACTTCTCTAGACACTCTAATGCAGTTGATCTAGCTAGCTTTAAGTACTCATCTATCGAAACATAAAAATTACTGATGGGCTAACGGGCTGGCTTGACACAGTTAGCAGGCCGACATGACGTGCCTGTGCCATAGTTGTGGCCCGCATGCATCTAGCCCGTGTCGGGCGTCGTTTGACATCTGTAGACGTGCAGCGGATTAATTTGAAATAGTTGTAAGGGGTTATTTGTAAAAAAATGACGCATGACGACCGTTGAAACTGGTGCTTTAAGTATAGTCTAGATATAGTATAGATATAGATAATCAAACATAAAAATTACTGATGGGCTAACGGGCTGGCCCGACACAGTTAGCAGGCCGACATGACGTGCCTGTGCCATAGTTGTGGCCCGCGTGCATCTAGCCCGTGTCGGGCGTCGTTTGACATCTATAGACGTGCAGCGGATTAATTTGAAATAGTTGTAACGGGTTATTTGTAAAAAAATGACTCATGACGACCGTTGAAACTGGTGCTTTAAGTATAGTCTAGATATAGATAATCAAACATAAAAATTACTGATGGGCTAACGGGCTGGCCTGACACAGTTAGCAGGCCGACATGACGTGCCTGTGCCATAGTTGTGGCCCGCGTGCATCTAGCCCGTGTCGGGCGTCGTTTGACATCTATAGACGTGCAGCGGATTAATTTAAAATAGTTGTAAGGGGTTATTTGTAAAAAATGACGCATGACGACCGTTGAAACTGGTGCTTTAAGTATAGTATAGATATAGTATATATTATCGGGGACCATAATTAGGGGTACCCTCAAGACGCCTAATTCTCAGCTGGTAACCCCCATCAGCATAAAGCTGCAAAGGCCTGATGGGTACGATTAAGTCAGGGATCAGTCCACACGAGTGACTCGATCACGCTTCACCCGAGCCTAGCCTCGGCCAAGGGCAGCCGACCTCGAGAGACCTCCGTCTCGCCCGAGGCCCCCCTTTTTACGGCGGACACATCACCGGCTCGCCCAAGGCCTTGGTTTCGCTCAGAAGCAACCTTGACTAAATCGCCACACCGACTGACCAAATTGCAGGAGCATTTAACGCAAAGGTGTCCTGACACCTTTATCCTGACACGCGCCCCCGGCAGAGCCGAAGTGACCGCCGTCACTCCACCGCTCCACTGGCCAGTCTAACAGAAGGACAGCGCCGCCTGCGCCGCTCCGACTGCAGTGCCACTCGACAGAGTGAGTCTGACAGGCAGTCAGGCCTTGCCAAAGGCGCCACGGCGAACTCCGCTCCGCCCGACCCCAGGGCTCGGACTCGGGCTAAGACCCGGAAGACGGCGAACTCCGCTCCGCCCGACCCCAGGGCTCGGACTCGGGCTAAGACCCGGAAGACGGCGAACTCCGCTCCGCCCGACCCCAGGGCTCGGACTCGGGCTAAGACCCGGAAGACGGCGAAATCCGCTCCGCCCGACCCCAGGGCTCGGACTCGGGCTAAGACCCGGAAGACGGCGAACTCTGCTCCGCCCGACCCCAGGGCTCGGACTCGGGCTAACACCCGGAAGATGACGAAACTCCGCCTCGCCCGACCCCAGGGCTCGGACTCCGCCCTGGCCTCGGCCGAACGACTTCCGCCTCGCCCGACCCCATGGCTCGGGCTCGGCCTCGGCAACAAAAGACAGACTCGGCTTCGGAGGAGCCCCCACGTCACCCTGCCTAGGGCACAGACCCGCCACGTCAACAGGAAGCGCCATCATCATCCTACCCCGAATCGACTCGGGTCATGGAGAACAAGACCGGCGTCCCATCCGGCCAGCTCCGCCGGATGGGCAATGATGGCGCTCCACGAGCTCTATGACGACGGCGGCCCCCAGCTCTCTTACGGAAGCAGGACGACGTCAGCAGGGACTCGACCGCTCCGACAGCTGTCCCTCCGCCAGGCTCCGCCGCACCTCCGACAGCCACGACATCACGCCAGCAGGGTGCCCAGATCTCTCCGGCTGCCACATTGGCATGTACCTAGGGCGCTAGCTCTCCCTCCGCTAGACACGTAGCACTCTGCTACACCCCCATTGTACACCTGGATCCTCTCCTTACGACTATAAAAGAGAGGACCAGGGCCTTCTTAAAGAAGGTTGGCCGCGCGGGACCGAGGACGGGACAGGCGCTCTCTTGGGGCCGCTCGCTTTCCTCACCCACGTGGACGCTTGTAACCCCCCTACTGCAAGCGCACCGGACCTAGGCGCGGGACGAACACGAAGGCCGCGGGACTTCCACCTCTCTCACGCTCGACTCCGGCCACCTCGCCTCTCCCCCCTTCGCGCTCGCCCACGCGCTCGACCCATCTGGGCTGGGGCACGCAGCACACTCACTCGTCGGCTTAGGGACCCCCCTGTCTCGAAACGCCGACAGTTGGCGCGCCAGGTAGGGGCCTGCTGCGTGCTGACGAACAGCTCCCCGTCAAGCTCCAGATGGGCAGTCTCCAGCAACCTCTCCGGCCCGGGACAGTGCTTCGTTTCGGGACTCTTGAGTTCATGTCCTTCGACGGCAGCTACGACATGATACTTCTTCCACCGCCGCGCGACTACGACAATGGCGGCCGACAACCCGCCCGCCGGCGGCGGAATCGACGACGTCTTCCCCGCGTGGTGGAAGAGCAACATTCAGGCTCGCTCCGTTCTCTCCCCCGCCAACGGAGGAGGAGGCGGGGCCGTCAAGGCCAGGCGGGAGGCCGCGCTTCGTCGGCCGTCGAGCGAATCGACGCCCCCGACGCCCCGACGGAAGGCACGCCGGACGTCGACCTCGCGTTCAAGACGGAGGCAAGCGCCGTCCCCCCGCGACACGCTGACCCCGAGCAAGAAGACGACGCCGGCGCGCTCGCGGAAAACCTGCAGGACGTCGCCCTCGAACCAGAGATGACGGTGCAACCAGTCCCCGATGTGACTACGTCGCTCCTCGTCGACCAAAAGGTACCGACTAACTCCCATCTTGCGTCATTTCGACTCGGCCTCAACCCGCCAAACGACCTCGTTTTGGCGGGCGCTCTCATTGAGGCGAATGCAACCCCACTGGGGTTTCGTATGCGGTCGCCTTGGGACCGACTGACGGACGTCTCGACCTACGGGCCCTCTGGGTCCGAGATAGATGACGATCCCGGCATCGGTTGGGATTTCTCCGGACTTGGCAACCCCAGTGCCCTGCGGGACTTCATGACCGCATGTGACTACTGCCTATCCGACTGTTCCGACGGAAGCCGCAGCCTTGGCGACGAGAGCTGCGGCCCAAGCCGCGAATGTTTCCACATCGAGCTAGGGGATCCCTCCGAAGGCAACCATCTTGGCATGCCGGAGGACGGTGATCTCCCTAGGCCGGTGCCTCGCGCCGACATCCCACGGGAGCTAGCTGTGGTCCCCGCTCCGGCGGGGGGTTACGACCCACAACTCGAGCAAGTCCGCGAGGCGCAGGCCAGGCTCAACGAGGGAACAGGAGCGCTTGAGCCGATCCGTCGGTACGTCGGACAGGCATGGGTGGGCCAACCCCTGGCCGGAGAAATACGTCACCTGCCCCAAGGTCTCCAGCACCGCGTCGCCAACGATGTCAGGATCAGGCCGCCGCCCGCATCCAGCGGGGTTGGTCAGAACCTGGCAACCGCAGCAATGCTCATCCGCGCGATGCCGGAGCCGTCAACCACCGAGGGTCGGCGAATCCAGGGAGAACTCAAGAATCTCCTGGAAGGCGCTGCGGCCCGGCGGGCCGAGAGCACTGCCTCCCGAAGGCAAGGATATCCCTCGGAACCTCATGCCGCGACTTCCCGATTCATGCGGGAAGCCTCGGTCTACACCGGGCGCACGCGCAACACCGCGCCTGCGGCCCCGGGCCACCTCGGCAACGAGCACCATCGACGCGACCGTCGGGCTCACCTCGACGAAAGGGTGCGCCGAGGCTACCACCCTAGGCGTGGGGGGCGCTACGACAGCGGGGAGGATTGGAGTCCCTCGCCCGAACCACCCGGTCCGCAGGCCTTCAGTCGGGCCATCCGACGGGCGCCATTCCCGACCCGGTTCCGACCCCCGACTACTATCACGAAGTACTCGGGGGAAACGAGACCGGAACTGTGGCTCGCGGACTACCGCCTTGGCTGCCAACTGGGTGGAACGGACGACGACAACCTCATCATCCGTAACCTCCCCCTGTTCCTCTCCGACACTGCTCGCGCCTGGTTGGAGCACCTGCCTCCGGGGCAGATCTCCAACTGGGACGACTTGGTCCAAGCCTTCGCTGGCAATTTCCAGGGCACATACGTGCGCCCCGGGAATTCCTGGGACCTTCGAAGCTGCCGGCAACAGCCGGGGGAGTCGCTCCGGGACTACATCCGGCGATTCTCGAAGCAGCGCACCGAGCTGCCCAACATCACCGACTCGGATGTCATCGGCGCGTTCCTCGCCGGCACCACTTGCCGCGACCTGGTGAGCAAGCTGGGTCGCAAAACCCCCACCAGGGCGAGCGAGCTGATGGACATCGCCACCAAGTTCGCCTCTGGCCAGAAGGCGGTCGAGGCTATCTTCCGAAAGGACAAGCAGCCCCAGGGCCGCCCATCGGAAGAAGCTCCTGAGGCGTCTGCTCCGCGCGGCGCCAAGAAGAAAGGCAAGAAGAAGTCGCAATCGAAACGCGACGCCGCTGACGCGGACCTTGTCGCCGCCGCCGAGTACAAGAACCCTCGGAAGCCTCCCGGAGGTGCAAACCTCTTCGACAAGATGCTCAAGGAGCCGTGCCCCTACCATCAGGGGCCCGTCAAGCACACCCTCGAGGAGTGCGTTATGCTTCGGCGTCACTTCCACAGGGCCGGGCCACCCGCCGAGGGTGGCAGGGCCCGCGACGACGACAAGAACGAAGATCACCCAGCAGGAGAGTTCCCCGAGGTCCGCGACTGCTTCATGATCTATGGAGGGCATGCGGCGAATGCCTCGGCTCGGCACCGCAAGCAAGAGCACCGGGAGGTCTGCTCGGTGAAGGTGGCGGCGCCAGTCTACCTAGACTGGTCCGACAAGCCCATCACTTTCGACCAGGCCGACCACCCCGACCATGTGCCGAGCCCAGGGAAATACCCGCTCGTCGTCGACCCCGTTGTCGGCGATGTCAGGCTCACCAAGGTCCTGATGGATGGGGGCAGCTGCCTCAACATCATCTACGCCGAGACCCTCAAGCTCCTGCGTGTCGATCTGTCCTCCGTCCGAGCAGGCGCTGCGCCCTTCCACGGGATCATCCCTGGGAAGCGCGTCCAGCCCCTCGGGCGACTCGACCTCCCCGTCTGCTTCGGGACACCCTCCAACTTCCGAAGGGAGACCCTGACGTTCGAGGTGGTCGGGTTCCGAGGAACCTACCACGCCGTACTAGGGAGGCCATGCTACGCGAAGTTCATGGCCGTCCCCAACTACACCTACCTGAAGCTCAAGATGCCGGGCCCCAACGGGGTCATCACCGTCGGCCCCACGTACAAACACGCGTTCGAATGCGACATGGAGTGCGTGGAGTACGCCGAGGCCCTCGCCGAGTCCGAGGCCCTCATCGCCGACCTGGAGAGCCTCTCCAAGGAGGTGCCAGACGTGAAGCGCCATGCCGGCAACTTCAAGCCAGCGGAGACGGTAAAGGCCGTCCCTCTCGACCCCAGTGGCGACACCACCAAGCAGGTCCGGATCGGTTCCGGGCTCGACCCCAAATAGGAAGCAGCGCTCGTCGACTTTCTCCGCGCAAACGCCGACGTCTTTGCGCGGAGTCCCTCGGACATGCCCGGCATACCGAGGGATGTCGCCAAACACTCGCTGGATATTCGGGCCGGGGCCCGATCCGTCAGGCAGCCTCTGCGCCTCGATCATCAAGGAAGGGTCGGCCTCGCCTTGGCAGAGCCCGACCCTCCCTCGGGGGCTAAAAAGGGGGAACCCCTCTGCGTCAAGATCTTTTTAAATCAAAAAAGGGGCCTCTTGCGTTCTCCCAGCTACGTTCTCCCGGCTATGTCAGAAGCCGGGTCTCGAGGAGCGAACGCGGGTACATGAAAATGGTAAGGCCGATTGAGCCGAGGAACTCCCGTACCTCCGGGTTAGGGATACCTCACTCATCACCTGCCACGAAGAATGGCCCAACTCGAGAAGCCACCCTATTATTGATGAGCTAGGACGAACATGCAGATGGAAAGAAAGGAGAGTACGACTCCATGCAAGAAAGACAAAAGTGTTCAGGCCTCAGCGGCCGTGGTGAGACGCACATTCAACAAGAAACTGTTCAAACGAGAATCAGGCGCCGCCTTGGGAAGGAGCCGCGCCTTCAGCTCCACCCCCGCCATCGGTGGGGTCCATCTCGGCCTCCGGTGACGTCGCAGGGGGAAGGACCTCCGCCTCAAAGGTGGTCGCCAGCACCGCGCTCGGACCCGCGGCGACCGCGTCAAGCCGCTGCACCTCCGCTAGAGCAGCATCGTCTTCGTCAGGAAGACAGTACCCCTCACTAACCCGCTCCAGGTCCACAACGTAGTGAGAAGCGAGCACGGCGAAGGCCCGCCTGACGCCGTGGTGTAGCGCTTCGCGGACTCTGCCGCGGGCGTGACCACCTAAGGCTCGAAGGCGGCTCTGAGGGGAGCTTCCTGAAGGGACGTCGCCGGAGCCGAGGACACGATAAAAGTCCGAGACGGCCTCGGACATGGCCGCGAGGTCCGCCTCCCTCTGCTCGGCGGCTCCGGCAAGCGCCTCAGCAAGTGCCTTGGCGGACTCGTCAAGGGCGGACTCAAGCTCTGCAAGTAGCCAGGAGAAATACCTCAAGCACAAGCAAAGGAAACGGACAAGAAAAAGAACTAGGGAGGACCAAGACGTACTTCCGGCTCGGGCACGGTGCTCCGAGGCCGCGACCTGGGCCACGGCTAAGTCAGCCGTAAGGGTCTCGGCTCGGCTTTCGGCCTCGGCAGCCCGGCCCTGAAGTCGGTTCCGTTCCTCGACGACCTGGACGAGCTCCGATCGCTGCTGTTGCGCCTCCGCACGCGCTGCTGCCGCCTCGGCTCTCAGGTCGGCGCAGAGCAGCTGGAGGTCCGCCACCTTGGCATCCTGCTGAGAAAGGCGCGTGGTAGCCCCGGCGAGCGAAGACCTCAGGGATCGCAGCGAGCCCTAGACGTCAACCTCGCGGCGGATGAACGACGACTTGGCGGCGCTCCGGTCCGTCAGATCCTGGGGAAAGGAAACAGGGCGTCACAACGAGTATCTCACAGAAGGAAAAAAGGTATGCCCGAAACCGCTACCTGGAGGATTTTGGGGACGTCTCTGCAGAAAACCTCCAGCGACGACCGGAGCGACCCCACCGTTGCCTCTGCGCACTCGCGGAGCTCACCCCAGGACTGGTCCTCCTGCTCATCATCGAGAACGAAGACGGGGTCCGAGGCCTCGCGGGTCCGGAATCGGAGCAACGGGCGCCGGGCCTCGGGGCTCCGCCGCACAGCGATAAGGCTGTCACCCGGCTGGACGGATTGCGCGACCGCGCCCACCTCTTCTGAGGTCTTGGGCGCCGACGCATCAGCCATCCCGGCGCTGGCGGCAACTGGACACCCTTCGACAGGGACGACGGCAACCTCGGCGGTGGCAGGCGCCGGCATGACCGGCACGACAGGCGAACTCAGAGCCGCGTGGGCGTCAGCCGCCTCCTCAACCACGATCGCCGCCTCGGCTGAAGAGCCGGCCTCGGGAGCCCGCTCCTCCGAGATTGGCGACGCCCGAGCCCCCGATGTCGGAGTACCCCGCGAAAGGGTCGGCTGAATGGCGCTGGCCACGCAGTTCGGCGCCGTCTTGAGGGCCTTCCGGGGTGCCAGGTCGGTCTGGCCATGACTTCGCTTGCTGGATAAAAAAGAAAAGGGATCACAACCGAGACATACGAATGGGAGGCCAAGACGAAGACGTTCCGAGGTACTCACCCACTCCGGGCCATGATCCACCGCGCCTGGGGAGAGCCTTCTTGGATCCCGGCTCTCGAAACGGCCGCCGAGGTCCGCTTCGCCGGCGCTTGGGGCGCCTGGGAGGCAGATTCCCCAGGCACGGCCGCGACGACCTGAGGGTCACCCCCATGCGCCACCGACACAAGCGGCGGCCCCTGGGGAACAGACGCCTTGGCCTGGGCCTCCGGAACTGCTTCAGCTCCTCCGGCTGAGGGGTCAGGTGACCTCTCGGTTCGCCCCCGCGCCTCGGGTCGGGAGCCCGACGCCCCGACTTCGGGGGCTGACGGAGTCGGCTCGCTCGAGGGCTGGCTCGACGGCTCCTGGCCATACCCCAGGCCGAGGCTGAGGCAGAGACGGGCGGCCATGTCATCATCATCATCATCATCATCATCGTCGTCATCGTCGTCGGGCGTCTCCGGCGATGGCTCCCTCGGGAGTCCGTCCCTCTCCTGCTGGCGGCGGCGCTTCTCCAAGGCGTCCCGAGCCCGCCTCCGCTCGCGGGCCCGGGCCTTCTCCGCGTCCTTCTTTTTCTTCTTCTCCTCCGCGGCGACCCGCCGCGCTGCACGGTCCACCGCGTCCTCCGGGACCCGTGGCAGGGAGGGTTTGTGACACCCCACATCCTAAAAGGAGGGGAGAAAGGAACCCGATCATAAGGACCCGGAGCGACCAGATATACGAAGAAGGGAGGAGCGAACGCTCACCAAAGTCACGCACCCCTGGTCGGGGCGCATCCGAAGCTGGGAGTATGCGTGGGGGTCCGGCTTCCCCATCGCGGCCGACACCCGCCATTGGAGGGCGTTGAAGGGGAGAGGATCAGGGGACATTCGTGAGCCCTCCCAGTCAGCTTCCGGGGTCATCTCCCAGAGCGACAGCCGCCGCTCCGCCAATGGGAGCACCCTCCGACGGTGGATAGCGGCGATCACTCCCGCAGCGGTAAGTCCCCCCTCCCGCAACTCCTTCAGGGCCTGGAGAAGGGGCTCGAGATTCTTCTGCCTCTCGTGCGGGGTCCCGTGGCGCCAGGCGTCGGTGGCAGCCGTAACTACTCGCTGGGAAAACGGTGGGAGCAACTCACCGTCATTCCGGAGGTAGAACCACCAGCGCTGCCACCCCTTGTTCGAAGACGCAAGAATGGCAGGAATGTACTGCAACGCCCGCGACTGCCTCAACAAGAGAATGCAGCCGCCGGCCCGCACCGCTGCACGGATCCTCCTCTCCCCCGTCGACAAGGCGAAAGGCTCGGCGAGAAAGAAGTAAGTCCACAAATCCCAATGAGGAGCGATCCCCAAGTACCCTTCGCATAACGCTACGAAAATAGCGGCCTGCGAGATGGAGTTGGGGGAGAGGTTGTGCAACTCCACCCCGTAGTGGAATAGGATGGCCCGCATAAAGCGGCCCGTCGGCACACCAAATCCCCGCTCATGGAAGGAGACGAAGCTCATGACATACCCCGGCGGTGGGGACGGAGCGGCTCCGCCCACGGGAGGAATCCACTCTGGCCGCTGCTTGTCGGTGAGGGGGCGGAGCAAACCTTCGCCGACCAGCTCCTCCAGATCACTCGCCGTCACCATGGAGAAGGGCCACGGATCGCGCGGGGGGATTATGGTCACTCGGTCCGCCATCACCAAGATGGAGAAGGTGGCGGCGCGGGGGCGGGGAGGGCGGTTTCTCTCTCCTCCGACTAAAGTTTCCCGGGTTGCGAAAACCTAAAGGGAAAAGAAGGGAGCAGAGCGAAGAACCGTCACCGGACCCCCTCTCAAGTATATGAAGGCCAGGGCGAAACCGTTTCCAGCACGCCGCCTGGACCGGACGCGGGATTCGAAAAGCGCGAAGCGGCACAGCCGTTCCTCAAAACAGCTCGCGCACGCGTAACGGCCACCCTGTCAACCACACGCCCCGTCGCATTTACTCCGCGGCGGGACAGGCGGCGTCTCTGGCGGGAGGAGCGCGCGACGCTTCACCTTCGCCATAATAACCGCGTCAGAAAAGGTACGCCACGTCGTCCGATTTCGTATCCTTTTCCGTTTTTCTCCTTCTCTATCTCTTGCAACAGGGACCGGGAAAGGGGGATACCCCGAAAGGGATCCTTCTCCGCGAAGGAACCGGGCTCCGAGCCCCCCACTACTGATCAGGGGTTCGAAGGCTGGCCCTCCGAAGGGTTCAACAGTCGCCTCAGATCGCGTGGGCCCGACACCCACTACTGGTCAGGGGTTCGAAGGCCAGCCCCCCGAAGGGTTCCATGGCCGCCTCAGGCTACTCGGGCTCCGCACCCATTACTGATCAGGGGTTCGAAGGCTGGCCCCCGAAGGGTTCACAGTCGCCTCAGACACCGAGCGAGGGATGACCAGGGGTACGTTCGATACATAACCGAGGCTCGGGCTGCGCTCCCGAGGTACCCTAGGACATTTCCGAGACCAGCGGGAACGATCTTGTAACGGAATCCCATCGGAGGGAGGCATCGAGCCCTCGGACCCCGTTGCCAGGGGACCGGGTCCGGCAAATCACCCGCAGGTACTTTTGGGCGTGCCTCTGGGCCCCTAGCCGACCCCCAACGAACGGGGCACAGACGTCCACTCGGATTACCCGCTTGCAGCTCACCGGAGACACCATGTTCGGTGCCCATCGAGGGTAACATGGCGCGCTCCCCCCTCCTCCTTGCGGAAAGGCGACGTAGGGGCGTATGTAAAAAGTCGAGTCTGTCCCTGATCGTCCTCTCGCCCTGTGCAGAGGCTCGGGGGCTGCTCTCGCAAAAACCGGCTCCGGCCAAACCGTTGACAGCGTCAACATACCAGCCCGAGAGCTTGGGCCCCGACCGTGCACCCGGGCTACGGCCAGTTCGCATGAGGGAACGACCAGACCAGCCGAAGCGTTACGCGAGGTATTAAGACCTCAAAGGAGTGTAACCACTCCTCCGAGGCCTCGGGGGCTACACCCGGCGGGTGCGCTCGCGCGCACCCACCGGAACAAAATGCAACCGAGAAAGACTGGTCCCTTTGCAAAAAAGTGCGACGAAAGCCTCCAAGCGAGTGCTAACACTCCCTTCGAGGCTCGGGGGCTACTGTCGGGGACCATAATTAGGGGTACCCTCAAGACGCCTAATTCTCAGCTGGTAACCCCCATCAGCATAAAGCTGCAAAGGCCTGATGGGTACGATTAAGTCAGGGATCAGTCCACACGAGTGACTCGATCACGCTTCACCCGAGCCTAGCCTCGGCCAAGGGCAGCCGACCTCGAGAGACCTCCGTCTCGCCCGAGGCCCCCCTTTTTACGGCGGACACATCACCGGCTCGCCCAAGGCCTTGGTTTCGCTCAGAAGCAACCTTGACTAAATCGCCACACCGACTGACCAAATTGTAGGAGCATTTAACGCAAAGGTGGCCTGACACCTTTATCCTGACACGCGCCCCCGGCAGAGCCGAAGTGACCGCCGTCACTCCACCGCTCCACTGGCCAGTCTGACAGAAGGACAGCGCCGCCTGCGCCGCTCCGACTGCAGTGCCACTCGACAGAGTGAGTCTGACAGGCAGTCAGGCCTTGCCAAAGGCGCCACGGCGAACTCCGCTCCGCCCGACCCCAGGGCTCGGACTCGGGCTAAGACCCGGAAGACGGCGAACTCCGCTCCGCCCGACCCCAGGGCTCGGACTCGGGCTAAGACCCGGAAGACGGCGAACTCCGCTCCGCCTGACCCCAGGGCTCGGACTCGGGCTAAGACCCGGAAGACGGCGAAATCCGCTCCGCCCGACCCCAGGGCTCGGACTCGGGCTAAGACCCGGAAGACGGCGAACTCTGCTCCGCCCGACCCCAGGGCTCGGACTCGGGCTAACACCCGGAAGATGACGAAACTCCGCCTCGCCCGACCCCAGGGCTCGGACTCCGCCCTGGCCTCGGCCGAACGACTTCCGCCTCGCCCGACCCCATGGCTCGGGCTCGGGCTCGGCCTCGGCAACAAAAGACAGACTCGGCTTCGGAGGAGCCCCCACGTTACCCTGCCTAGGGCACAGACCCGCCACGTCAACAGGAAGCGCCATCATCATCCTACCCCGAATCGACTCGGGTCACGGAGAACAAGACCGGCGTCCCATCCGGCCAGCTCCACCGGATGGGCAATGATGGCGCTCCACGAGCTCTATGACAACGGCGGCCCCCAGCTCTCTTACGGAAGCAGGACGACGTCAGCAGGGACTCGACCGCTCCGACAGCTGTCCCTCCGCCAGGCTCCGCCGCACCTCCGACAGCCACGACATCACGCCAGCAGGGTGCCCAGATCTCTCCGGCTGCCACATTGGCATGTACCTAGGGCGCTAGCTCTCCCTCCGCTAGACACGTAGCACTCTGCTACACCCCCCATTGTACACCTGGATCCTCTCCTTACGACTATAAAAGGGAGGACCAGGGCCTTCTTAGAGAAGGTTGGCCGCGCGGGACCGAGGACGGGACAGGCGCTCTCTTGGGGCCGCTCGCTTCCCTCACCCGCGTGGACGCTTGTAACCCCCCTACTGCAAGCGCACCTGACCTGGGCGCGGGACGAACACGAAGGCCGCGGGACTTCCACCTCTCTCACGCTCGACTCCGGCCACCTCGCCTCTCCCCCCTTCGCGCTCGCCCACGCGCTCGACCCATCTGGGCTGGGGCACGCAGCACACTCACTCGTCGGCTTAGGGACCCCCCTGTCTCGAAACGCCGACAGATATAGATAATCAAACATAAAATTTATTGATGGGCTAACGGGCTGGCCCGACACAGTTAGCAGGCCGACATGACGTGCCTGTGCCATAGTTGTGGCCCGCGTGCATCTAGCCCGTGTCGGGCGTCGTTTGACATCTATAGACGTGCAGCGGATTAATTTGAAATAGTTGTAAGGGGTTATTTGTAAAAAAATGACGCATGACGACCGTTGAAACTGGTGCTTTAAGTATAGTCTAGATATAGATAATCAAACATAAAAATTATTGATGGGCTAACGGGCTGGCCCGACACAGTTAGCAGGCCGACATGACGTGCCTGTGCCATAGTTGTGGCCCGCGTGCATCTAGCCCGTGTCGGGCGTCGTTTGACATCTATAGACGTGCAGCGGATTAATTTGAAATAGTTGTAAGGGGTTATTTGTAAAAAATGACGCATGACGACCGTTGAAACTGGTGCTTTAAGTATAGTATAGATATAGATAATCAAACATAAAAATTATTGATGGGCTAACGGGCTGGCCCAACACAGTTAGCAGGCCGACATGACGTGCCTGTGCCATAGTTGTGGCCCGCGTGCATCTAGCCCGTGTCGGGCGTCGTTTGACATCTATAGACGTGCAGCGGATTAATTTGAAATAGTTGTAAGGGGTTATTTGTAAAAAATGACGCATGACGACCGTTGAAACTGGTGCTTTAAGTATAGTATAGATATAGTATAGATATAGTTAATCAAACATAAAAATTATTGATGGGCTAACGGGCTGGCCCGACACAGTTAGCAGGCCGACATGACGTGTATGTGCCATAGTTGTGGCCCGCGTGCATCTAGCCCGTGTCGGGCGTCGTTTGACATCTATAGACGTGCAACAGATTAATTTGAAATAGTTGTAAGGGGTTATTTGTAAAAAAAATGACGCATGACAACCGTTGAAACTGGTGTTTTAAGTATAGTCTAGATATAGTATAGATATAGATAATCAAACATAAAAATTACTGATGGGCTAACGGGCTGGCCCGACACAGTTAGCAGGCCGACATGACGTGCCTGTGCCATAGTTGTGGCCCGCGTGCATCTAGCCCGTGTCGGGCGTCGTTTGACATCTATAGACGTGCAGCGGATTAATTTGAAATAGTTGTAAGGGGTTATTTGTAAAAAATGACGCATGACGACCGTTGAAACTGGTGCTTTAAGTATAGTCTAGATATAGTATAGATATAGATAATCAAACATAAAAATTACTGATGGGCTAACGGGCTGGCCCGACACAGTTAGCAGGCCGACATGACGTGCCTGTGCCATAGTTATGGCCCGCGTGCATCTAGCCCGTGTCGGGCGTCGTTTGACATCTATAGACGTGCAGCAGATTAATTTGAAATAGTTGTAAGAGGTTATTTGTAAAAAATGACGCATGACGACCGTTGAAACAGGTGCTTTAAGTATAGTATAGATATAGATAATCAATCATAAAAATTACTGATTTTCATGAGTCCTCAAAAAAACGATGAAAACGATGCAAACATCATGTTCATCTCTCTCCAGTCTCCACCCATTACATGGGAGCAAAATTTCGGAGATGCAAACAATGAGGCAGTCGCATGTTTGCTGAATCGGTGACAGCGACGCGAAGCGAGCCGACAAAAGAATATGGATTCCGCTCGACGGCAGCAGAATCCTCGCAACTCGACGAATCTGGCGCGGTCACTGTGGGCCTGGCCCCGTGCTTCGCAGGAAAATGGCAACCTCGCGCGGCATGGCGATCGGCGACGGCGACGGCGACGGCGGACACTCCACAGCAAGCGCACAGGTCCCTGCCGAGAAAAGACGACATGTGCCAGGCGTGCGCGACGTGGGCCGCAGACGGTCGGACGCAAGAGCGATGGGCCGATGGCGACGGAATGGAGCACGAGCACTCTCCTCTCTACTAAAACACTCTACTTTGCACAGTGCATCCTGTTATCGCTGTCCGTCGCTGGGAAACACTAGCAAGCTCGCACTACTGTTCGTTAGTCTACAATACTAAATTTGTCTCCAGCATACTAAGACATATCTTATCTTCTATCATATTCTCTATCTTAACCTTCACTATATAAACAATATCACTATATAAACAACATCATCTACTGTAAAAAAACAGTGTTTTGCAGCGGTCTTCTGACCACAGCCTAAGAAGAGGTTGAACACAGCTCCGAAGGCAACACGATTCATTGATGTACAGTTTGTTTTGTATCTACAGTCACATTAGCTATAAATCGTGCTATCAACCGTGCTATCGACTATTAGGAGCGCTCACCTCAACGTCATATCTATTTTGTATAGACTCTTAGTTAAAATGAAACATGTCATTTTATTGAAATATAAACTCATCTGAGTAGGTAATTAAGCAAATAAAATTTATAAAAACAATTAAAATGTAAAAGCTTTTTAAA
This sequence comes from Zea mays, assembly GCF_902167145.1. Classification (NCBI taxonomy): domain Eukaryota; kingdom Viridiplantae; phylum Streptophyta; class Magnoliopsida; order Poales; family Poaceae; genus Zea; species Zea mays. The sequence goes on along the minus strand of NC_050102.1, from coordinate 184,453,568 downwards.
ATACATAACTCACGAAAATAATCAATAAATTACTACTCTTTGCCATCTTTCTCTTCCACCTCTTCTTTCTCTTTCTCATCTAATAGAGAAGAGTAAACATATGGATGACTAGTAATGTATGAGGTAATGGCAGTATGTTATGGTGACAACTCCCGTAACTCCAACCATTACATTAGTCAAGAGCATCTAACACAAGCGCAATCACCTCTCATTTGTCTCCTCGACTGAGTTGCAACGAAGCTTCCTTGTCCCGATGTTCTACACCCATGACAAGTTGGGAGAGCAGGTCTCTAGAAATGATGTTTGCATCCAACACACCAACTCGAATATGTTCTTTGTGTTGCACCGGATCATCTTCTTTCTCTTCTTCCTCGTGGACACCAGAGGGACAACACTGCGAACTTAAACATGCATCGGCTATGGTCCGTGACTTGAGCAATACACATGTTAACTTATGTGATGGAGCCACCGGTAACTTCAATATGTGTCTTTTCTCTTTGTATATCCTTATCAATGAATTTATTAAATTTAATTTAGTTCATGTCTAGATCAGTATGATTTTCATATATCTGTCATCTACTATTGCAAATAGTAATATCATATATATATATATATATATATATATATATATATATATATATATATATATATATATATATATATATATCAAATTTGATATATGTCGACATGTCGCTAGCTTTGCTACCGCATATTTGTTCCTTTGGGTCTTGTTCAGTTATTTCTATGCCTCATGGATTGAAAAAAAAATCATGAAGATTTTAACTTGCTATGGATTAAAATCTATTCAATCTCCTCTAATTTATATGGATTGGATGGTAGCTACACCGGACTCGATGTCTGGATAGCTTGTTTGATGGTTCGTTTGTGGCCTGAACTGTTCTATCGAATTGGATCCTGGACCAGCTTTGCCGAGTCTTGCTGAGAAAGGATATGCTTTGAGGACCAGCTAGCCACACGGCGTGCAATGTGATGGGAACCGAGATGCTTGAACGAGAAGGGAGAAGGCTCGAATATAGATAGAGCTTGCAAAGCTAGTTGAGGTTGATGCATCGATATAATGGAACAAATAAAAATATTACAGTACTTTTATAGCCAGCATCGATACGCCCTAAACAAGCAGCCGTGAAAACCTTACTCTGCTCGGCAACCCTCCTCGCGCAAGCAAGAAAAAACGATCCTACTCGGGTCGGGCGATGCAAGCAGGTGAACACAGGAAAAGGCGCCTGCCGCAAGCACCGCTGCTGACCCCAATGCGCAAAGCGACTACGCGTGCTTGATCTCGACATGTCGCCCAGGCCTTCTTTATCAGGACTTCTAATGGAGTATGTATGTTCGTTCCGTTCTAAAGGAAGCTAGCTGTAGAAAGAAGTAGTAACATTTAAACACAAAATTGAAACAGTGAGGACGACGTAGCTGGCTTCACAGTAGGATGCTGACCTCGCCAAGGGCGTGATGAGTCTATCTTTGACTTTGTTAAACACTTTAGAGACATTAAGAACCGATGTTTCTATTTAATAATCTCTAAAAGGGATTTAATTGATGCTTTACACTCTAAAGTTAAAGAAAGACTTGAATTTTTCAAGTTTCTTAGTGTTAATCAAGGAGTTGCTCCACTTTGCCTCATTGAGTTCCACCTCTTACATAAACCAATGTATGGGCCTTATGGAGTTTGAGTGCCATATCCTTAGGTGTCACCAATGTCTCATCAAAAAAAGGTGTGAAGGACCTACTAGTTATAATCCTCAATATTTATTGTTCAACAGATTAGAATATAGCTAATCGAGATCCAGCAGTCCAAGCATAGTTAAGAAATTACATGTTCAACTTTGACTTCTCAAGTGAGAGGAAAGGCACCTATACAAATTTATGTGCCCAAGAGAAAAGTCATGACTCCTAATCCTCATACACTAAGGTCTAATCCTTTGCCATTTATTACAATCAACTACACAAAGGTACACATCATCAATGATCATGGGATGATTGTAATTAAGGGTCCAATTCTAGCGGCAAATCAAAATAAAGCTACAAGTGATGTTGGAGATGTTGATAAAGAGAAGTGATAGGAGGGATCCCAGGTACATGCAACCCAAGTGGTTTCCTTCGGGTTGTCCAATTTGAGTAGTGGAAATTGCAATACACTACACATAATGAATAGAAAAAGGGTGAAGTTAGAGAAGATGAGTGTCGGCGTTTCGGACCCGGGGGTCCCTGGACCGACGAGTAAATTTGTCGTTGCGTGCCCCTGCCCAGATGGGTTGGCACGAGATGGAACACAAGGGAGAAACGCGGCTCGTATTATCTCGCACCAGGGGGTGTGCTCGTAGTAGGGGTTACAAGCGTTCGCGAGAGGGAGAGAGTGAGTCTGTTCGTTAGCTCGTTTCCCCGCGCGACCCTCTCGCATGAAGGCCCTGGACCTTCCTTTTATAGATGCAAGGGGAGGGTCCAGGTGTACAATGGGGGGTGTAGCTATGCGCTAACGTGTCTGGCAGAGAGGTGCCTGAGCCCTATGTACATACCAACGTGGTTGTTGGAGAGGTGCTAGAGCCCTGTGTACGCGGTAACGTGGCCGTCGGAGAAGTGTCTGAGCCCTGTAGAAGCACAGCTGTCGGTGCTGCTGGGATCCTGCTGACGTCTCCTTGCTTCCGTAGGGGGCTGAGAACCACCGTCGTCATGGACGCACGCGGGGAGCCATCATTACTTGTTTACCGGGGCGAGCCAGATGGGACGCCGGTCTTGTTCCCCCGTAGCCTGAGCTAGCTAGGGCTAGGGTAATGATGTATCCCCTGTGGCGCGGTCGGTCCGAGCCCAAGGTCGGGCGAGGCGGAGACTTCTCCTGAGACCGAGGCCGGGGTCGGGCGAGGCGGAGATCTCCTTCCGAGGCCGAGGTTGAGGCCGAGCCCTGGGGTCGAGCGAGGCGGAGACCTCCTTCCGAGGCCGAGGCCTAAGATCGGGCGAGGCGGAGCTTCCTGTTGCGCCCGAGGCTGAACTTGGTTGTTGTCAACCTCACCCTGGTGGGTGGCACAGCAGTCGGAGCGGGGCGAGCAGCGCTGTTTTCCTGTCAGGTCGGTCAGTGAAAGGGTGAAGTGACTGCGGTCACTTCGACCTTGCCGACTGAGGCACGTGTGTCAGGATAAGGTGTCAGGCGATCCCCGCATTGAATGCACCTACGATACAGTCGGTTGGTGAGGCGATTTGGCCAAGTTTGCTTCACAACGAAGCCTGCCCGATCTGGGCTTCGGGCGAGTCGAGGGTGCGCCCGTCGCTTGAGGAGGCCCTCGGGCGAGGCGTGAATTCGTCCGGGACTACTGTTCCTGCCCGAGGCCGAGCTCGGACGAGGCGAGATCGCGCCCCTTGGTAGACGAGGCCTTGACCTAAACCGCGCCCATCAGTCTTTGCGGTTTGTGCTGATGATGGTTACCAGCCGTGTTTAGAAGTGTTGGGGGTACCCCTAATTACGGTACCCGACAATGAGGGAATAAAGCTTTAATGAAATGCACCCAACTTTCTCACAATCAAGCAAGAAAGAAGAAAAATGATGGTTACACTACAAAGTTCGGCTTGACCGCCATTGGACAAGCCAGATCAACTTTCCCTTCTATCAAAGTCGGCCAGTCCACCATGCAGCCAACCAGGCCAACTTCTTCCACAATTGCAAAAGTCTGCCAAGCCAGGTCTCTAGCCACTAGACCAACTTCCTCTGTTTTGGAAGTCGTTGATACACCTCTTGCTGGTTTGGTGCTCGTTGATGTTGATATTTCTCCTACAGTACATGTTGATGAGGCTTCTAAGGAGCTAGATGAGGAGATGGTGCTATGAATATTCTTTAAAAAGGGTAGAAGCCATATGGTCAATTTGTCTTTCGATTATTATGTGATTGAAGATGACTCGATGATGACTCAATTTGACTTTGCTACTCAAAGTGCTATTTCCAAAGGCCTAAGGATTCATCAACCATCTCAAGCCACTACATGTGAAGCGCCATATTAGCAGTACAAAGATTCACAACATGTTGGTCGATAGTGGCACTAGTACAGAGAAGCTCTATAGTGGCGATTGTGAACCTATTTGCACTGACATTTTTTTAGAACCGACAGTGGTAAAGGACAATAGAAACAATTATTTATACAGCCGGGTAACTAAGAACCGCCAGTGGAAACCTTTTCTAGAAAACATAAAATGAGTTTTAAAAATAGCAAAAAAAATTTAATTAGGGGTCGTCTCACAATCCAAACACCGCTTTCTTGTCTCCGTCAACATTTTTCGCGCAAAATTCACGTGCTACGCGACCATTGGGAATCAACCCCCTGACCTCACCCTCATGTGAAGCCCCTCTTTGCCACTCCACCTATCACTTGCTTTATGTTTTTTACAGTTTGTTGCCCTCATATTAGAACAATTCGAGTATAAATTAACTATTTAAGGATGTAAACGAATTCAAACAAAAAAGTTGTCAACTATAAACTTTCATAAATTTTGAAGTTCTACAACTTTTATTTTGGTACATTTCCCATCTGAGGTTGTTTGCAAAATTTGCATTTTAGATTTGACAAATTTTGATGCAATTTTTGAGAGCCGAAATGATTTCAAATTACAAGTTGTCAACTACAAAGTTTCATAACTTTTAGAGATCTAAAACTTTTGTGTTGGTGGTTTTTTCATACGAGCTCATTTGAAAAATTCAAAAAAAATCAGGATAAAAATGTTTTCTAGTGGCGGTTTCTTAAGAAAACCACTTGTAGAAATCCTTGATTTCTACATGCGGTTTTATTAAGGAACCACATGTATAAACCGATTTGTACAGGTGGTTTTCTTAAGAAGTTGCATCTAATGACCTCACCATTTGGAGCAAGACTTTGGCCACGACCTTCTTCGTCACCGAGGTGCAAGGTAGCTATACTCTAATACATGGTCATAATTGCTTGCATGCCAATCAACGTGTCCCATCTAGCTTGTACCAATTTTTGGTTTATTGGGTGGGTGTTGATGCTACGATTATCCATGTAGATTCATTGGTCTGTGTTGTCATGGCTAATGCTCCTTCACTTAGGGGGCATGATGGTATTGCCTGCTTATCTAGTCATGACTTACTGATTTTAGTTTTGTGTTTTCAAAATTTTAGTTTATTGTTGTCACTAAGGAAGGTTTCATAGCTATTTTTTGAAGTCAATTAATAATCAAAACTTGAAAGTAAATTATAAAGTTAGTTAATTGCACTTCTCAAAGAATATATTGGTTGTTTTGCAAGAAATATACTGAGATGCTTAGATTAAACTGAGAGCTTGTCGGCTGCCCGTTAAACCTAAATTTAGGCCTTATAAACAACATCCTCATTGCTTTATCTCTACAATATATGACCAAATTAAGAAAGAGATTATTCAACTACTAGAAGGGTAGTTTATTAAGCCATGCAGATATGTGGAGTGAGTCTTAACATTGATTGTACTAGTTGAGAAGAAAGACTATAAAGTTAAGAGTCTATATGATTTTAAAGATTTAAATCACTCACTCAAAAAGATTAATATCTTATGCCTATAGCCAATATTCTTATTAATGATGTTTTGGGACACTCGATTTTCAGTATTTTTGATGGTAATGTTAGTTATAATCAGATTTTTATGGCTAAAGAGAACATGTCCAAAATGGCTTTTGTATGTCCTGGATTTGTTGGTATCTTTGAGTGGGTTGTAATGACATTTGGATTGAAGAATGTTGGCATTACCTATCAATGTGCTACGAATTTGATTTCCCATGATTTGATTGGTGTAACCAGAAAATATATATTGATAATATTGTGATCAAATTGACCACCCATACATTTCATTTGACTGATTTGCATCTTGCATTTGAAAGGGCATGCTAGGATGCTTTAAAGATGAATCAACTCATCATATATATTTGACCGGTCGAGCCTTCTCCTTAATCACTTGGGTCACTAAGACCCCGCAAGGATCACAACACACTTAGGTGTCTCTTGCTAGCTTTACAAAGCACTTAGAAGAGTAAGAGTGGGAAGGAGAAAGAAATTCAAGCAACCAGAGCAACAAAAGATCATAAATGATCCTCTCACAAGTCTCTAGGCAATATAGTTGATTTTGGAGTTTGGAGTGGATTGAATGCTTTGATTGTGTCTTTGGAGTGTTTGTCTTTGCTCTTGCAATGAATGTGAAGTTCAGAAAACTTGGATCACTTGAATAGAGGTGGTTGGGGGTATTTATAGCTCCAACTACTATTCTAGCCGTTGTTGTCGATGGCGCACCGGACAGTCTGGTGGTGCACCGGACAGGGCATTGTTCATTATCCGGTGCGTGCCACGTCAGCACACCATTGGGGTTTGGAGCGGTTGACCGTTGAAGTTATTTGTCTTCTAACTGCACCGGACAGTCCGGTGTGTTCTGACTTTGCTGCTTTGACTTCGGACTACGCACTGTTTACTTTTATTGTTCACCGCATTCGACCGTTGAGCTCAGTTGACCGTTGCTCCGTTGGCTCATCCGACATGTCTGGTACACACCGGACAGTCCGGTAAATTATAGCGGAGCGACTTCAGGGAAAACCCGAGTGCGGCCAGTTGATGGGGTGCTCGGCCTGGGCACCGAACAGTGCCCGGTGTGCCACTGGCCGCACCAATGCTAATCTTTGCTATGTACTTTGTTGATTCCCCAACTTAGTTTTTTTTCTTGGTTTATGTTGAACTTTATGCACCTGAGATAAATGATGACTAGACAAACTAGTTAGTTCATGTGGTTTGTGATGCAAACACCAAAATCGATTATAGGAAATGATTATAATAGCTATTGGGAACTTGTAACTGCATAGAAACATGTTGGATTGCAACTGCTGGTAAACCACAAGCTTAACTTGCACATTAAACCAAACGGACGGGAACACGTACACGCGCACATGAGCGCAGTCATGTAATTTTCAGGGGACACGTCAAGTTGCATAAAATAATCAAGTTAGATCCAAAATTTCATCGTCTGGCCTTGAATTTTTTTCTAGTGAAGTACGGAAGAAATAACTCGGGGGCAAATGGTGAATCGGAAGGAAGGAATCTCTTTGGAAATAATATCTTCTTCCGCTTCCCTATATATTTACTTAATCCACTTGCTCCTCTTCCATACGCGCGTCCTGTGACACTGGACTGAAATCCTCAAAACCATGTCGAAGGGGGACGTGGTCATCGAGACGGCGGCGGAGGCGGAGGCCACCGCGAAGGCGCCGTACTGGGACCCTCCGCCGGCCCCGCTGCTGGACACGAGCGAGCTGAAGAAGTGGTCCCTGTACCGCGCGCTCATCGCCGAGTTCATGGCCACCCTCATCTTCCTCTACGTGAGCGTCGCGACCGTCATCGGGTACAAGAGCCAGTCCCAGGCCGAAGCGTGCACCGGTGTCGGCTTCCTCGGCGTCGCCTGGTCCTTCGGCGCCACCATCTTCATCCTCGTCTACTGCACCGGCGGCATCTCAGGTTATGATCTATCGATGCAAAAACGAAGAAGATGGAGACGACGACGAATTGATTGATGAGCGGCAAGCATACACATGCAGGTGGGCACATCAACCCTGCCGTGACGTTCGGCCTGTTCGTTGGGCGGAAGCTGTCGCTGGTGCGCACCCTACTGTACATCGCGGCGCAGTGCCTCGGCGCCGTCTGCGGCGTGGGCATCGTCAAGGCGATCATGAAGCACCCCTACAACTCCCTCGGCGGCGGCGCCAACGAGGTGGCCACCGGCTACTCCGTCGGGGGAGCCCTCGCCGCCGAGATCGTCGGCACGTTCATCCTCGTGTACACCGTCTTCTCCGCCACCGACCCCAAGCGCACGGCGCGCGACTCCTTCATCCCCGTACGAGCGTCTCGGCTCCTGGACCTCCGCGCATGCTCCTGCTACAAGTGCAACCTGTTAATCCGTGCATGGCCATGCGTGCGTGCAGGTGCTTGTGCCGCTGCCGATTGGGTTTGCGGTGTTCGTGGTTCACCTGGCGACTATTCCGATCACCGGCACGGGCATCAACCCGGCCAGGAGCCTCGGCGCTGCCGTCCTCTACAACCAACACGACGCATGGAAAGACCATGTAAGTAACATCTATCGTCTACGTACCAGTCGTCGTAGAAGATTCGGAATTGACATGTGCTGTGTGCAGTGGATCTTCTGGGTTGGGCCGCTGATCGGGGCGACGGTGGCGGCGCTGTACCACAAGCTCGTGCTGCGCGGGGAGGCCGTCAAGGCGCTCGGCTCGTTCAGGAGCACCAGCGCCACCGTGTGAGAGTGAGACCATCTGCTTCCTGCCTGCCTGCAGCGTATATATATATATATATATATATATATATATATATATATATATATATATATATATATATATATATATATATATATATATATATATATATATATATATATATATATATATATATATATATATATATATATATATATATATATATATATATATATATATATATATATATATGTTTATTTGCCTGAACAAGATTGGCATGTAGATCCTCCTATATATTGTTTTCTTTAACGTACTGCTCAGTCAGTTTGTTGTCGTCTCCTTCAATATATCCATACGATCGAACAGTATGTATGTATGTCCATGCATGTCTTTTCTTTTATTTGGGAACTACGAGGTTGTCCATGTATAAACCTAGCTATATTCTGCTTTATGAGCATATATGTGTGTGTAACTAAATGAATCCTCCACACGTGCTGTGCTGCTGGATATTTGTATATGTCGATGTGCATGATATATAAGGTACCCAAATATAATCCCAATAACCTAAACATTGGCCTCTTATGTTTTAGAGATATATCAAAATTCAACTAAGAAGGTGACAATTTAGTGATAATAATGCCGCCGGTCAGAACTTATTGGGTAACATATATAGAACCTACCAGAGTTCTTTATTAGATAGTGCCTGTATCTTAGGCTATCTCCGGTAGATCTCCTATCTCATATGTTATTTCAAACTACTTTCTGCAAACAATATCAAACAGTGTCCTCTACAGTTCCGTGTACCCTATTTTACACACTCTACTGGAGGCACTCTTATAAGCCTATTCCACTACTTAACAGTGCTCTATATGATGTGCAGACATCAAAAATCAAGCTCATCTTGTAGTTCCTTACTAGTTATTGTGCCTGCATTATAAAAACCCACATATTTATCAGCAAGAGCGCTAATTATGGTGCCTCAAAATAGGTTATTGGCAACCTTGAACACTTTCATCATGAGTAAATTGTTCGAATTTCCTTTGCACAGCGTAATAGAAATTCATTGCTAACAATCATAGGATCATCTTACGATGTCATCTCTTGTAAAATAACCTATTAAATTCACTTGACTTTAATACAACAGCAAAACCACTAACAAAAATTGTCTAATTTATGTTTTTTGGATTGTTAGAAATTATCCGCGCAAAAGTTATTCTGATTCCAGGGGGGTGATGGGAGTGACCCTGCTCTGGATCTTTCTCCTTTTGATTTGGACGACTTCTTCTAAAATGAGAGGAAGGTTTGGTGGAGAAATTGAGTTCTTTTGAGCAGCGTTGTCTGTAGTAGTTTTTTTCTTTCCTTTTACAAAATTTTTATGTTAAATTCATCTAGAAATACGATAGGATAGTTGTGGTGACATGTATATTCACTTGTCAAATATTGCTATCCAGGAACTAAGCAAACACATACATGAAAAATATGTTGATCATAGGAGAATACATACTAAATTTAGCAAACTTAGAGATAAAGTTTATACTATGTGGAGGAAGTCATGCTTAAGGCATTGGTGGTTCCATTCACATAAGTTGACATCGTTGTATTGGTTGAAATGCGGACCATATAATGTGTAGGAAAATATTCACGGTAGTGTCCTTACACATCCACTAATAGAAAGATCATGTGTTCACTAGAAAGAAGGTGATCTTCTGATCCAATCAATGAACAGGCATGGTGACGCTTCCCAAAAACTTGATTTCTTGCACACCCGAGTAGGTATCGTAGATGCAGATGATAGTTCCAAAGGCCTGCTCTCCCAACACTCTGTGCATGCAGAGGACTTGAGCGAAAGACTGAGATGCAAATCGACTTTATAGTGAGGAGTGATCATGTGTTGCTTATTCCTACAACTGCTCTTGTCGAAGAAAATTATAAAATTGTAGGAGTATGGAAAATGGTAAATTGTAGGAGTATGGAAAATGGAGTAATCATCACAACGTACACCTATTACTTCGTATGTTATAGGTTCCTTATACATCCATTAATCCAATCATTTCCCCATTAACTGACTGTAACACCTTGAATTTGGGGTATAAAATTTCTTTCTTATGATCATCCAAATTCATGTGTTACTCATCTCTATCTTACTTTAGTTTCCCTCTCTCTCTCTTTTAATTAGAGTTAGTTGTATTAGTGCGGGATTATTTATTTTATTTTGCCCAAAACATATGAGTCATGGAATGTTGCATCATATTGAGTCTAAATATTCTTTGAATTGTTGCACATATTTGATTTGGTTTGAATTTGAAACTTGATTTGAATTTGAATTGAAAATCCCAGAGAAAATAAATAGAAAAGCAATTAGAAATTCCCTGGAAAATGGAAAACCGAATTCGGCCCAAGTCAGCCCATTTAGCCCAGCCCCCCGCGCGCCCGTGCCCGCGCCTGCGCGCCCCCTCTGCCTGACAGGCGGGTCCCGCCTGTCGGCGCAACCCTGAGCACCCCCTCTCTCCCTCTCTCTATGTCCCGTGGACCAACCCTGTCAGCGCCATTGTTCTCGGTCGCGCTCTCTCTCTCCCTCTCTCTGTCCCGCCGTCCCCACCTGTCAGCCGTCCTCAACCTCCCGCCCACGATCTCCCCGCCGTGGACGCGCCCACGACCGCGCGTCCTCCAGCCACGACCGAGCCCCCGCGCCCTGCTCGCCCACCTCCCCTCTCTTATTTGCGCCCTCTACCCAGCTCTCTCACCCTCTCTCTCGCTCTGCCCACGTGAACCGAGAGCTTCGCCACCGCCCGCCGACGTCCACCGCCTGTTCCGTGGCCGCCGTTGCGCCCGTGTCCCATCCAGTGCCACGGTAAGCTTCACCTTGCTGTCAGCTACTCGGGACATCCTTTGGTGTGCCCTCCCCCTCTCTGGTCTGTCTGGTCTGCGCTCATCGGAGTGGTTCTTGCGCAGCCGGAGCTCTGCCACCGTCGCCCCGTCACGTCCGTGTGCCTCCGCCGTTGCCCCGTGCCTCCAGCGCTTCCCCTCAAGGTGAGCAACCTCCCCGCACCCCTATTTCCCTGTGTACTGCACTGGTTAACACGCAATTGCTCACCGGAGTTGCCCCGCGCCGCCATTAGCCCGCCTCGCCGTATGCAGCGCCCTCTGGTGCTCCTGCGCCGGCGTGGTACCCTCGGCTGAGTCCGCCATATCCCCTGTGCGCGCCTAGGCCAACCCCAAGCATCTGGTACCCCGTCGTGGCCGGTATGCTCGTCTCCGGTGAGTTCCCGCCGCGGGACCGAGCGGCGCCACCGCGCCCATGTCCGCCCCCTACCGTTAGATCTCGGCCGTTCGCCCGAGATCGGACAGTGTAGAGCTAACCCGAGCGGATCTAATCGTAGCCGTCCGATCCAGATCCAACTGTCTCTCCTCTCTCCCCCTCACCCGCGTCTCTGCCCCTGGGCCCGGCTGGTCAGCCCGCCCTGGCTCGCTGACGCCCTGGCCCCGCTTATCAGTCGCGTCCGCGCACCCACGCGATCTAATCTGGGTCGTCGGTTTCTAATCTGATGGCTGAGATTACCCCGTACCGTCGTTTTGCTTAAGAACCCCCTGGTTTTAGGAAATCAACTTGTCGTCCTCTGTTTTAGCGCATAGGTCCCTGGTTTCTTTAGAATAACCCCTGGACTTTTACTTAATTACAGATTTAGCCTTAATTTCATATTTCAAACTTCAAAACTTGTTTATTTCATATCTTTTTCATATGAACTCCAAATTTAGTAGTTCAAATTGTAAAATGTTTACAAGATTATTCTCTATTCAAATAAAATATAGTCAATTGTAATATGCATACTTTAATTTTTACACTTGGAATATAGAATTAAAGTATATATTTATTTATTTAATGAAATAAATAAAAGAAGAACCCTAGGAATAAAGTACATTCAATCTTGTGAGATTAGTGTTATGCATCACTTGGATTTATTTTTGGACTTAACATTTAGGCCTTAATAACATAAACAGAATTAGGAATGTAATTATGGATAATACCTAAAAGGTAGTCAAATTCCTAAATGAGAGTAGTTTATATTATAATTCTATCTTTCCTTTGTTTTAATCACTACTTAACCTTTTTGAGCTATGTCCCAAACATTTAGAGAGTAATCAATTCCCCAATTAGGATTACTCCATTTTCTTTGTAACTTGATATCATTCCCCTACACTTAATACTATACCTTTTTGAGTTATGTGTCAATGATTGTAAATGTTTGATGTGTTGTTCCTTTATACTTTTCCAAATGTATTGAATATATGCTCGCTTTACTTAGACAACGAGCAGTCCGAGGTTCCTGAGTGTGTTGTTGGAGACCTCCCTGAGCAACAACCTGGTGAAGGCAAGTGTCCTGAGACCTACTATGTCCTACTATACCTTATAATTCACTGTCCCGCATTACATTACTGAAACTTAAGGATTGACTGGTTTGTATTTCCCTTACCCTTGTTTACCTTCTTGGGTTAATCATGATTAGCTTATGCTATTGCTTAAACTTAATCAATGAACATGATGTGATATTTTATGATACGATGATGTTATCCCGATGGGGTCCATGTGATTACTTTAGGGGGCTCAGGCTCTTTCCTGAGTGCCTCTCCGTAAGGACCTGTTTGGGGAGTGACAACTCGGGATAACAGTGCAACCATGAGGGTGGAATGAGACGCCCTTAGCTGATTAATTAGAGGAACCAGAGGAGTAGTTGGCTTCACCGTAGGGCCGTCAATGGGGTCCGGGCACAGTACTTGCTCTACCGAGGCTGGTTGCAGAGGTTCTTTGATTTGGTTTTGTTAGTCACCCTTCCTTTGGGGAGATGTACTATGTTTATCAAACTGGAGAAACCTAACGAGCGGCTATGTCCTCTGGGAAATCTTTGTAAAGGCTACGTAGTGAGACCCTGCTAGGCAGTGGCGGACCTAGGATTTTTACATAGGGTGTGCCGCAACAAAATTTTCATGTAGAATTCTATCTAATGTACATATAATTTCATAGTAAATTTGGTAAACAATTTGATATATAGATATAAAGTTTGACACTCAACAAATAAGCATGAAAATTGCATACATTAAACATAAAAATTGCAATAATACTACTTATCTGGCCCGCGCTTCCTCAACGCCATAAAAGTTTCAAATATATCTTCTTCATTCACTTCGAAGAAAATATCCCTCTCGATGTATGTAACAAGACAATCATCCAAAAGACTATCACACATCTTGTTTCTCAATTTAGTCTTCACCAAACTCATTGCAGAAAATGCCCTTTCAACACTTGTTGTCGCCACCGGCAAAAGCAATACCAATTTGAGAAGCAAATAAACCATATCAAACACCTTATGTCTCTTTGTTTTAACAAGCTTAACCGAGAGGTCCACAAGATTAGTTATGTCTTTGAATCTATCATCTTCTCTTATGCCATCAATATAATTGTCAAGTTGCAAGTCAAGTTTTAACAAGTCAGTGCTTGACATGTCATTAGGATAAAAATCATCTAGCTTTCGTACCTTGTGTGCATCAAAAGAAGCAAAAGAGTTGGAAGGATCCAAGGCTGACATACAAGAAAGCAACTCCATATTAGCCTCACTAAACCAATTATCAAGCTCTAGGCTAATTTGATCAATGACCCCAATATATACTTCTCTTCTGAAGTGGTCATCATTGGTTTGGTTATGAACAAATCGTGATGATCTTCCATAAGGCTTATAATTTCCATCCATAGCACGAACTTGGATATCATGTTTGTTGCAAAATGAAGTGATTCTTTGAAGGAATTGATCCCAACCATCAAGCCTTAACTGTTGCATTCTTCTCTTTGCCACATTAACAAGTGAAATTGCATTGATAATATCTTGCTCCCTTCTTTGCAAACACACTGATAAATCATTTGTATATCCAAGAATAACAAACATTAAGTGTGCATCAAAAACAAAGTCAAATGACTCAAATGCTCCAAGCATAGAATGTTGTCGGGGACCATAATTAGGGGTACCCTTAAGGCTCCTAATTCTCAGCTGGTAACCCCCATCAGCATAAAGCTACAAAGGCCTGATGGGTGCGGTTAAGTCAGGGATCGGTCCATTCGAGGGACTCGATCACGCCTCGCCCGAGCCTAGCCTCGGACAAGGGCAGCCGAACCCGGAGGATCTCCGCCTCGCCCGAGGCCCCCCTCCAGCGGCGAACATATTTTCGGCTCACCCGAGGCCATGTCTTCGCCAAGAAGCAACCCTGACCAAGTCGCCACGCCGACCGACCAAATCGCAGGAGCATTTAATGTAAAGGTGGCCTGACACCTTTATCCTGACGCGCGCCCTTGAGAGCACCTAGAGGGGGGGTGAATAGGTGATCCTGTGAAACTTGAAAACTTAAGCCACAAAACTTGGTTAATCGTTAGCACAATAATTGCCAAGTGGCTAGAGAGGAGTCAAAACACAATAACCACAATAAATCAATCACAGAGATGGCACGGTGGTTATCCCGTGGTTCGGCCAAGACCAACGCTTGCCTACTCCATGTTGTGGCGTCCCAACGGACGAGGGTTGCAATCAACCCTTCTCAAGCGGTCCAAAGACCCACTTGAATACCACAGTGTTTTGCTTGCTTTTTCTCAATCCCGGTTGCGAGGAATCTCCACAACTTGGAGTCTCTCGCCCTTACACTTGAAGTTCACAAAGAAACACGGAGTAAGGGAGGGAAGCAACACACACAAATCCACAGCAAAATGTGCACACACACGGCCAAGAATCGAGCTCAAAAGACTATCTCAAAGTTCTCACTAGAACGGAGCTCGAATCACTGAGAATGACAAACGAATGCGCAAAGACTGAGTGTGGATGATCAAGAATGTTCTAAGGTTGCTTGTTCTCTTCCTCCATGCGCCTAGGGGACCCTTTTATAGCCCTAAGGCAGCTAGGAGCCGTTGAGAGCAAATCTGGAAGGCCATTCTTGCCTTCTGTCGTCTGGCGCACCGGACAGTCCGGTGCACACCGGACAGTGTCCGGTGCCCGATTTCTTTCCTTCTACGGCGAAGTCGACCGTTGGTAGCCAGAGAGCCGTTGGCGCACCGGACATGTCCGGTGCACACCGGACAGTCCGGTGCCCCCTTCCGACCGTTGGCTCGACCACATGTCGCGCGCGGATTTCGCGGCCGACCGTTTGCCCGGCCGACCGTTGGCTCACCGGACAGTCCGGTGCACACCGGACAGTCCGGTGAATTATAGTCGTACGTCGCCGGTGAATTCCCGAGAGCAGCCACTTCGCTCGAGCCAGCCTGGCGCACCAGACACTGTCCGGTGCTCCCAGACTCAGCAAAGTCTTGGCTGCTCGAGCCAAGGCATTTCTAGTTGGTCTTTTCCTGTTTCCAGCACTTAGACACAATACATTAGTCTCTAAAACAATGTACTAAGTCTGAGAAACATACCTTTATCCTTGATTTGTACTTTGTCCACCTTTTTACATTTAGGCACTTGTGTTGGACACTAAACCACCAAAATACTTAGAAATGGCCCAAGGGCACATTTCCCTTTCAGTCTCCCCCTTTTTGGTGATTTATACCAACACAACATAAAGCAACTAGAACAAGTGCAATATCACTTCAAATAAAACTCAAATTTATTTTGATTCAATTTTGGCATATATGGATCATCCTTTGCCACCACTTGGTTTGTTTTTGCAAATCAAACTCAAATCTCTATCTCTAAGTCAAACACACATGTTGAAGCATAAAGAGAGTCATTCCAAAAGAGATTGATCAAAGATTTCAAAAACTCCCCCTTAGATTTCAAATAATCAACACTTCTCCCCACAAGAGGCCACTTCTCCCCACAAGAGGCCCACTTTTGACAAAAGAGACAATGCAAGAGTTTTGCCAAACCAAAAGCTCTATTCTACTATTTTCAAAGTTTCTCAAGTGGTAGCTGATCCATCTATTGCTTTGGCCTTTATTTTCTCCCCCTTTGGCATCAAGCACCAAAACGGGATCAATCTTGGCCCTTTAACCCCATTGCCTCACCAAAATCTTCAATTAAGAGCAAATAGGCAATAAGAGTTTAAAGATGAACTTGGAAAAGTTACTCTTTTCATCGGAGTGCAGTGGAAGTCTTGCATGGTCCAAGTCCACCTCTTGCCTTTCAATTCTCCTTCGAGACTAAATCAAGCAGACTCAAGCATATGGTTAGTCTCAAAGGGTCAAGTTGTAACACATCTCCCCCTAAATATGTGCATTACTGGCACAAGGACTTGTGAGGTCCGAGGAGTGCTTGTACAACTTGAGCACCATAATAAGCAACACAATGCAGAATGAACATGATCAAAGGCATAAACACATGTATGCTACAATTCAATCCAAGTTCCACGAATCTAAGACATTTAGCTCACTACGCAGCCTGCAAAAGGTCTTCTCATCTAGAGGCTTGGTAAAGATATCGGCTAGCTGGTTCTCGGTGCTAACATGAAACACTTCGATATCTCCCTTTTGCTGGTGGTCTCTCAGAAAGTGATGCCGGATGTCAATGTGCTTTGTGCGGCTGTGTTCAACAGGATTTTCCGCCATGCGGATAGTGAAAGGGAATTAGGCTTACACCTAAGTCCTAAATAATTTTGGTGATTGAATTGCCCAACACAAATCTTTGGACTAACTAGTTTGCCCAAGTGTATAGATTATACAGGTGTACAAGGTTCACACTCAGCCAATAAAAAGACCAAGTTTTGGATTCAATAAAGGAGCAAAGGGGCAACCGAAGACACCCCTGGTCTGGCGCACCGGACTGTCCGGTGTGCCACCGGACAGTGAACAGAACCTATCCGGTGCACCAGGGGACTCAGACTCCAACTCTTCACTCTCGGGAATTCTCGGAAGCCGGCGCGCTATAATTCACCGGACTGTCCGGTGTGCACCGGACATGTCCGGTGCTCCAAGGAAGCGCGGTCTCCGGAACTCACCAGCCTCGGTTTCGCGTGGCAGCCGCTCCGCTAAAATTCACCGGACTGTCCGGTGTGCACCGGACTGTCCGGTGTACCAGCGGAGCAACGGCTCTTTTCGGCGCCAACGGCTCCCTGCGGTGCATTTAATGCGCGCGCAGCGCGCGCAGACGTCAGACATGCCCATACCGGTGCACCGGACATCAAACAGTACATGTCCGGTGTGCACCGGACACCCAGGAGGGCCCAGAAGTCAGAAGCTCCAACGGTCAGAATCCAACGGCAGTGATGACGTGGCAGGGGCACCGGACTGTCCGGTGTGCACCGGACTGTCCGGTGCGCCATCGAGCAGACGCCTCCAGCCAACGGTCATGTTTGGTGGTTGGGGCTATAAATACCCCAACCACCTCACCATTCATAGCATCCAAGTTTTCCACTTCTCAACTACTACAAGAGCTCTAGCATTCAATTCTAGACACACTAAAGAGATCAAATCCTCTCCAATTCCACACAAAGCCCTAGTGACTAGTGAGAGTGATTTGCCGTGTTCATTTGAGCTCTTGCGCTTGGATTGCTTCTTTTCTTTCTCACTTGTTCTTGAGATCACAACTCCATTGTAATCAAGGCAAGAGGCACCAATTGTGTGGTGGCCCTTGCGGGGAAGTTTTGTTCCCGGCTTTGATTTGAGAAGAGAAGCTCACTCGGTCCAAGGGACCGTTTGAGAGAGGGAAGGGTTGAAAGAGACCCGGCCTTTGAGGCCTCCTCAACGGGGAGTAGGTTTGAGAAAACCGAACCTCGGTAAAACAAATCCGCGTGTCTCACTTCATTATTTGCTTGCGATTTGTTTTGCGCCCTCTCTCTCGGACTCGTTTATATTTCTAACGCTAACCCGGCTTGTAGTTGTGTTTATATTTGTAAATTTCAGTTTCGCCCTATTCACCCCCCCCTCTAGGCGACTATCAATTGGTATCAGAGCCCGGTGCTTCATTAGAGCCTAACCGCTCGAAGTGATGTCGGGAGATCACGCCAAGAAGGAGATGGAGACCGGCGAAAAGCCCACTACAAGCCACGGGAGCACTTCATCGGAAGAGTCCCGCACCAAAAGGAGGGAGAAGAAGAAGAGCTCCTCCAACAAAGGGAAGGAGAAGAAATCTTCTTCTCACCACAAAGAGAAGAAGGAAAAATCTTCTTCCCACAAGCCGCATCGGAAAGGCGACAAGCACAAGAGGATGAGAAAGGTGGTCTACTACGAGACCGACACTTCATCAACATCGACCTCCGACTCCGATGCGCCCTCCGTCACTTCTAAGCGCCAAGAGCGCAAGAAGTATAGTAAGATCCCCCTACGCTACCCTCGCATTTCCAAACATACACCTTTACTTTCCGTCCCATTAGGCAAACCACCAACTTTTGATGGTGAAGATTACGCTAGGTGGAGAGATTTAATGCGATTTCATCTAACCTCGCTCCACAAAAGTATATGGGATGTTGTTGAGTTTGGTGCGCAGGTACCATCCGTAGGGGATGAGGACTATGATGAGGATGAGGTGGCCCAAATCGAGCACTTCAACTCTCAAGCAACAACAATACTCCTCGCCTCTCTAAGTAGAGAGGAGTATAACAAAGTACAAGGGTTGAAGAGCGCCAAGGAGATTTGGGATTTACTCAAGACCGCGCATGAAGATGATGAGCTCACCAAGATCACCAAGCGGGAAACAATTGAGGGGGAGCTCGGTCGGTTCCGGCTTCGCAAAGGGGAGGAGCCACAACACATGTACAATCGGCTCAAGACCTTGGTGAACCAAGCGCGCAACCTCGGGAGCGTAAAGTGGGATGACCACGAGGTGGTTAAGGTTATTCTAAGATCACTTATTTTCCTTAACCCTACTCAAGTTCAATTAATCCGTGGTAATCCTAGATATACCAAAATGACCCCCGAGGAAGTTATCGGAAATTTTGTGAGTTTTGAATGCATGATCGAAGGCTCGAGGAAGATCAACAAGCTTGATGATGCCACCACATCCGAAGCTCAACCCGTTGCATTCAAAGCAACGGAGGAGAAGAAGGAGGAGTCTACACCAAATCGACAACCAATCGACGCCTCCAAGCTTGACAATGAGGAGATGGCGCTCGTCATCAAGAGCTTCCGCCAAATCCTCAAACAAAGGAGGGGGAAAGACTACAAGTCCCGCTCCAAGAAGGTTTGCTACAAATGTGGTAAGCCCGGTCATTTTATTGCTAAATGTCCTATATCTAGTGACAGTGACCGAGGCGACGACAAGAAGGGGAGAAGAAAGGAGAAGAAGAGGTACTACAAGAAGAAGGGCGGCGATGCCCATGTTTGTCGGGAATGGGATTCCGACGAGAGCTCAAGCGACTCCTCCGACGACGAGGACGCCGCCAACATCGCCGTCACCAAGGGACTCCTCTTCCCCAACGTCGGCCACAAGTGCCTCATGGCAAAGGACGGCAAAAAGAAGGTTAAATCTAAATCCTCCACTAAATATGAATCCTCTAGTGATGACAATGCTAGTGATGAGGAAAATAATTTGCGCACCCTTTTTGCCAACCTTAACATAGCTCAAAAGGAAAAATTAAATGAATTGGTTAGTGCTATTCATGAAAAGGATGACCTTTTGGATTCCCAAGAGGACCTCCTTATTAAGGAAAACAAGAAACATGTTAAGGTTAAAAATGCTTATGCTCTAGAAATTGAAAAATGTGAAAAATTATCTAGTGAGCTAAGCACTTGCCGTGAGATGATTGACAACCTTAGAAATGAAAATGCTAGTTTAAATGCTAAGGTTGATTCTCATGTTTGCAATATTTCAACTTCAAATCCTAGAGATGATAATGTTGATTTACTTGCTAGGATTAATGAGTTGAATGCTTCCCTAGCTAGCCTTAAAATTGAAAATGAGAAATTGCTTGTTAAGGCTAAAGATCTTGATGTTTGCAATGCTACTATTTCCGACCTTAGAACTAAAAATGACATACTACAAGCTAAGGTTGTAGAATTAAAATCTTGCAAACCCTCTACATCTATTGTTGAGCATGTATCTATTTGTACTAGATGTAGAAATGTTGATATTGATGCTATTCATGATCATATGGCTTTAATTAAACAACAAAATGATCATATAGCAAAACTAGATGCTAAAATTGCCAAGCACAACCTAGAGAATGAGAAATTTAAATTTGCTCGTAGCATGCTTTATAATGGGAGACGCCCTGGCATTAAGGATGGCATTGGCTTCCAAAGGGGAGACAATGTCAAACTTAATGCCCCTCCTAAAAATTTGTCTAACTTTGTTAAGGGCAAGGCTCCCATGCCTCAGGATAACGAGGGCTACATTTTGTACCCTGCCGGTTATCCCGAGAGCAAAATTAGGAGAATTCACTCTAGGAAGTCTCACTCTGGCCCTAACCATGCTTTTATGAATAGGGGTGAGACATCTAGCTCTAGGCAACCAACCCGCGCCAAGTTGCCTAGAAAGAAAACTCCTAATGCATCAAATGATCATGCTATTTCATTTAAAACTTTTGATGCTTCTTATGTGTTGACTAACAAATCCGGCAAAGTAGTTGCCAAATATGTTGGGGGCAAGCACAAGGGGTCAAGGACTTGTGTTTGGGTACCCAAAGTTCTTGTGTCTAATGCCAAAGGACCCAAAGCCATTTGGGTACCTAAAGTCAAGAACTAAAATTGTTTTGTAGGTTTATGCATCCGGGGGCTCAAGTTGGATACTCGACAGCGGGTGCACAAACCACATGACAGGGGAGAAAAGGATGTTCTCCTCATATGAGAAAAACCAAGATTCCCAACGAGCTATCACATTCGGGGATGGAAATCAAGGTTTGGTCAAAGGATTGGGTAAAATTGCTATATCTCCTGACCATTCTATTTCAAATGTTTTTCTTGTAGATTCCTTAGATTACAACTTGCTTTCTGTTTCCCAATTATGTCAAATGGGCTACAACTGTCTATTCACTGATGTAGGTGTCACTGTCTTTAGAAGAAGTGATGATTCAATAGCATTTAAGGGAGTGTTAGAGGGTCAGCTATACTTGGTAGATTTTGATAGAGCTGAACTCGACACTTGCTTAATTGCTAAGACTAACATGGGTTGGCTCTGGCACCGCCGACTAGCCCATGTTGGGATGAAGAATCTTCATAAGCTTCTAAAGGAAGAGCACATTTTAGGATTAACAAATGTTCATTTTGAGAAAGACAGGATTTGTAGCGCATGCCAGGCGGGGAAGCAAGTTGGAGTCCATCATCCACACAAGAACATCATGACGACCGACAGGCCGCTTGAGCTACTCCACATGGATCTATTCGGCCCGATTGCTTACTTAAGCATCGGCGGGAGTAAGTATTGTCTTGTAATAGTGGATGATTATTCTCGCTTCACTTGGGTATTCTTTTTACAGGAAAAATCTCAAACCCAAGAGACCTTAAAGGGATTCTTGAGACGAGCTCAAAATGAGTTCGGCTTAAGGATCAAGAAAATAAGAAGCGACAACGGGACGGAGTTCAAGAACTCTCAAATTGAAGGCTTCCTTGAGGAGGAGGGCATCAAGCATGAATTCTCTTCTCCCTACACACCTCAACAAAATGGTGTAGTGGAGAGGAAGAATTGAACTCTATTGGACATGGCAAGAACCATGCTTGATGAGTACAAGACACCGGACCGGTTTTGGGCCGAAGCGGTCAACACCGCCTGCTACGCCATCAACCGGTTATATCTTCACCGAATCCTCAAGAAGACATCATATGAACTCCTAACCGGTAAAAAGCCCAACATTTCATATTTTAGAGTTTTTGGTAGCAAATGCTTTATTCTTATTAAAAGAGGTAGAAAATCTAAATTTGCTCCTAAAACTGTAGAAGGCTTTTTACTTGGTTATGACTCAAACACAAGGGCATATAGGGTCTTTAACAAGTCCACTGGACTAGTTGAAGTCTCATGTGACGTTGTGTTTGATGAAACTAACGGCTCTCAAGTAGAGCAAGTTGATCTTGATGAGATAGGTAATGAAGAGGCTCCATGCATCGCGCTAAGGAACATGTCCATTGGGGATGTGTGTCCTAAGGAATCCGAAGAGCCTCCAAATGCACAAGATCAACCATCCTCCTCCATGCAAGCATCTCCACCAACTCAAAATGAGAATGAGGCTCAAGTTGATGAAGGGCAAAATCAAGAAGATGAGCCACCACAAGATAATGGCAATGATCAAGGGGGAGATGAAAATAATCAAGAAAAGGAGGATGAGGAAGAACCAAGACCGCCACACCCAAGAGTCCACCAAGCAATACAACGAGATCACCCCGTCGACACCATCCTCGGCGACATTCATAAGGGGGTAACCACTCGATCTCGTGTTGCACATTTTTGTGAACATTACTCTTTTGTTTCCTCTATTGAGCCACACAGGGTAGAGGAAGCACTTCAAGATTCGGATTGGGTGATGGCAATGCAAGAGGAGCTCAACAATTTCACAAGGAATGGGGTATGGCATTTAGTTCCACGTCCTAACCAAAATGTTGTAGGAACCAAATGGGTCTTCCGCAACAAGCAAGATGAGCATGGTGTTGTGACAAGGAACAAAGCTCGACTTGTGGCCAAAGGATACTCCCAAGTCGAAGGTTTGGATTTCGGTGAAACCTATGCACCCGTAGCTAGGCTTGAGTCAATTCGCATATTATTAGCCTATGCTAC
The DNA here is from genome assembly GCF_902167145.1 of Zea mays. Taxonomy (NCBI): domain Eukaryota; kingdom Viridiplantae; phylum Streptophyta; class Magnoliopsida; order Poales; family Poaceae; genus Zea; species Zea mays. The sequence continues at coordinate 184,430,667 of NC_050102.1, read as the reverse complement.
TTACCATGGCTTTAAGCTTTATCAAATGGACGTGAAAAGTGCCTTCCTCAATGGACCGATCAAGGAAGAGGTCTATGTTGAGCAACCTCCCGGCTTTGAAGACAGTGAGCATCCTAACCATGTTTATAGGCTCTCTAAGGCGCTTTATGGGCTCAAGCAAGCCCCAAGAGCATGGTATGAATGCCTAAGAGATTTCCTTATTGCTAATGGCTTCAAAGTCGGCAAGGCCGATCCTACACTCTTTACTAAAACTCTTGAAAATGACTTGTTTGTATGCCAAATTTATGTTGATGATATTATATTTGGGTCTACTAACGAGTCTACATGTGAAGAGTTTAGTAGGATCATGACACAGAAATTCGAGATGTCGATGATGGGGGAGTTGAAGTATTTTCTAGGATTCCAAGTCAAGCAACTCCAAGAGGGCACCTTCATTAGCCAAACGAAGTACACTCAAGACATTCTAACCAAGTTTGGGATGAAGGATGCCAAACCCATCAAGACACCCATGGGAACCAATGGGCATCTCGACCTCGACACGGGAGGTAAGTCCGTGGATCAAAAGGTATACCGGTCGATGATTGGTTCATTGCTTTATTTATGTGCATCTCGACCGGACATTATGCTTTCCGTTTGCATGTGTGCAAGATTCCAATCCGACCCTAAGGAATCTCACCTTACGGCCGTAAAACGAATCTTGAGATATTTGGCTTACACACCTAAGTTTGGGCTTTGGTACCCTCGGGGATCCACATTTGATTTGATTGGTTATTCGGATGCCGATTGGGCGGGGTGTAAAATCAATAGGAAGAGCACATCGGGGACTTGCCAGTTCTTGGGAAGATCCTTGGTGTCTTGGGCTTCAAAGAAGCAAAATTCGGTCGCTCTTTCCACCGCCGAAGCAGAGTACATTGCCGCAGGTCATTGTTGCGCGCAATTGCTTTGGATGAGGCAAACCCTGCGGGACTACGGTTACAAATTAACCAAAGTCCCTTTGCTATGTGATAATGAGAGTGCAATCAAAATGGCCGACAATCCCGTCGAGCATAGCCGCACTAAGCACATAGCCATTCGGTATCATTTTCTTAGGGATCACCAACAAAAGGGGGATATCGAGATTTCTTACATTAATACTAAAGATCAATTAGCCGATATCTTTACCAAGCCACTTGATGAACAATCTTTTACCAGACTTAGGCTTGAGCTCAATATTCTTGATTCTAGAAATTTCTTTTGCTAGCTTGCACACATAGCTCATTTGAATACCTTTGATCATATCTCTTTTTATATGCTATGACTAATGTGTTTTCAAGTCTATTTCAAACCAAGTCATAGGTATATTGAAAGGGAATTAGAGTCTCCGGCGAAGACAAGGCTTCCACTATACTCTACTACTCATCCTTCGCCATCACTCCAAGCATCTCTCTATTCTTTGGGGGAGAAATGAGCATCAAAGAAAAGGACTTCGTCTTTGGTATAATCTTAACTCATTTACTTATGACCAAAGGGGAAGAAATTACTTCGAGGGCTCTAATGATTCCGTTTTTGGCGATTCATGCCAAAAAGGGGGAGAAATGAGCCCAAAGCAAAAGGACCGCACCACCACCACCAAATTCAAAAACTTAGTGCTTTCCAAAAGTATTTATCATTTGGTATCCTATTGTGTTCAAAAGGGGGAGAAAGTAGTATTTCAAAAATGGTATATCAAAACCCTCTTGAACACTAAGAGGTGGATCTCTTTTAGGGGGAGTTTTGTTAAGTCAAAAGAAAAGCATTTGAAACAGGGGGAGAAAATTTCAAATCTTGAAAATGCTTTACAAACTCTTATTCATTTACCTTTGACTATTTGCAAAAGATCTTTGAAATGGATTTACAAAAAGAATTTGCAAAAACAAAACATGTGGTGCAAACGTGGTCCAAAATACTAAATAAGAAAGGAACATTCCATGCATATCTTGTAAGTAGTTATATTGGCTAAATTCCAAGCAACCTTTACACTTACATTATGCAAACTAGTTCAATTATGCACTTCTATATTTGCTTTGGTTTGTGTTGGCATCAATCACCAAAAAGGGGGAGATTGAAAGGGAATTAGGCTTACACCTAAGTCCTAAATAATTTTGGTGATTGAATTGCCCAACACAAATCTTTGGACTAACTAGTTTGCCCAAGTGTATAGATTATACAGGTGTACAAGGTTCACACTCAGCCAATAAAAAGACCAAGTTTTGGATTCAATAAAGGAGCAAAGGGGCAACCGAAGGCACCCCTGGTCTGGCGCACCGGACTGTCCGGTGTGCCACCGGACAGTGAACAGAACCTGTCCGGTGCACCAGGGGACTCAGACTCCAACTCTTCACTCTCGGGAATTCTCGGAAGCCGGCGCGCTATAATTCACCGGACTGTCCGGTGTGCACCGGACATGTCCGGTGCTCCAAGGAAGCGCGGTCTCCGGAACTCACCAGCCTCGGTTTCGCGTGGCAGCCGCTCCGCTAAAATTCACCGGACTGTCCGGTGTGCACCGGACTGTCCGGTGTACCAGCGGAGCAACGGCTCTTTTCGGCGCCAACGGCTCCTTGCGGTGCATTTAATGCGCGCGCAGCGCGCGCAGACGTCAGACATGCCCATACCGGTGCACCGGACATCAAACAGTACATGTCCGGTGTGCACCGGACACCCAGGAGGGCCCAGAAGTCAGAAGCTCCAACGGTCAGAATCCAACGGCAGTGATGACGTGGCAGGGGCACCGGACTGTCCGGTGTGCACCGGACTGTCCGGTGCGCCATCGAGCAGACGCCTCCAGCCAACGGTCATGTTTGGTGGTTGGGGCTATAAATACCCCAACCACCTCACCATTCATAGCATCCAAGTTTTCCACTTCTCAACTACTACAAGAGCTCTAGCATTCAATTCTAGACACACTAAAGAGATCAAATCCTCTCCAATTCCACACAAAGCCCTAGTGACTAGTGAGAGTGATTTGCCGTGTTCATTTGAGCTCTTGCGCTTGGATTGCTTCTTTTCTTTCTCACTTGTTCTTGAGATCACAACTCCATTGTAATCAAGGCAAGAGGCACCAATTGTGTGGTGGCCCTTGCGGGGAAGTTTTGTTCCCGGCTTTGATTTGAGAAGAGAAGCTCACTCGGTCCAAGGGACCGTTTGAGAGAGGGAAGGGTTGAAAGAGACCCGGCCTTTGTGGCCTCCTCAACGGGGAGTAGGTTTGAGAAAACCGAACCTCGGTAAAACAAATCCGCGTGTCTCACTTCATTATTTGCTTGCGATTTGTTTTGCGCCCTCTCTCTCGGACTCGTTTATATTTCTAACGCTAACCCGGCTTGTAGTTGTGTTTATATTTGTAAATTTCAGTTTCGCCCTATTCACCCCCCCTCTAGGCGACTATCAGATAGCACTCTCATTGTCACATAGGAGTGGGACTTTGCTCAGATTGTAGCCAAAGTCTCGAAGGGTTTGCCTCATCCAAAGTAGTTGCGCGCAACACTGTCCTGCGGCAACATACTCGGCCTCAGCGGTGGATAGGGCAATGGAGGTTTGTTTCTTAGAGTTCCACGACACCAGGGACCTTCCTAAGAATTGGCACATCCCTGATGTACTCTTCCTATCGACCTTACATCCAGCATAGTCGGAATCTGAGTATCCAACCAAGTCAAAGGTAGACCCCTTTGGATACCAGAGCCCGAAGCAAGGCGTAGCAACCAAATATCTAAGAATTCGCTTCACCGCCACTAAGTGACACTCCTTAGGATCGGATTGAAATCTAGCACACATGCATACGCTAAGCATAATATCCGGTCTACTAGCACATAAATAAAGTAAAGACCCTATCATTGACCGGTATGCTTTTTGATCAACGGACTTACCTCCTTTGTTGAGGTCGGTGTGTCCGTCGGTCCCCATCGGAGTCTTTGCGGGCTTGGCGTCCTTCATCCCGAACCGCTTTAGCAGATCTTGTGTGTACTTCGTTTGGGAGATGAAGGTGTCGTCCTTGAGTTGCTTCACTTGGAACCCAAGAAAGTAGTTCAACTCGCCCATCATCGACATCTCGAATTTCTGTGTCATCACCTTGCTAAACTCTTCACAAGACTTTTGGTTAGTAGAACCAAATATTATGTCATCGACATAAATTTGGCACACAAACAAATCACCATCACATGTCTTAGTAAAAAGAGTTGGATCGGCTTTCCCAACCTTGAAAGCATTAACAATTAGAAAGTCTCTAAGGCATTCATACCATGCTCTTGGAGCTTGCTTAAGTCCATAGAGCGCCTTAGAGAGCTTACACACGTGGTCGGGGTACCGTTCATCTTCGAAGCCAGGGGGTTGCTCCACATACACCTCCTCCTTGATCGGCCCGTTGAGGAAAGCGCTCTTCACATCCATTTGGAACAACCTGAAAGAATGGTGAGCGGCATATGCTAGCAAGATACGAATTGATTCTAGCCTAGCCACAGGAGCAAAAGTCTCCTCAAAGTCCAAACCTGCGACTTGGGCATAACCTTTTGCCACAAGTCTAGCCTTGTTCCTTGTCACCACCCCGTGCTCGTCTTGTTTGTTGCGGAACACCCACTTGGTTCCCACAACATTTTGCTTGGGACGAGGCACCAGCGTCCAAACTTCATTTCTCTTGAAGTTGTTGAGCTCCTCCTGCATGGCCACTACCCAGTCCGGATCTAGCAAGGCCTCCTCTACCCTGAAAGGCTCAATAGAAGAGACAAAGGAGTAATGCTCACAAAAATTAACTAATCGAGATCGAGTAGTTACTCCCTTGCTAATGTCACCCAGAATTTGGTCGACGGGATGATCCCTTTGAATCATCGCTCGAACTTGGGTTGGAGGTGCCGGTTGTGCTTCTTCCTCCATCACATGATCATCTTGTGCTCCCCCTTGATCACACTCCTCTTGATGAACCTGTTCATCGTTTTGAGTTGGGGGATGCACCATTGTTGAGGAAGAAGGTTGATCTTGCTCCAATTGTTCCTGTGGTCGCACATCACCAATCGCCATGGTGCACATAGCGGCCGTTGGAACGTCTTCTTCATCTACATCATCAAGATCAACAACTTGCTCTCTTGGAGAGCCATTAGTCTCATCAAATACAACGTCGCTAGAGACTTCAACCAAACCCGATGATTTGTTGAAGACTCTATACGCCTTTGTATTTGAGTCATAACCTAACAAAAACCCTTCTACAGCTTTGGGAGCAAACTTAGAATTTCTGCCCTTCTTTACTAGAATGTAGCACTTGCTCCCAAATACACGAAAGTAAGATACATTGGGTTTGTTACCGGTTAGTAGCTCATACGAAGTCTTCTTGAGGAGGCGATGAAGGTAGACCCTGTTGATGGCGTGGCAAGCCGTGTTCACGGCTTCCGACCAAAAACGCTCGGGGGTCTTGAATTCTCCAAGCATCGTCCTCGCCATATCGATTAGCGTCCTGTTCTTCCTCTCTACCACACCATTTTGCTGTGGTGTGTAGGGAGCGGAGAACTCGTGCTTGATCCCTTCCTCCTCAAGGAACTCCTCCACTTGAAGGTTCTTGAACTCGGACCCGTTGTCGCTCCTTATCTTCTTCACTTTGAGTTCAAACTCATTTTGAGCTCTCCTGAGGAAGCGCTTGAGGGTCCCTTGGGTTTCAGATTTATCCTGCAAAAAGTATAGCCAAGTGAAGCGGGAAAAGTCATCAACAATAACTAGACCATACTTACTTCCTCCTATGCTTAGATAGGCGACGGGTCCGAAGAGGTCCATATGTAGTAGCTCCAGGGGTCTTGAAGTGGTCATCACATTCTTGCTGTGATGCGCTCCTCCCACTTGTTTACCTGCTTGACAAGCTGCACAAGGTCTATCTTTTTCGAATTGCACGTTAGTCAAACCTATCACGTGTTCTCCCTTTAGAAGCTTGTGAAGGTTCTTCATCCCCACATGTGCTAAGCGGCGATGCCACAGCCAGCCCATGCTAGTCTTAGCAATTAAGCATGCATCTAGACCGGCCTCCTCTTTTGCAAAATCAACTAAATAAAGTTTGCTGTCTAATACACCCTTAAAAGCTAGTGAACCATCACTTCTTCTAAAGACAGACACATCTACATTTGTAAATAGACAATTATATCCCATATTGCATAATTGACTAACAGATAACAAATTATATCCAAGAGACTCAACTAAAAACACATTAGAGATAGAGTGCTCATTAGATATTGCAATTTTACCTAACCCTTTTACCTTGCCTTGATTCCCATCACCGAATATTATTGAATCTTGGGAATCCTTATTCTTGACGTAGGAGGTGAACATCTTCTTCTCCCCCGTCATATGGTTTGTGCATCCGCTGTCAATAATCCAGCTTGAACCCCCGGATGCATAAACCTGCAAGGCAAATTTAGGCTTGGGTCTTAGGTACCCAACTCATGTTGGGTCCTACAAGGTTAGCACAAATATCCTTAGGGACCCAAATGCAAGTTTTGTCTCTCTTGCATCTTGCCCCTAATTTTCTAGCAACTATCTTCCTATCCTTTCTACAAATAGCAAAGGAAGCATTTAAAGCATGATATATTGTAGAAGGTTCATTAACTTTCCTAGGAACAACATTTCTCCTAGGCATATTCTGAACAACATTTCTCCTATCAACATTTCTATCATGCACATAAGAAGAACTAGAAGCAAACATGGCATGAGAGTCAAAGGCATCATATACATTACAACTCCTATAAGCATTTCTAGATTGTTTCCTATCATGATACATAAAGGCATGGTTCTTTTGCACACTACTAGCCATAGGGGCCTTCCCTTTCTCCTTGGCGGAGATGGGAGCCTTATGACTTGTCAAGTTCTTGGCTTCCCTCTTGAAGCCAAGCCCATCCTTAATTGAGGGGTGTCTACCAATCGTGTAGGCATCCCTTGCAAATTTTAGCTTATCAAAATCACTCTTGCTAGTCTTAAGTTGAGCATTAAGACTAGCCAATTCATCATTAAGTTTGGAAATTGAAACTAGGTGTTCCCTACAAGCGTCAATGTCAAAATCTTTACACCTATTACAAGTTGCAACAATTTCTACACAAGATGTTGACTTACTAGCTATTTCTAACTTAGCATTCAAATCATCATTAATGCTCCTTAAGTTAGAAATTGTCTCATGGCAAGAAGATAATTCACAAGAAAGCATTTCATTTCTTTTAACTTCTAGAGCATGAGATTTTTGTGCTTCTACAAATTTATCATGTTCTTCATACAACAAATCCTCTTGCTTTTCTAAAAGCATATTCTTATCATTCAAGGCATCAATCAATTCATTAATTTTGTCTACCTTGGTTCTATCTAGGCCCTTAAACAAACATGAATAATCTATTTCATCCTCATCACTAGATTCGTCCTCACTTGAAGAAGCATAAGTAGAGTTTCGAGTACATACCTTCTTCTCCCTTGCCATAAGGCATGTGTGACGCTCGTTGGGGAAGAGGGCCGATTTGTTGAAGGCGGTGGCGGCGAGTCCCTCATTGTCGGAGTCGGAAGAGGAGCAATCCGAATCCCACTCCTTGCCTAGATGTGCCTTGCCTTTTGCCTTCTTATAGTTCTTCTTCTTCTCCCTCTTGTTCCCTTGTTCCTGATCACTATCATTGTCGGGACAGTTAGCAATAAAATGACCAAGCTTACCGCATTTGAAGCATGAGCGCTTTCCCTTGGTCTTGGTCTTGCTTGGCTGTCCCTTGCGATCCTTTAGCGCCATCTTGAATCTTTTGATGATGAGGGCCATCTCTTCATCATTAAGTCCGGCTGCCTCAATTTGCGCCACCTTGCTAGGTAGCGCCTCCTTGCTCCTTGTTGCCTTGAGAGCAATGGGTTGAGGCTCATGGATTGGACCATTCAACGCGTCGTCCACGTACCTCGCCTCCTTGATCATCATTCGCCCGCTTACAATTTTTCCAAGGACTTCTTCGGGCGACATTTTGGTGTACCTGGGATTCTCACGAATATTATTCACCAAATGAGGATCAAGAACGGTAAAGGACCTTAGCATTAGGCGGACGACGTCGTGATCCGTCCATCACGTGCTTCCGTAGCTCCTTATCTTGTTGATAAGGGTCTTGAGCCGGTTGTATGTTTGGGTTGGCTCCTCGCCCCTCATCATTGTGAATCTTCCAAGTTCTCCCTCTACCAACTCCATCTTGGTGAGCAAGGTGACGTCGTTCCCCTCATGAGAGATCTTGAGGGTGTCCCAGATCTGCTTGGCATTGTCCAAGCCGCTCACCTTGTGATACTCGTCTCTGCATAAAGAGGCTAGCAACACAATAGTAGCTTGTGCATTTTTATGAATCTGTTCATTAATAAACAAAGGGCTATCCGAGCTATCAAATTTCATTCCACTTTCCACAATCTCCCAAATGCTTGGATGGAGAGAAAACAGGTGAGTACGCATTTTGTGGCTCCAAAATCCGTAGTCCTCTCCATCAAAGTGAGGGGGCTTGCCAAGTGGAATGGGGAACAAATGAACATTTGAGCTATGCGGAATGCACGAATAATCGAAAGAAAGGTTTGAGTTAACCGTCTTTCGTCTGTCGTAGTCGTCGTTGTCCTTTTGGGAAGAAGAGGACTCGTCACTGTCGTCGTAGTAGACGATCTCCTTGATGCGTCTTTTCTTCTTCTTCTTCCCATCTTTTCACTTGTGGCCCGAGCCCGAGTCGGTAGGCTTGTCATCTTTGGGCTCGTTGACGAAGGACTCCTTCTCCTTATCGTTGATCACCATCCCCTTGCCCTTAGGATCCATCTCTTCGGGCGGTTAGTCCCTTTCTTGAAGAGAATGGCTCCGATACCAATTGAGAGCACCTAGAGGGGGGTGAATAGGTGATCCTGTGAAACTTGAAAACTTAAGCCACAAAACATGGTTAATCGTTAGCACAATAATTGCCAAGTGGCTAGAGAGGAGTCAAAACACAATAACCACAATAAATCAATCACAGAGATGGCACGGTGGTTATCCCGTGGTTCGGCCAAGACCAACGCTTGCCTACTCCACGTTGTGGCGTCCCAACGGACGAGGGTTGCAATCAACCCTTCTCAAGCGGTCCAAAGACCCACTTGAATACCACGGTGTTTTGCTTGCTTTTTCTCAATCCCGGTTGCGAGGAATCTCCACAACTTGGAGTCTCTCGCCCTTACACTTGAAGTTCACAAAGAAACACGGAGTAAGGGAGGGAAGCAACACACACAAATCCACAGCAAAATGTGCACACACACGGCCAAGAATCGAGCTCAAAAGACTATCTCAAAGTTCTCACTAGAACGGAGCTCGAATCACTGAGAATGACAAACGAATGCGCAAAGACTGAGTGTGGATGATCAAGAATGCTCTAAGGTTGCTTGTTCTCTTCCTCCATGCGCCTAGGGGACCCTTTTATAGCCCCAAGGCAGCTAGGAGCCGTTGAGAGCAAATCTGGAAGGCCATTCTTGCCTTCTGTCGTCTGGCGCACCGGACAGTCCGGTGCACACCGGACAGTGTCCGGTGCCCGATTTCTTTCCTTCTACAGCGAAGTCAACCGTTGGTAGCCAGAGAGCCGTTGGCGCACCGGACATGTCCGGTGCACACCGGACAGTCCGGTGCCCCCTTCCGACCGTTGGCTCGACCACGTGTCGCGCGCGGATTTCGCGGCCGACCGTTTGTCCGGCCGACCGTTGGCTCACCGGACAGTCCGGTGCACACCGGACAGTCCGGTGAATTATAGCCGTACGTCGCCGGTGAATTCCCGAGAGCAGCCACTTCGCTCGAGCCAGCCTGGCGCACCGGACACTGTCCGGTGCACCACCGGACAGTCTGGTGCTCCCAGACTCAGCAAAGTCCTGGCTGCTCGAGCCAAGGCATTTCTAGTTGGTCTTTTCCTGTTTCCAGCACTTAGACACAATACATTAGTCTCTAAAACAATGTACTAAGTCTGAGAAACATACCTTTATCCTTGATTTGTACTTTGTCCACCTTTTTATATTTAGGCACTTGTGTTGGACACTAAACCACCAAAATACTTAGAAATGGCCCAAGGGCACATTTCCCTTTCAGCCCTTCAGTCGACAGAGCCGAAGTGACCGCCGTCACTTCGCCACTCCACTGACCGGTCTGACAGAAAGACAGCGCCGCCTGCGCCGCTCTGACTGCAGTGCCACTTGACAGAGGGAGGCTGACAGGCAGTCAGGCCCGGCCGCAGGCGCCATAGGAAGCTCCGCTCCGCCCGACCCAGGGCTCGGACTCGAGCTAAGCTCCGGAAGACGACAGCTCCGCTCCGCCCGACCCAGGGCTTAGACTCGGGCTAAGCCCCGGAAGACAGCGAACTCTGCTCCGCCCGACCCAGGGCTCGGACTCGGGCTAAGCCCCGGAAGACGGCGAACTCCGCTCCGCCCGACCCAGGGCTCGGACATGGGCTAAGCCCCGGAAGACGACGAACTCCGCTTTGCCCGACCCCAGGGCTCGGACTTAGCCCTGACTTCAGCCGACGGTCTCCGCCTCGCCCGACCCAGGGGCCCGGACTCGACCACTGTCACTGAAGACAGACTCGACCTCGACCTCGGAGGAGCCTCCACATCACCCAACCTAGGGCGCGGGCCAGCCACGTCAACAGGAGGCGCCATCATTACCCTACCCCGAGCTGACTCAGGCTACGGGGAACAAGACCGGCGTCCCATCTGGCTCGCTCCGCCAGGAAGACAATGATGGCGCCCCGCACACTCTCTGACGACGGCGGCTCTCGGCCCCCTTACGGAAGCAAGAGGACGTCAGCAAGGACTCAACCGCCCCGATAGCTGTCCTTCCGCCAGGCTCCAGCGCTCCCCCGACAGCCACGACATCACACCAACTGGGTGCCAAAACCTCTCCGGTTGCCACGACGGCGTGTACTTAGGGCACTAGCTCTCCTCCGCTAGACACGTAGCACTCTGCTACACCTCCCATTGTACACCTGGATCCTCTCCTTACGACTATAAAAGGAAGGACCAGGGCCCTCTTAGAGGGGGTTAGCCGCGCGGGGACGAGGACGAGACAGGCGCTCGCGTGAGGCCGCTCGCTCCCTCTCCCACGTGGACGCTTGTAATCCCCTACTGCAAGCGCACCCGACCTGGGCGCGGGACGAACACGAAGGCGGGATTTCCACCTCTCTCACGCCAGTCTCCGGCCACCTTTCTCCCCCCTTCGCGCTGGGCCTCGCACCGACCCATCTGGGCTGGGGCACGCAGCGACATTTCACTCGACGGCCCAGGGACCCCCCGGTCTCGAAACGCCGACAGTTGGCGCGCCAGGTAGGGGCACGCTGTGTGTTGACGAACAGCATCCCGTCAAGCTCCAGATGGGCAGTCTCCAGCAACCTCTCCAACCCAGGACGGTGCTACGACATGATGCTCCTTCCACTGCCGTGCGACAGCGACAATGGCGGCCGACAGCCCGCCCGCCGGCGGCGGAGTCGACGACGTCTTCCCCGCGTGGTGGAAGAACAACGTTCGAGCTCACCCCGTCCTCTCCCCCGCCGACGGAGGAGGAGGTGGGACAACCAAGGCCAAGCAGGAGGCAGCCCCTCGTCGGCTGTCGAGCGAGTCGACAGCGCCGGCGCCCCAACGGGGGGCGCGTCGGGTATCGACCTTGCGTTTGAGACGAAGACGAGCGCCGTCTCCCCGCAACACGCCTATTCCGAGCAAACGGACGACGCCAGCGCGCTCGCGAAAGGCTTGCTGGACGTCACCCTCGTACCTGAGACGACGGTGCGGTCAGTCCCCGACGTGACTTCATCACCGCCCGTCGACCTAGAGGTACCGACCGATTCCCATCTCACGCCTTTCAGATTCAGCCTCGAACCGCCAAGCGACCTCGCTTTGGCGGACGCTCTCGTAGAGGCGAGTCCAAACCCTCTGGGGTATCGTGTGCGGTCACCCTGGGACCGGCTGACGGACGTCTCGACCTACGGGCCCTCTGGGTCCGAGGAAGACGACGCGCCCGACTTCTGCTGGGATTTATCTGGACTTGGCAACCCCAGTGCCATGCGGGACTTTATGACCGCGTGCGACTACTGCCTTTCCGACTGTTCTGACGGTAGCCGCAGCCTCGGCGACGAGGACTGCGGCCCAAGCCGCGAATGTTTCCACGTCGATCTAGGGGGTCCCTCCGAAGGCAACCATCTCGGCATGCCGGAGGACGGTGATCTCCCTAGGCCGTTGCCTCGCGTCGATGTCCCACGGGAGCTAGTTGTGGTCCCCGTTCCGGCGGGGGGTCACGACCCACAGCTCGAGCAAATCCGCAGGGTGCAGGCCAGGTTCGACGAGGGGGCAGGAGCACTTGAGCCGATCCGCCGGGACGTCGGGCAGGAATGGGCAGGCCAGCCTCCGGCCGGAGAAATACGTCATCTACCCCAGGGCTTCCAGCACCGCATCGCCGATGATGTCAGGGTCAGGCCACCACCCGCATCCAGTGGGGTCGGCCAGAACCTGGCTACAGCAGCAATGCTTCTTCGTGCGATGCCAGAGCCATCAACCACCGAGGGGCGACGAATCCAGGGAGAGCTCAAGAATCTCCTGGAAGGCGCCGCGGTCCGACGGGCCGAGAGTTCCGCCTTCCGAAGGCAGGGGTACCCCTCGGAACATCGTGTCGCGACTTCCCGATTTGTGCGGGAAGCCTCGGTCCATACCGGGCGCACGCGCAACACAGTGCCTGCGGCCCCAGATCGCCTCGGCAACGAGCACCATCGCCGCGACTGTCGGGCCCACCTCGACGAGAGGGTGCGCCGAGGCTACCACCCCAGGCGGGGAGGACGCTACGACAGCGGGGAGGATCGAAGTCCCTCGCCCGAATCGCCCGGTCCGCAGGCCTTCAGCCGGGCCATACAACGGGCGCCGTTCCCGACCCGGTTCCGACCCCCAGCTACTATCACAAAGTACTCGGGGGAGACAAGACCGGAGCTGTGGCTCGCGGACTACCGACTGGCCTGCCAACTGGGTGGAACGGACGATGACAACCTCATCATCCGCAACCTCCCCCTGTTCCTCTCCGACACCGCTCGCGCCTGGTTGGAGCACCTGCCTCCGGGGCAGATCTCCAACTGGGACGACCTGGTCCAGGCCTTCGCCGGCAATTTCCAGGGCACGTACGTGCGCCCTGGAAACTCCTGGGACCTCCAAAGCTGCCGGCAGCAGCCGGGAGAGTCTCTCCGGGACTACATCCGGCGATTCTCGAAGCAGCGCACCGAGCTGCCCAACATCACCGACTCAAATGTCATCGGCGCGTTCCTCGCCGGCACCACCTGCCACGACCTGGTGAGCAAGCTGGGTCGCAAGACCCCCACCAGGGCGAGCGAGCTGATGGACATCGCCACCAAGTTCGCCTCTGGCCAGGAGGGGGTCGAGGCTATCTTTCGGAAGGACAAGCAACCCCAGGCCCGCCCACTGGAAGATGCCCCTGAGGCGTCAACTTAGCGCGGCGCCAAGAAGAAGGGCAAGAAGAAGTCGCAAGCGAAACGCGACGCCGTCGACGCGGACCTTGTCGCCGCCGCCGAGTACAAGAACCCTCGGAAACCCCCCCGGAGGTGCCAACCTCTTCGACAAGATGCTCAAGGAGCCGTGCCCCTACCACCAGGGACCCGTCAAGCACACCCTTGAGGAGTGCGTCATGCTTCGGCGCCACTTCCACAGGGTCGGGCCACCCGCGGAGGGTGGCAGGGCCCACGACGGCGACAAGAAGGAAGATCAACAGACAGGAGAGTTCCCCGAGGTCCGCGACTGCTTCATGATGTATAGTGGGCAAGCGGCGAACGCCTTGGCTCGGCACCGCAAGCAGGAGCGTCGGGAGGTCTGTTCGGTGAAGGTGGCGGCGCCAGTCTACCTAGACTGGTCTGACGAGCCCATCACCTTCGACCGAGCCGACCACCCCGACCACGTGTCGAGCCCGGGGAAATACCCGCTCGTCGTCGACCCCGTCATCGGCGACATCAGGCTCACCAAGGTCCTCATGGACGGAGGCAGCAGCCTCAACATCATCTACGCCGAGACCCTCGGGCTCCTGCGTGTCGATCTGTCCTCGGTCCGGGCAGGCGCTGCGCCTTTCCATGGGATCATTCCCGGGAAGCGCGTTCAGCCCCTCGGACAACTCGACCTTCCCGTCGGCTTCGGAACACCCTCCAACTTCCGAAGAGAGACCCTGACGTTCGAGGTGGTCGGGTTCTGAGGAACCTACCACGCGGTACTGGGAAGGCCATGCTACGCGAAGTTCATGGCCGTCCCCAACTACACCTACCTGAAGCTCAAGATGTCGGGCCCCAACGGGGTCATCACCGTCGGCCCCACGTACAAACACGCGTTCGAATCTGAGGCCCTCATCGCCGACCTGGAGAGCCTCTCTAAGGAGGTGCCAGACGTGAAGCGTCATGCCGGCAACTTCGAGCCAGCGGAGACGGTTAAGTCCGTCCCCCTCGACCCCAGCAGCGACACCTCCAAGCAAGTCCGGATCGGCTCCGAGCTCGATCCCAAATAGGAAGCAGTGCTCGTCGACTTTCTCTGCGCGAACGCCGACGTCTTCGCGTGGAGTCCCTCGGACATGCCCGGCATACCGAGGGATGTCGCCGAGCACTCGCTGGACATCCGAGCCGGAGCCCGACCCGTCAAGCAGCCTCTGCGCTGATTCGACGAAGAAAAGCGTAGAGTCATAGGCGAGGAGATCCACAAGCTAATGGAGGCAGGGTTCATCAAAGAGGTATCCCATCCCGAATGGCTTGCCAACCCTGTGCTTGTGAGAAAGAAAGGAGGGAAATGGCGGATGTGTGTAGACTACACTGGTCTAAACAAAGCATGTCCGAAGGTTCCCTACCCTCTGCCTCGCATCGATCAAATTGTGGATTCCACTGCTGGGTGCGAAACCCTGTCTTTCCTCGATGCCTACTCAGGGTATCACCAAATCAGGATGAAAGAGTCCGACCAGCTCGCGACTTCTTTCATCACACCCTTCGGCATGTACTGCTATGTCACCATGCTGTTCGGCTTGAGGAATGCGGGCTCGACGTACCAGCGGTGCATGAACCATGTGTTCGGCGAACACATTGGCCGGACGGTCGAGGCCTACGTCGATGATATCGTAGTCAAGACGAGGAAAGCCTCCGACCTCCTTTCCGACCTTGAAGTGACATTCCGATGTCTCAAGGCGAAAGGCGTGAAGCTCAATCCCGAAAAGTGTGTCTTCGGGGTTCCCCGAGGCATGCTCTTAGGGTTCATCGTCTCCGAGCGGGGCATCGAAGCCAACTCGGAGAAGATCGCAGCCATCATCAGCATGGGGACCATCAAGGACTTGAAAGGCGTGCAGAGGGTCATGGGATGTCTTGCGGCACTGAGCCGCTTCATCTCACGCCTCGGCGAAAGAGGTCTGCCTCTGTACCTGAAAGGGAAATGTGCCCTTGGGCCATTTCTAAGTATTTTGGTGATTGAGTGCAAACACAAGGGCTTAAATGTGAAAATATGCTCATGGATGAACAAAGTGCAAATCACACGTAAAGGTATGTTTCTAAGCCTTAGTACATTAGTTTTGTGTACTAACATCTTGTCTAAGTGTTAGAAACAAGAGAAAGAAGAAAAGAAAAGAAGTGGAGAGTGGCTGTGTACAGCCAAAGGCTGCTTCGGACTGGGGCACCGGACTGTCCGGTGTGCACCGGACAGTGTCCGGTGCGCCAGACCAGCGCGGAGCAAACCAGCCGCTCTCGGGTTTTTCTCCGGCGACTTCGGCTAAAATTCACCGGACTGTCCGGTGTGCACCGGACTGTCCGGTGAGCCAACGGTCGGCCGGGCCAACGGTCGGCCGCGCGATCGGCGCGCGACACGTGGCCGAGCCAACGGTCGGAAGGAAGCACCGGACTGTCCGGTGTGCACCGGACATGTCCGGTGCGCCAACTGTGCGCAGATCTGACTCAGACAGCAACGGTCGGATGCGCTGTTTAAGGAAACAAATCAGGCACCGGACAGTGTCCGGTGTGCACCGGACTGTCAGGTGCGCCACGAGACAGAAGGCAAAGATGGCCTTCCAGATTTGTTCCCAACGGCTCCTAGCTGCCTTGGGGCTATAAAAGGGGCCCCTTGGCGCATGGAGGAGCACACCAAGCATTCCTACAACCTTTCTAAGCACCAAGACATTGATCTAGCGCATTCGATTCATTGTGATAGCATATAGAGCTCTTGTGGAGTCGTGTACTCTTTGAGTTGTGTTGCGAGCTCTTATTGCTGCTTGTGTGCGTGTTGCTCTGATCTTTTGAAGGCTTGTGTGCGTTGCTCATTCCCTCCCTTGCTCCGTGATTCTCTGTGAACATCTTTTGTAAGGGCGAGAGGCTCCAAGTTGTGGAGATTCCTCGCAAACGGGATTGAGAAAAGAAAAGCAAGAACACCGTGGTATTCAAGTTGATCATTGGATCACTTGAGAGGAGTTGAGTGCAACTCTCGTCCGTTGGGACGCCACAACGTGGAGTAGGCAAGTTTTTGTACTTGGCCGAACCACGGGATAACCACCGTGTCATCTCTGTGATTGATTTCTTGTGGTTATTGTGTTTTGACTCCTCTCTAGCCACTTGGCCATACTTGTGCTAACCCTTAACAAGTTTTTGTGGCTTAAGTTTTGAAGTTTTACAGGATCACCTATTCACCCCCCCCCCCCTCTAGGTGCTCTCAATTGGTATCGGAGCCGTTCTCTTCAAGAAAGGGACTAACCGCCCGAAGAGATGGATCCTAAGGGGAAGGGAATTGTGATCAACGACAAGGAGAAGGAGTCCTTCGTCAACGAGCCAAGGGATGACAAGTCCAATGACTCGGGCTCGGGCCACAAGCGAAAAGATGGGAAGAAGAAGAAGACAAGGCGCATCAAGGAGATCGTCTACTACGACAGCGATGAGTCCTCTTCTTCCCAAAAGGACGACGACCACGACAAACAAAAGACGGTTAACTCAAACTTTTCTTTTGATTATTCGCGCATTCCATATAGCTCAAATGCTCATTTGCTCCCTATTCCACTTGGCAAGCCTCCTCACTTTGATGGAGAGGACTACGGATTTTGGAGTCACATAATGCGTACTCACCTATTTTCTCTCCATCCAAGCATTTGGGAGATTGTGGAAAGTGGAATGAAATTTGATAGCTCGGATAGCCCTTCATTCATTAATGAGCAAATCCATAAGAATGCACAAGCTACCACTGTTCTTCTAGCTTCATTGTGCAGGGATGAATATAACAAAGTGAGCGGCTTGGATAACGCCAAGCAGATCTGGGACACCCTCAAGATTTCTCATGAGGGGAATGACGTTACCTTGCTCACCAAAATGGAGTTGGTGGAAGGCGAGCTTGGACGATTCGCGATGATAAGGGGCGAGGAGCCAACTCAGACATACAACCGGCTCAAGACCCTTATCAACAAAATAAGGAGCTACGGAAGCACGCGATGGACGGACCACGACGTCGTCCGACTAATGCTCAGGTCCTTTACCGTTCTTGATCCTCATTTGGTGAATAATATTCGTGAGAATCCCAGGTACACCAAAATGTCGCCCGAAGAAGTCCTAGGAAAATTCGTCAGCGGGCGAATGATGATCAAGGAGGCAAGGTATGTGGACGACGCCTTGAATGGACCGATCAACGAGCCGCAACCTTTTGCTCTCAAAGCCACAAGGAGCAAGGAGGCACTACCCAGCAAGGTGGCGCAAATTGAGGCAGCCGGTCTTAATGATGAAGAAATGGCCCTCATCATCAAGAGATTCAAGACGGTGCTAAAGGGTCGCAATGGACAGCCGAGCAAGACTAAGACCAAGGGGAAGCGATCATGCTTCAAATGCGGTAAGCTTGGTCATTTTATTGCTAACTGTCCTGATAATGAAAGTGACCAGGAAAAGGGGAACAAAAGGGAGAAGAAGAAGCACTACAAGAAAGCCAAGGGCGAGGCGCATCTAGGCAAGGAGTGGGATTCGGATTGCTCCTCCTCCGACTCCGACAATGAGGGACTCGCCGCCACCGCCTTCAACAAATCGGCCCTCTTCCCCAACGAGCGTCACACGTGTCTCATGGCTAAGGAGAAGAAAGTAAGTACTCGAAACTCTACTTATGCTTCTTCTAGTGATAATGATTCTAGTGACGATGATGAAATAGACTATTCTAGTGTATTTAAAGGTCTAGATAGAATTACAATTGGCAAAATTAATGAATTAATTGATGCATTGAATGAGAAGGATAAACTCTTAGAGAAACAAGAGGATTTATTGTATGAAGAGCATGATAAATTTTTAGAAGCTCAAAAATCTCATGCTCTAGAAGTTAAAAGAAATGAGATGCTTACTTGTGAATTATCCTCATGCCATGAAACAATTTCTAAATTAAAGAGCATTAACAATGAGTTGAATGTTAAGATAGAAATAGCTAGTAAATCAACAACTTGTGTAGAAAATGTTGCTATTTGCAATAGATGTAAAGACTTTGATATTGATGCTTGTAGTGAACACATAGCCTCTATTGCAAAGCTAAATAATGAAGTGGCTAGCCTTAATGTCCAACTTAAGACTAGCAAAAGTGAATTTGATAAGTTAAAATTTGCAAGGGATGCCTACACAATAGGAAGACATCCCTCAATTAAGGATGGGCTTGGCTTCAAGAGGGAAGCCAAGAACTTAACAAGCCATAAGGATCCCATTTCCGCCAAGGAGAAAGGGAAGGCCCCTATGGCTACTAGTGCTAAAAGGAACCATGCATTTTTGTATCATGATAGAAGACAAACTAGAAATGTAAGTCATGATGCTTTTGATTCATATGTTTATGATTCTCATGCCATGTTTGCTCCTAGTTCCTCTTATGTGTATGATAGAAATGTTACTAGGAGAAATGTTGTTCCTAAAAGAAATGCTATTCATCATGTGCCTAGAAGGAATGTTATTCATGCTCCTAGGAAAATAGCAAATGAACCTTCTACAATTTATTGTGCTTTGAATGCTTCATTTGCAATTTGTAGAAAGGATAGAAAAGTAATTGCTAGGAAGTTAGGGGCAAAATGCAAAGGTGATAAAACTTGCATTTGGGTCCCTAAGGAAATTATGACTAACCTTGTAGGACCCAACAAGAGTTGGGTACCTAAGTCCCAAGCCTAAATTTGCCTTGCAGGTTTATGCATCCGGGGGTTCAAGCTGGATTATCGACAGCGGATGCACAAACCATATGACGGGGGAGAAGAAGATGTTCACCTCCTACGTCAAGAATAAAGATTCCCAAGATTCAATTATATTCGGTGATGGGAATCAAGGCAAGGTAAAAGGGTTAGGTAAAATTGCAATTTCTAATGAGCATTCTATCTCTAATGTATTTTTAGTAGAGAGTCTTGGATATAATTTGCTATCTGTTAGTCAATTATGTCATATGGGATATAACTGTCTATTTACAAATGTAGATGTGTCTGTCTTTAGAAGAAGTGATGGTTCACTAGCTTTTAAGGGTGTTTTAGACGGCAAACTTTATTTAGTTGATTTTGCAAAAGAAGAGGCCGGTCTAGATGCATGCTTAATAGCTAAGACTAGCATGGGCTGGCTGTGGCATCGCCGCTTAGCACATGTGGGGATGAAGAACCTTCACAAGCTTCTAAAGGGAGAACACGTGATAGGTTTGACTAACGTGCATTTCGAAAAAGATAGACCTTGTGCAGCTTGTCAAGCAGGTAAACAAGTGGGAGGAGCGCATCACAGCAAGAACGTGATGACCACTTCAAGACCCCTGGAGCTGCTGCATATGGACCTCTTCGGACCTGTCGCCTATCTAAGCATAGGGGGAAGTAAGTATGGTCTAGTTATTGTTGATGACTTTTCCCGCTTCACTTGGGTGTTCTTTTTGCAGGATAAGTCTGAAACCCAAGGGACCCTCAAGCGCTTCCTCAGGAGGGCTCAAAATGAGTTTGAGCTCAAAGTGAAAAAGATAAGGAGCGACAACGGGTCCGAGTTCAAGAACCTTCAAGTGGAGGAGTTCCTTGAAGAGGAAGGGATCAAGCACGAGTTCTCCGCTCCCTACACACCACAGCAAAATGGTGTGGTAGAGAGGAAGAACAGGACGCTCATCGACATGGCGAGGACGATGCTAGGAGAGTTCAAGACCCCCGAGTGCTTTTGGACGGAAGCTGTGAACACGGCTTGCCACGCCATCAACAGGGTCTACCTTCATCGTCTCCTCAAGAAGACGTCGTATGAGCTACTAACCGGTAACAAACCCAATGTATCGTACTTTCGTGTATTTGGGAGTAAATGCTACATTCTAGTAAAGAAGGGTAGAAATTCTAAGTTTGCTCCCAAAGCTGTAGAAGGGTTTTTGTTAGGTTATGACTCAAATACAAAGGCGTATAGAGTCTTCAACAAATCATCGGGTTTGGTTGAAGTCTCTAGCGATGTTGTATTTGATGAGACTAATGGCTCTCCAAGAGAGCAAGTTGTTGATTGTGATGATGTAGATGAAGAAGATGTTCCGACGGCCGCTATACGGACCATGGCGATTGGAGAAGTACGGCCACAGGAACAAGATGAATGAGATCAACCTTCTTCCTCAACTATGGTGCATCCCCCAACCGAAAATGACGAACAGGTACCTCAAGTGGAGGCGCTTGATCAAGGGGGAGCACAAGATAATCATGTGATGGAGGAAGAAGTGCAACCGGCACCTCCAACCCAAGTTCGAGCGATGATTCAAAGGGATCATCCCGTCGACCAAATTCTGGGTGACATTAGCAAGGGAGTAACTACTCGATCTCGATTAGTTAATTTTTGTGAGCATTACTCCTTTGTCTCTTCTATTGAGCCTTTCAGGGTAGAAGAGGCCTTGCTAGATCCGGACTGGGTGTTGGCCATGCAAGAGGAGTTAAACAACTTCAAGCGCAATGAAGTTTGGACACTGGTGCCTCGTCCGAAGCAAAATGTTGTGGGAACCAAGTGGGTGTTCCGCAACAAACAGGACGAGCACGGGGTGGTGACGAGGAACAAGGCTCGACTTGTGGCAAAAGGTTATGCCCAAGTCGCAGGTTTGGATTTCGAGGAGACTTTTGCTCCTGTGGCTAGGCTAGAGTCAATTCGAATCTTGCTAGCATATGCCGCTCACCATTCTTTCAGGTTGTACCAAATGGATGTGAAGAGCGCTTTCCTCAACGGGCCGATCAAGGAGGAGGTATACGTAGAGCAACCCCCTGGCTTCGAGGATGAACGGTACCCCGACCACGTGTGTAAGCTCTCTAAGGCGCTCTATGGACTTAAGCAAGCCCCAAGAGCATGGTATGAATGCCTTAGAGATTTCTTAATTGCTAATGCTTTCAAGGTTGGGAAAGCCGATCCAACTCTTTTTACAAAGACATGTGATGGTGATTTGTTTGTGTGCCAAATTTATGTCGATGACATAATATTTGGTTCTACTAACCAAAAGTCTTGTGAAGAGTTTAGCAGGGTGATGACGCAGAAATTCGAGATGTCGATGATGGGCGAGTTGAACTACTTCCTTGGGTTCCAAGTGAAGCAACTCAAGGACGGCACTTTCATCTCCCAAACAAAGTACACGCAGGATCTGCTAAAGCGGTTTGGGATGAAGGACGCCAAGCCCGCAAAGACTCCGATGGGGACCGACGGACACACCGACCTCAACAAAGGAGGTAAGTCCGTTGATCAAAAAGCATACCGGTCAATGATAGGTTCTTTGCTTTACTTATGTGCTAGTAGACCGGATATTATGCTTAGCGTATGCATGTGTGCTAGATTTCAATCCGATCCTAAGGAGTGTCACTTAGTGGCGGTGAAGCGAATTCTTAGATATTTGGTTGCTACGCCTTGCTTCGGGCTCTGGTATCCAAAGGGGTCTACCTTTGACTTAGTTGGATACTCAGACTCCGACTATGCTGGATGTAAGGTCGATAGGAAGAGTACATCGGGGACGTGCCAATTCTTAGGAAGGTCCCTGGTGTCATGGAACTCTAAGAAACAAACATCCGTTGCCCTATCCACCGCTGAGGCCGAGTATGTTGCCGCAGGACAGTGTTGCGCGCAACTACTTTGGATGAGGCAAACCCTCCGGGACTTTGGCTACAATCTGAGCAAAGTCCCACTCCTATGTGACAATGAGAGTGCTATCCGCATGGCGGAGAATCCTGTTGAGCACAGCCGCACAAAGCACATAGACATCCGGCATCACTTTTTGAGAGACCACCAGCAAAAGGGAGATATCGAAGTGTTTCATGTTAGCACCGAGAACCAGCTAGCCGATATCTTCACTAAGCCTCTAGATGAGAAGACCTTTTGCAGGCTGCGTAGTGAGCTAAATGTCATAGATTCGCGGAACCTGGATTGAATTGTAGCATACATGTACTTATGCTTTTGATCATGTTCCTTTTTGCATTTTGTTGCTTACTATGGTGCTCAAGTTGTACAAACACTCCCTGGACCTCACAAGTCCGTTGCAAAGTAATGCACATGTTTAGGGGGAGATGTGTTACAACTTGACCCTTTGAGACTAACCATGTGCTTGAGTTTGATAATTTAGTCTCGAAGGAGGATTGAAAGGGAAAAGGTGGACTTGGACCATGAAAGACTTCCACTGCACTCCGATGAGAGGGTAACTAATTCCAAGTTCATCTCATGAAATCTTATTGCCATTTGCTCTTAATTGAAGACTTTGGTGAGGCAATGGGGTTAAGAGGCCAAGATTAATCCCGTTTTGGTGCTTGATGCCAAAGGGGGAGAAAATAAAGGCCAAAGTGATAAATGGATCAGCTACCACTTGAGAGATTTTGAAAATAGTAGAATAGAGTTTTTGTTTTGTCAAAAGCTTTTATTGTCTCTTATTGTCTCTATTGTCAAAAGTTGGCTCCTTGTGGGGAGAAGTGTTGATTATGGGAAATAGGGGGAGTTTTTGAACTCTTTGATCAATCTCTTTTGGAATGACTCTCTTTATGCCTCAACATGTGTGTTTGACATAGAAATAGAGATTTGAGTTTGATTTGCAAAAACAAACCAAGTGGTGGCAAAGGATGATCCATATATACCAAAATTGAATCAAAACCAATTTTGAGTTTTCATTTGAAGTGCTTCTGCACTTGTTCTAGTTGCTTTATGTTGTGTTGGCATAAATCACCAAAAAGGGGGAGATTGAAAGGGAAATGTGCCCTTGGGCCATTTCTAAGTATTTTGGTGATTGAGTGCAAACACAAGGGCTTAAATGTGAAAATATGCTCATGGATGAACAAAGTGCAAATCACACGTAAAGGTATGTTTCTAAGCCTTAGTACATTAGTTTTGTGTACTAACATCTTGTCTAAGTGTTAGAAACAAGAGAAAGAAGAAAAGAAAAGAAGTGGAGAGTGGCTGTGTACAGCCAAAGGCTGCTTCGGACTGGGGCACCGGACTGTCCGGTGTGCACCGGACAGTGTCCGGTGCGCCAGACCAGCGCGGAGCAAACCAGCCGCTCTCGGGTTTTTCTCCGGCGACTTCGGCTAAAATTCACCGGACTGTCCGGTGTGCACCGGACTGTCCGGTGAGCCAACGGTCGGCCGGGCCAACGGTCGGCCGCGCGATCGGCGCGCGACACGTGGCCGAGCCAACGGTCGGAAGGAAGCACCGGACTGTCCGGTGCGCCAACTGTGCGCAAATCTGACTCAGACAGCAACGGTCGGATGCGCTGTTTAAGGAAACAAATCAGGCACCGGACAGTGTCCGGTGTGCACCGGACTGTCCGGTGCGCCACGAGACAGAAGGCAAAGATGGCCTTCCAGATTTGTTCCCAACGGCTCCTAGCTGCCTTGGGGCTATAAAAGGGACCCCTTGGCGCATGGAGGAGCACACCAAGCATTCCTACAACCTTTCTAAGCACCAAGACATTGATCTAGCGCATTCGATTCATTGTGATAGCATATAGAGCTCTTGTGGAGTCGTGTACTCTTTGAGTTGTGTTGCGAGCTCTTATTGCTGCTTGTGTGCGTGTTGCTCTGATCTTTTGAAGGCTTGTGTGCGTTGCTCATTCCCTCCCTTGCTCCGTGATTCTCTGTGAACATCTTTTGTAAGGGCGAGAGGCTCCAAGTTGTGGAGATTCCTCGCAAACGGGATTGAGAAAAGAAAAGCAAGAACACCGTGGTATTCAAGTTGATCATTGGATCACTTGAGAGGAGTTGAGTGCAACTCTTGTCCGTTGGGACGCCACAACGTGGAGTAGGCAAGTTTTTGTACTTGGTCGAACCACGGGATAACCACCGTGTCATCTCTGTGATTGATTTCTTGTGGTTATTGTGTTTTGACTCCTCTCTAGCCACTTGGCCATACTTGTGCTAACCCTTAACAAGTTTTTGTGGCTTAAGTTTTGAAGTTTTACAGGATCACCTATTCACCCCCCCCCCCCTTCTAGGTGCTCTCAGTACCGCCTCCTAAGGAAGGCCGAGTGCTTCACTTGGACCCCCGAGGCCGAGGAAGCCCTCGGGAACCTAAAGGCGCTTCTCACGAATGCACCTATCTTGGTGCCCCCAGCTGCCGGAGAAGCCCTCTTGATCTACGTCACCGCGACCACTCAGGTGGTTAGCGTCGCGATTGTGGTTGAGAGGCAAGAAGAGGGGCATGCATTGCCCGTTCAGAGGCCAGTCTACTTCATCAGCGAGGTACTGTCCGAAACCAAGATCCGCTACCCACAAGTTCAGAAGCTGCTGTACGCGGTGATCCTGACGCGGCGAAAGCTGCGACACTACTTCGAGTCTCATCCGGTAACTGTGGTGTCATCCTTCCCCCTAGGGGAGATCATCCAGTGCCGAGAGGCCTCGGGTAGAATCGCAAAGTGGGCGGGTGAAATCATGGGCGAAGCAATCTCGTTCGCCCCTCGGAAGGCCATCAAGTCCCAGGTCTTGGCGGACTTCGTGGCTGAATGGGTCGACACCCAGCTACCAACAGCTCCAATCCAACCAGAGCTCTGGATCACGTTCTTCGACGGGTCGCTGATGAAGACAGGAGCCGGCGCAGGCCTACTCTTCATCTCGCCCCTCGGGAAGCACCTACGCTACGTGCTATGACTCCATTTCCCGGCGTCCAACAATGTGGCTGAGTACGAGGCTCTGGTCAACGGGTTGCGGATCGCCATCGAGCTAGGGGTCCGACGCCTCGACGCTCACGGTGACTCGCAGCTCGTCATCGACCAAGTCATGAAGAACTCCCACTGCCGCGACCCAAAGATGGAGGCCTACTGCGATGAGGTTCGGCGCCTGGAAGACAAGTTCTACGGGCTCGAGCTCAACCACATCGCCCGGCGCTACAACGAGACTGCGGACGAGCTGGCTAAAATAGCCTCGGGGCGGACAATGGTTCCCCCGGACGTATTCTCCCAAGAACTGCATCAACCCTCCGTCAAGATCGACGACACGCCCGAGCCTGAGGCCCCCTCGGCCCATCCCGAGGTACCCACGACACGGTCTGAGGCACCCTCGGTTCAGCCCGAGGTACCCTCGGCCCCCGAGGGCGAGACGCTGCACGTCGGGGGGGAGCGAAGCGGGGTCACGCCTGATCAAAACTGGCAGACCCCGTACCTGTAATATCTCCACCGAGGAGAGCTACCCCCCGACCTAGCCAAAGCTCGGCGGTTGGCGCGGCGCGCCAAGTCGTTCGTCTTGCTGGGAGATGAGAAGGAGCTTTACCACCGCAGCCCCTCAGGCATCCTCCAGCGATGCATCTCCATCGCCGAAGGTCAGGAGCTCCTGCGAGGGATACACTCGGGGGCTTGCGGCCATCACGCAGCGCCTCGAGCCCTTGTCGGGAATGCTTTCCGACAAGGCTTCTACTGGCCGACGGCGGTGGCCGTCGCTACTAGAATTGTCCGCACCTGCGAGGGGTGTCAGTTCTACGCAAGGCAGACCCACCTGCCCGCTCAGACTCTACAGACGATACCCATCACCTGGCCTTTTGCTGTGTGGGGTCTGGACCTCGTCTGCCCCTTGCAGAAGGCACCCGGGGGCTACACGCACCTGTTGGTCGCCATCGATAAATTCTCCAAGTGGATCGAGGTCCGACCCCTAAACATCATCAGGCCCGAGCAGGAGGTGGCCTTCTTCACCAACATCATCCATCGTTTCGGGGTCCCGAACTCCATCATCACTGATAACGGCACCCAGTTCACCGGCAGAAAGTTCCTGGACTTCTGCGAGGATCACCACATCCGGGTGGACTGGGCCGCCGTGGCTCACCCCATGTCGAATGGGCAAGTAGAGTGTGCCAACGGCATGATTCTACAAGGACTCAAGCCTCGGATCTACAACGACCTCAACAAGTTCGGCAAGCGATGGATGAAGGAACTCCCCTCGGTAGTCTGGAGCCTGAGGACAACGCCAAGCCAGGCCACGGGCTTCACGCCGTTCTTTCTAGTCTATGGGGCCGAGGCCATCTTGCCCACAGACTTAGAATACGGTTCCCCGAGGACGGGGGCCTATGCTGACCAAAGCAACCAAGTTAGTCGAGAAGACTCGCTGGACCAGCTGGAAGAGGCTCGAGACAAGGCCTTGCTGCACTCGGCGCGGTACCAGCAGTCCCTGCGACGCTACCACGCCCGATGGGTCCGGTCCCGAGACCTCCAGGTGGGCGACCTGGTGCTTCAGCTGCGACAAGACGCCCGAGGGCGGCACAAGCTCACGCCCCCCTAGGAGGGGCCGTTCATCATCGCCAAAGTTCTGAAGCCCGGAACGTACAAGCTGGCCAACAATCAAGGCGAGGTCTACAGCAACGCTTGGAACATCCAACAGCTACGTCGCTTCTACCCTTAAGATGCTTTCAAGTCGTTCATATACCTCGTTTCCACGCAAAGTTTAGTCATCAAGGAAGGGTCGGCCTCGCCTCGGCAAAGCCCGACCCTCCCTCGGGGGCTAAAAGGGGGGAACCCCCTCTGCGTCGAATTTTTTCCTCGAAAAAAGATCCTTTTTGCCAGAATATCTTTCGTGCTTTTCGACTACTTCGAAAGTGGATCCTGAAAACGACGGAGTACACGTAAGCAGCCAAGGCTGACCGAGCCGAGGGACTCCTACGCCTCCGGGATACGGATACCTCACTCATCACCTTTTGCGATAAGTAACTCACGTTCGGATAAGTGATTCCGCGGACCGAACAAGTCTTCACGTTCGAAAGCTCTTCTGCCGGAGCGACTCTTCGAGCCTTCTCGACTGCGTCAGTGACAGAACCCCATGGACGGGTAAGAGTGCGCGTAAGCGGCAAGGCCGACCGAGCCGAGGGACTCCTACGCCTCCGGGATACGGATACCTCACTCATCACCTTCCGTGAGAAGCAACTCTCGCCCGCACAAACAATTCTGTTACCGACAAAAAAGTCCAAATACTCGAAACAAGAGGAAAAGAGACGCAGCTTTACAACACGGCGAGGGTGTGTTTTGGCCTCGGCGACCGCAGAAAACACACGCTACAAGATAATCCGATCCTGCAAGCTCGGATCTAGACAGTTGAGGGAGCCGCAGC
The DNA here is from genome assembly GCF_902167145.1 of Zea mays. Taxonomy (NCBI): domain Eukaryota; kingdom Viridiplantae; phylum Streptophyta; class Magnoliopsida; order Poales; family Poaceae; genus Zea; species Zea mays. The sequence continues at coordinate 184,403,186 of NC_050102.1, read as the reverse complement.
ACCCTCGGCGTCGACAACACCTTCGGCGAGGTCCGACCTAGCCTCGGACGGCGACGCGGTCCAAGGATCTCTACTCCGAAGGACGGCGTCATCACCACACCCGGGCCATCGCCGCCAGGGTCTTCTCCGAGAATCCGGCTCGGGCAGGCGCCTCGGCTGGTCGCCCCGAGGCCTCGGCCAGTTGTCCCCCGAAGACATCAGCCCGGCCCGAGACCTCGGAAGATCAACTCCGGCGTCGGTCCCGCTAGCGGACGACCCGGCCAGGCTCCGGCCAACCAAGTCTTCCTTTCGAGCCAACTCTGCCTCTGTCCATGCTGACACCGCTACCCCTGGCCTCGGCTCATCGAAGAGCGGTCGAGGGGTTCCTTTAACTAAGCAAGGGAAGCCTCAGACAACAAGGTCGACTGAGCCGAGGGACTCCTACGCCTCCGGGATACGGATACCTCACTCGTCACCTTTACACGGGGCGACTCACGCTTGGTGAAGCGGTTCGGACAGCCAACAGGCGAGTCTTAGTGCTCGAAAATAAGGAAAAAACACGGCTCCGTGCCGAAATTACATACATGTTCAGGCCTCGACATCCACAATGAACAAAAACACTGGCATTCAAAGTGCCATTACAAACGGAACTCCGGTTCCGTCCCCGCGGGTATGAACAACCACCACACCAGGGAGCCTGCGGGGCGACGAGTTCCGGGTGGCTCGCCAGCGACCTCTGCAGCAGCAGCCATGGTCCCAGGACGGACGCGGCCACCAGAAGGCTCTCGTTCGCGTTCCCGCTCAAGGGACGCGAACCAACCATCAAAGCCAAAGAGCAGGCCGCTCCAAAGCGCACCGGCAGCTCCTCGTTCCCGTCCTCGCCACGAAAGCGAGGAAGAGGGCGGAATGTTGCATCCTAGCTGGGCAGCAACAGTTCGCCTTCCCCAACATGGCTGGAGGACGCCTCCTCCGCAGAGCTGGAGGATGGTTGCCACCACCAGAAGCTGGAAGAAGAGGTGGCCCGCCGGCCCGCGCGGGAGGTAGAGCCCCGGCTCGCCTCGCTCTCTGCCCCAGCAAGGATGATGAACATCCTTGAAGCTGAGGGCAGGATCAGGATCACAGCCCGGCTTGCCTCTCCCCATCCAGGGGCTGGAGGTCACCGTCTTGGGTGACCGCCGGCGGAGGGGTGCAACCGGGCTGCATGATGAAAATCCTTGAAGCTGAACGATGGCTGAAAGGTACCAACTCCCACAGAGTTGCGTTCCCCCAGCGACAAGGTGGAAAGCTTGCGGGTATCCCCCATCCGGGGGCTTGGAAGGCGGAAAGGCACGATGCATAAGGGAGCGCAAAGACATGGTCGCCTTTCAAGGGGGTCACCCTCCTTTTAAAGGCGACTCTCCCTACTTGCGTCCTCAACCGTCGGGGGCTGAGTCTTCTCCAACACGCTCCAAGGTCCTCCCCCTACGGCATGGGGGCTGGGTCCCACACATCATGCAAGCCGGCCCAGAGTAGAAGAAGCCAAACCGCCGCGCGCGGTGCGTGCAATCGCCCAGCGGATTACAAGCGGCTCTCCACTTTTGCCCAGACCAGCGGGCGAAAGGGCGGGCAGCCGTGCAGGCGGCATGCAACTGCGCCAAGTGGGCGCACTTCTCCGACTTCCAGCACGCCCAGCATGGAGGCCCAGGCCCACGCGTCATGCAACCGGCGCGCCGGATGCTTCGTGCAAGCAACTGCACCGCCACTTGCGCCACTACCGCGCCTCCTCGACTGCGGAACCGATACCGTGACTCGAGGCGACCCAGCGCACGACCCAGCAGCGCCAGCCTGGCGCGACGGTCAATGCAGCCAAAAATGGGCCGCCAGTAATGGCGGTGGCAGGCGGGCAGGAGCAGCGGTCACGTCGACAGCCAAGCTTACGTCCCATCCGGGGACAGCGAGAGAACCCTCTCTCACGGCGTGAAGACGACGCGCCCGTGTTCCGTTCCTCGAACGGCCCGCGCACGCGCAACGGCAGCCCCGCGAACCACTCGCCCCGTCGCATTACCTTCGCGGTGGGACAGGCGGCGCCTCTGGCAGGAGAAGCAAACGACGCTACGCCTTCGCCATAATGACCGCGTCAAAAAAGGTACGCCGCGTCGTTCGATTTCGTATCCTTTTCCTTTTTTCCTCTTTCTCTCTCTTACAACAGGGACCGGGAAAGGGGGATACCCCGAAAAGGATCCTTCCCCGTCAAGGAACCAGGCTCCGAGCCTCCCTACTGATCAGAGGTTCGAAGGCTGGCCCCTCGGAAGGGTTCAACAGCCGCCTCAGAGCACGTGGGCTCCACACCCACTACTGGTCAGAGGTTCGAAGGCCGGCCCCTCGGAAGGGTTCAACGGCCGCCTCAGGCTACTCGGGCTCCGCGCCCACTACTGATCAGGGGTTCGAAGGCTGGCCCCCGAAGGGTTCACAACCGCCTCAGACACAGAGCGAGGGATGACCATGGGTACGTTCGATACACAACCAAGGCTCGGGCTGCGCTCCCAAGGTACCCTAGGACATTTCCGAGACCAGCGGGAACGATCTTGTAACGGAATCCCATCAGAGGGAGGCATCGAGCCCTCGGACCCCGTCGACAGGGGACCGGGTCCGGCAGATCACCCGCAGGTATTTTTGGGCGCGCCTCTGGGCCTCTAGCCGACCCCTAGCGAATGGGGCACGGACGTCCGCTCGGATTACCCGCCTGCAGCTCACCGGAGACACCATGTTCGGTGCCCACTGAGGGCAACATGGCGCTTTCCCCCTCCTCCTTGCGGAAAGGCGACGCAGGGGCGTATGTAAAAAAGTCGAGTCTGCCCCTGATCGCCCTCTCGCCCTGTGCAGAGGCTCGGGGGCTGCTCTCGCAAACCCGGCTTCGGCCAAACCGTTGACAGCGTCAACATACCAGCTCGAGAACTTGGGACTCGACCGTACACCCGGGCTACGGCCAGCTCGCATCAGGGAACGACCAGACCAGCCAAAGAATTACGCGAGGCATTAAGACCTCGGAGGAGTCAAACCACTCCTCCGAGGCCTCGGGGGCTACACCTGGCGGGTGCGCTCACGCGCACCCACCGGAACAAAACGCAACCGAGAAAGGCTGGTCTCCTTGCAAAAAAGTGCGACGAAAGCCTCCAAGCGAGTGCTAACACTCCCTTCGAGGCTCGGGGGCTACTGTCGGGGACCATAATTAGGGGTACCCTCAACGCTCCTAATTCTCAGCTGGTAACCCCCATCAGCATAAAGCTGCAAAGGCCTGATGGGTGCGGTTAAGTCAGGGATCGGTCCATTCGAGGGACTCGATCACGCCTCGCCCGAGCCTAGCCTCGGACAAGGGCAGCCGAACCCGGAGGATCTCCACCTCGCCCGAGGCCCCCCCTCCAGCGGCGAACATATTTCCGGCTCACCCGAGGCCATGTCTTCGCCAAGAAGCAACCCTGACCAAGTCGCCACGCCGACCGACCAAATCGCAGGAGCATTTAATGTAAAGGTGGCCTGACACCTTTATCCTGACGCGCGCCCTTCAGTCGACAGAGCCGAAGTGACCGCCGTCACTTCGCCGCTCCACTAACCGGCCTGACAGAAAGACAGCGCCGCCTGTGCCGCTCCGACTGTGGTGCCACTTGACAGAGGGAGGCTGACAGGCAGTCAGGCCCGGCCGCAGGCGCCATAGGAAGCTCCGCTCCGCCCGACCCAGGGCTCGGACTCGGGCTAAGCCCCGGAAGACGGCGACCTCCGCTCCGACCGACCCAGGGCTCGGACTCGGGCTAAGCCCCGGAAAGACGGCGAACTCCGCTCCGCCCGACCCAGGGCTCGGACTTGGGCTAAGCCCCGGAAGACGGCGAACTCCGCTCCGCCCGACCCAGGGCTCGGACTTGGGCTCAGCCCTAGAAGACGACGAACTCCGCTTCGCCCGACCCCAGGGCTCGGACTCAGCCCTGGCTTCAGCCGACGGTCTCCGCCTCGCCCGACCCAGGGGCCCGGACTCGACCACTGCCACTGAAGACAGACTCAACCTCGACCTCGGAGGAGGCTCCACATCACCCAACCTAGGGCGCGGGCTAGCCACATCAACAGGAGGCGCCATCATTACCCTACCCCAAGCTGACTCAGGCTACGAGGAACAAGACCGGCGTCACATCTGGCTCGCTCCGCCAGGAAGACAATGATGGCGCCCCGCACACTCCCTGACGATGGCGGCTCTCGGCCCCCTTACGGAAGCAAGAGGACGTCAGCAAGGACTCAACCGCCCCGATAGTTGTCCTTCCGCCAGGCTCCAGCGCTCCCCCGACAGCCACGACATCACACCAACTGGGTGCCAAAACCTCTCCGGTTGCCACGACGGCGTGTACTTAGGGCACTAGCTCTCCTCCGCTAGACACGTAGCACTCTGCTACACCTCCCATTGTACACCTGGATCCTCTCCTTACGTCTATAAAAGGAAGGACCAGGGCCCTCTTAGAGGGGGTTGGCCGCGCGGGGACGAGGACGAGACAGGCGCTCGCGTGAGGCCGCTCGCTCCCTCTCCCGCGTGGACGCTTGTAATCCCCTACTGCAAGCGCACCCGACCTGGGCGCGGGACGAACACGAAGGTCGTGGGATTTCCACCTCTCTCACACCCGTCTCTGGCCACCTTTCTCCCCCCTTCGCGCTCGGCCTCGCGCCGACCCATCTGGGCTGGGGCACGCAGCGACATTTCACTCGTCGGCCCAGGGACCCCCCGGTCTCGAAACGCCGACAAATGTATTCTTGTCCAATCACTTCTAATTGTAGTATCCTCTCCAAGAATCATGAGAACATCTCGGATTATAGGATACATAGTAATTATGTTGCATATAGTTGTGTAATAAGAGCCCCATCGAGTCTCACCAGGCCTAGGCAACCCCATCTTTTGATTCAATCCTCTCCCAGTTTCAAGTTCACCACATTCAAGTGATTTCATGAGATTCTCAAGTCTAGCATCTCGAAGCATACCGTGACGTTTTCAAGAAACTCCAACGATATTCAATAAGAGAGTTACTTGATCAAAAAACCACACACAATCATTATTTCCCTTGGCAACAACAACAATAACTAGTTGGAGTTGATGTTCAAAACAATGGATATAATAAGCAGAAGGTGACTCTTGCATGATCAATGTTTTCAATCCTTTAATATCACCTCTCATGTTGCTAGCCCCATCATAACCTTGTCCATGAATTCGTGTCAAAGTCAAGCCATGACTAACAAGTAAAGCTTCAATTGCATCCTTAAGTGATAAAGAGCTAGTATCATCTACATGAACAACTCCAATGAAGTGCTCACATGGCCTTCCCAATGCATCAACATAATGCAAACAAAGAGCTAGTTGTTCTTTGTGTGATATGTCACTAGACTCATCCGCTAAAATTGCAAATGGCTCTTCCCCAAGCTCTTCAATTATTTTCTTTCTAGTTTCTATAGCGCAACACTGAATAATCTGCTTTTGTATCTTTGGGCTAGTCAAAGTGCAATTACCTGGAGCATTGTTAAGAACATACTTGTTGACCTCTTCACTATTTACAACAAGAAATTTCAAGATTTCAATAAAGTTTCCTCTGTTGCTAGACTCTTCACTTTCATGATGTCCACGGAATGACAATCCTTGATGCAAAAGAAACTTCAAACGTCGAAGTGAATATGCCAACCTTATCTTATAAAGATTGCGATCATCATCACTCCACTTCTCAATTTTGTTATCAATTGTTGCATTAGGATTTATAAAACCAAGATATTTCTCTTCGGCTGTCTTATGTGACATAGAACCCACATGTTTTAGAAGTGATTTAGACCCTTTATTCCAATTATTCCAACCATCTGAAGTAAATACAGAAGTCCATTTACCCTTATTTGCTTTACTTTTGAATAAGTAGCACATAAAGAAAAATGCAGCATCTTTCTTGACACTATATTCAATCCAAGGAATTTTTTGAAACCACACAAAATTAAATGGCGATCTCTATCTCCAATTTTCCTATTTGGGAATTCATGTGCATATGGTTGAAATGGACCTCTAAGAATATATGCTCTTCGAATTGCATCGTGATCATTAGCATTGTAACTTGCAATAGGTTGTCTTTCACCTGGATCATGTTGAAGACGACTGACATCATAAAGTCTTGATGGTGGCGGTGCAAATGGCATTGGATTCACAATTTCTTCATTTATCCTTTCTTTCTCTTGTTCTTGAGGTGTCAACGCTTGAGTAACATCCGGAGATAATGAAGAAGTAATAAACTTCTGTTTTTTGCAGCATGATTACGAAAAAGAGAGGCAATATCTCTCTGCTTCTTCATATTTTAGTCACTACAAAAATAATAGTAGTAAATCAACAATCAATAAGACAAAAATCCTAAATCCTAAACCAGCAGGCAGCAACTCGTACCAATCACCACCAGCAGCAGGCAGAAACTTGTCAGGAACAGGCTTATAGGCAGTGCCGCAGTGGCGGTCTGGGCATCTGGCGAGTCGGTGACTGGCGTCTGGCGGACAGCCGTACAGCGGCGGCAGCGCGCACTCGCCACTTCGTCTTTGCCAGGAAGGTAGGAAGCCAGCCAGCCAGGTCTCCAGCCGCTAGGGCGCCAGGAACAGGCGAATAGCCGCACCCACACTCATGGTAGCTGAAGGATCGGAGAAGTTGAAACGGCCTTCGGGCTTCGGCGCTCGACGGCTGAACGGGTGGGTCCCCGGTGGGCCTGGCTTAAGGTGTGTCAGGGCCCATCCAGACCCCACCCCCTGTGGGTCCGCCCCTGCTGCTTGGTCACCTTGGTAGTGATCAATGGGGAGGCTAGAATCCCGGGCAGAATGGGAATCACGGCTTGTGGGTAAAGTGTCCAGCCTCTGCAGAGTGTTAGAAACTGGTATATCAGCCGTGCTCACGGTTATGAGCAGCCTTGGGATCCTCTTCGATTAGAAGAACAATGGTTACTTATATGATGATGATGATTAACAATGATGATTATAATTCTGATCTCTGGTATTTCCTCTCGGAGGGAGTGCCTTTGGGTAATAATTGGGTTATTACTAAAATTTGGCTCTACTTATAGTAATAAAACTCGACTAACTAAAAGCAACTGCTCAACCTTAACTCCACATACAGCTAGTCCACTTTAGCCAAACAGGACATTTGCTGAGTACGTTGATGTGTACTCACCCTTGCTTTACAAACCACCCCACCCCAGGTTGTCCCCACTGTTCTCAGTGCTCAGGAGGTGAAGCTGGCAACATGGATGACTTCGAGGAGTTTTAGGAATACGATGAGTTCTAGTTTATCTTAGTGGCAAACCCCCAGTCAGCTGCCTGTGTAGGCTTACATTCTACGTTTCGTTACTCCGCACTTTGATTTAATGTTGAACACTATGTTTATGTAATAGACTATGTGGATGTCTCAGACATCTTGATGTAACTAAGTACCTTTCTGCTGTTTAATTCAAGCATTGTGCGATGATGTCTGTTGGGGACTTGTTCTCAAACGCTTCAAGTTAAGAACAAGGCAACATAGAAAAATGTTAATCGTTAAAGTCCTTCGTCCTTCGAAGCATTATTCCCCTTAGGATATAATGACTTTCGGACGAAGGTTATGAAGGGCGTACCTTCATAAATACAATGACGGAGGATGGATTATAAAGAATAACATAGACAATTGCATATTATTATTATTAATTTATTTTTGCATTATTGTTATGTAGAAACAGAAATAACATCGAATTACAAATGTACCTTCAGCTTGAAGGAAATGAAAGTACAAGCGTGACGCAAAAGCGATTGACCGATCAGCGTGAACAGTACGGAGATACTGTTCACCTATTTATAGGCACGGGACACAGCTCATACAGAATTACATTCATGCCCTTTACATTTGGTAATAATTCTATAGTAATCCACCGAGGTCTGAATGGCCTTTTCATCTTTAAGTCGGATTCAATTTCTGCCACCACACCGAAGCTTTCCCGCTCACATCTTCGGCGCTGTATCAACCTTCGTATTATTTTGGGCTTCTCCTACTGTGATACCGACTCGAGTCCGAAGATACCTGTTCACACACATTATACTCCAGAAATACTGTTAAATCCTGTTTTTGAGGACCTTCGTAAGCCGAAGGCCCCCAACAGTAGCCCCTCGCAATATTAATTTGTTTGAAATAATAAATTTAGATTGCGACATGGACGAAGGCTTTACGCCGAAGGTCCAAAAAAACACCTTCCCTTTGCTAGAATAGCAACATTCACTGACAAGCGGGGTCTTTCAATTTTCAACGCACTGGGCGTATAAATACGGTCATACCGCAAACTCATTTGGCACGCTCTCTTGCCATCTGCTCCCGCTCACTCAATTTTTAGCTCTTGTTCACTAAGATTTGCTGAGCTTTTAGTTTTGAAGCTTCGGCTTTGAAAACAGTTTTTTAGTGTTTCCGAAGATGTCTGAAGATAAGAAGGCTGCTGCTGAGATGAAGCTGAGTCTCGACGAAGAGAAGAACTTGGGGTTTCTTATAGCGATGTCGAAGACCAATACAGAAAAAATCACCAAGGAGATTCTGGAAGGTTTGTCTGAAGATACTGGTGACAGCGACAGTTATGATGTGGACAGTGGTGGTGAAGACTCCAAAGATCGCCCTTGGCGACCAAGCCATGCGGTTTTCGGCAAATCAACTATCAAAGAAAATCATCTTGTCAACATGAGAGGAAGGTATTTCCGGGATCTGTCCATTGTGAGGGCCGACGAAGGGGAAAAACTTGTCCACACCCTGAAGAGAATGAAGTCGTAGTGTACCGAAGCTTTTTAAAAGCTGGACTACGATTTCCCTTGAGCGAGTTTGTCATAGAGGTGCTGAAAATATTCGAAGTTTATCTTCACCAACTTACCCCCGAGGCAATCATAAGGCTGAATATCTTCGTGTGGGCCGTGAGAAGCCAAGGTCTGAAGCCTGATGCAAAAAGTTTCTGCAATATACACGAGTTATTATGCGAAACAAAACCTTGGGGTAAAGAACAGTATCACAACAATTTTGGCTGCTACAGTTTCGTTTCTCGGTCCGGGTCAAGCTGTCCCGTGCCAACCTTTCGGAAGAGATGGCCCGGCGACTGGATGACAGAATGGTTTTATGTGAAGAATGACCTGACAGTACGAGAAGATATCAAAGGTATAATTATGCGCCCTATTTGGCAAAGCTTCGGCCTTCGGAGGCCGAAGGTTGAAATGAATGAAGCTGCCGAAGAATGCCAGAGAGCCTTCGGCGTTATTTGTTCTTTTATTGGAACGAGAGATTTGGTACAAGAGCATATTGCCTTCAGGGTATGGCCGCTCGCGGAGAAATGGGAAATGCCGCAAGAAAACATAAAAGAAGCCGACGAAGGTGGACTTATCAGGCTGAAGTATACTTTTAAGTTCGGAGATAAATACGTTGAGCCAGATGATGACTGGTTAAAAAGCATTGAAAATTTAAGTGATGAACTGCTCGGGGCTTATTCGAAGGCCGAAGATACTGCACTGTCAGCAGCCTTCGGAGGCCGAAAAAAGAAGAGGCTGAATCGGGTGTTTGATGCAATCGGGTTCGTCTACCCTGACTATCGTTATCCCATTCGAGGGCAGAAAAGAAAAAACACAATCTCTGTGAAAGAAGAAGCTGCAACTGCTCCTAGCGAGCCAGAACCGAAAAGAAAGAGGATAAAAGTCCTCACACATCGGCCGCGCTATATTGAACTAGCTTCGGTGCTTGAGTTCACCGGAGAAACCTCTTCGGCCACCGAAGCAGAAAAGCCAACCAAACCAACCTTGTTGCCAGAAGTCGCAGAAATGGCCGAAGCGCCAACAAGGATAGAATTGGAAGAACCGAAGATTTTGTTACCAGAAACAAAAGAGGTGGCCGAAGCGCCATCCACAGAAAAAATGGAAGAAGTGAAAAAACCAACTGAGGAAAAAACATCAGAAGTTTTTAGTCCTGCAGCAAATGTTGAGATAGTAAAAAATCGAAAGGTGCTAGCAGTGACTCCGAAAAGAAAGAGAATGGCTAATGTGCTAGATGTTCTGGAAACAATTAAATCATCAAGCACACCTCCGAAGAAAACTGTTGCCATTCCCGAAGCAAAAACTGAAATTTCTGATATTAAAGTTCCAGAGCAAGAAACTGAAGCCGAAGTTGGGTCCTCAGAGCCCACGAAGATAAAATCCTTGGAAACCGAAGAAGAAAAAATAACAGGGCCAACTTTTGAAGAAATCAGTGTCATTGCCCCCGAAGCATCCCCCAAAGTCCTTGATTATATTGTTCGTCATGCTTCGGGGAAAAAATTATCAGAAAAAGAAAAGCAAGAGGCCCAGCGCTATGCCCAAAAACTGAAGTATCCAAAGGGGGCGTTAATATTCAATGGTAGTGGAGAAGAAGACTTTTTGTATTGTCTCCCTGACAGTAAGGAGATTTCTGTCTGTCGGGAGATGAGCAAGAGCTTCGGATTCCCAACACTAGAAGACGGGCTCTCGGTGCTGTCGAAGAACGATCTGGCCGACAGCCTGGCATATAATAGTTTAAAGGTGCAACAAATGGGAACTTTGTATTTTTTGTTGAAACCAAAAATTTTCGTTTGCTTAAATCTAATGACATACACATATTCTTCTTTGCAGGGCCTGATACTTAGCAATGCCCTTAGGGCCCAAAAAGATGCTGAAGACGAAGGGTGTGCTATAGCCCTAAGCAACCTTCGTTCCGAAGTAATTGAACTGAGGAACGAAGGTCTCGAAAAAGATAAAATATTACATTCATTAATAAATAAAATAAAGGAAGACGAAGCTACTTTTAAAGGTCAAGCTGAAGCTCAGAAACGCGAAATTGAAGATCTTCGAAAACAACTGGCCAGAGCCAAAGAGGAACGCATGCTTGAAGAAACGAAACGAGAACTCAGTGACCAATGGGCAAATCATTTAGAGGGAACTGTTGAAGAGCTTCGTTCATCCAAGAAAAGATGTTATAACAAATCTATAGAGTGTGTGAAGAAGTTGAAAGCTAGCTTCGCCAGTGTCGGCGCTTTTTCGAGCGAAGAAAACTTTACAAGAGGCGACCCCAAAGGCCCTATCGAATGGATCGATCACGAAGCTGAGGCTTTCGAGGAAATTTTAAACAGCCGCGGAGACATATGCGCTTTCTCAGGTGCCAGGGGAATTGCCACCATCTTAGAGAAAAAGGGCTGCGAGCATGTAAAAATTTTAGCACAATCCGAAGCTGGCTTGTCCTTTGAAGATGCAAGAGATCCTTCGGCCGAAGCTAGCATGGTAGGTGGAAAATTTTTCACCGACGTCTGGGATAATGGTGGCCGAGAAATGGCCCGAGAAATTATTCGAAAAAGCGAAAAGGGCATTCACGATGCTAGAGAAGTGGCTGAAGCTGCTGAAAAAAGCGCAGAGCCCGAAGGACAAATAGGTATCAACTAGTGGTTTTTATTGTGTTGTAATTTTCGATTTTAAACTTCGTTCGCAATTTGTGATAGCAGTGTAGCCGCATCCTGTCCTCCTTCAGATCCTACTAAAGCGTCTTCGGGACCTCCCCCGAAAGGAGACGACGAAATTAAAGAGATGGCTGAAGCTATCATGGATGAAGTTGTTAATCGGCTCCTGAACGAAGCTGCAGAAGTCGTTTTGAGAGAAGATTAAGTATTATTATAAAAACTTCTGAAATGTAATATATTGTAACATTTTATAACCCTGAATGTAATATACCTGTTTTTATTGTTCAATTCTTTACGATGCATGAAATTTTACACATACCATTTTTGAGTTTTTGACGAAAAAACACCTTCCCTTCTTTTCATGCTTCGTGAAGAAGAATTTTTCTTTGTCACAACAATCTCCATAGTGTTCTGATGAATAATATCCAGGCTTCGTGAAGATATTTTCCGAAGCTACACTTCTGAAGATCAATAATGTATCTCCTTGTGACATCATGATTTTTCCCTTTTTTCGAAACGTTCTTCTACAGATTGATATTGCGTCCGCCTCTTGTGCCATATGCAACATGATGTATGATGCTTATGCTATGCGAAATGATGCGATGATGTTATGTTATGCGAGGTGGTGTTTATTCCGAAGATACACACACATCCCTGCAATAAAACACACAATCTTTTATAAGCCTCCCTTAGGAGCTTCTTCGCCTTTTACTTCAGCGGAATCAGCGTTTATTTTTCGCTGTAAGCTCTGCATTCCCTTAGGAACGACTTTGGAGCTTCTTCGCCTTTTACTTTCGGCGGAATCAGCGTTGACTTTTCGCTGTAAGCTCTGCATTCCCTTAGGAACGACTTTGGAGCAGAAAACTTACACTGCGCTCCCCTTGGAACGGCTTTTTATGACTTCAGCAAACTTACTCTGCGTTCCTTAGAACGACTTTTTTGTTGCTTCGAAGAATTTTTTGATAATTCGAAGGTCCTCCTTGTTATTACAAATCTTTATACTTTGCCAACTTAAACCTGTGGAGAAAATATATTTTCCTTGTGGCAAAGAACGAAACTATTACATGAAATTTAAAAGATGTCCTTTGTTACACGGAAAATAGAACTGAATAAAAAAGACTGCTATCTATGTAGGATATTTGTCAATAGATGTGCTTTGACTCTGGCACAGTGCTGTTGACTGTGCGAGCTTCGGACTGTTCTCTGAAGTCCCTTTGGTGTGGAGCATATTGGCTCCCTTCTGGCTGCTGGCCTTGTTGCAGCGGTGGTGGAGGCGGAGGCTGTTGCCAGGAAGCTTGAGGTTGACTCGCCGAAGCAACAGAAACTGCAGGGTGATTGCCTACATACTCTGGGATGTAAGGCGAATGATACGAAGCAGTGTGCATGACCTGCTTCGACTGAGCTTGTTGTGCTGCCGCTTCGGCTATTTCCTTTTGCTTCTGGATGGTAACATGGCACATCCTGGTGGTATGACCTTTGTTCTCACCACAGAATAGGCAAAAGATTCTTCTCGGTTGATCGCCAAATCTTCCGCCGAAGCCCCTGGCGCCTCTGCCTCTCGGAGCTGGTGGTCGGAAAGAGCCTTGCTGTTGCCCCGAAGCTTGTGAGGAACACTGTGGCCTTTGCTGTTGGCTCCCTCTATCGTCATTTTGGGTAGAGTTATGAATTGATCTAACGTGCCTCGGATAGAACCTCCCTCCGAAGCCCCTGGTCATTTCAGAAAACCTGAAAGCCTCCTCCCTTCTTTGGCGAAAATCATTATCGGCCCGAATGTACTCGTCCATCTTCTGGAGCAGCTTCTCCAAAGTTTGAGGAGGCTTCCTAGCGAAGTACTGAGCTGACGGTCCTGGCCGAAGCCCCTTGATCATGGCCTCAATGACAATTTCGTTGGGCACTGTTGGTGCCTGTGCCCTCAAACGCAAGAACCTCCGGACGTACGCCTGAAGGTACTCTTCGTGATCCTGGGTGCACTGGAATAGAGCTTGAGCCGTGACCGGCTTCGTCTGGAACCCTTGGAAGCTGGTTAACAACAAGTCCTTCAGCTTTTGCCATGAAGTGATGGTTCCTGGTCGAAGGGAGGAGTACCAGGTTTGAGCAACACTCCTGACAGCCATAACAAAAGATTTGGCCATGACCGCAGCATTGCCACCATACGAAGATACTGTTGCTTCGTAGCTCATCAAAAACTGCTTCGGGTCTGAGTGACCATCAAATATGGGAAGCTGAGGCGGCTTGTAGGACGAAGGCCAAGGTGTAGCCTACAGCTCAGCGGACAGAGGAGAAGCATCATCAAAAACAAAATTCCCATGATGGAAATTGTCATACCAGTCATCTTCATTGAGGAAACCCTCCTGATGAAGGTCTTGGTGCTGAGGCCTTCGGTGTTGCTCATCCTGAGTAAGATGACGAACTTCCTCAGAGGCTTCGTCTATCTGCCTTTGTAGTTCAGCTAGCCTGGCCATCTTTTCCTTCTTCTTCTGCACCTGTTGGTGAAGCATCTCCATGTCTCTGATTTCTTGGTCTATCTCATCCTCTAGTGGTGTCGGGCTAACAGCCTTCCTTTTCTGGCTTCGGGCCTCCTGAAGAGAGACAGTTTCCTGATTGTGGTCCAGCGGTTGAAGAGCTGCAGTGCCAGTTGCTGAAGCTTTCTTCGGCGCCATAGCGAAGGTTTATGATCGCCGAAGGTGTTCAGAAAACTCAGAGTGGAAGTGAGTTCACCGGAGGTGGGCGCCAATGTTGGGGACTTGTTCTCAAACGCTTCAAGTTAAGAACAAGGCAACATAGAAAAATGTTAATCGTTAAAGTCCTTCGTCCTTCGAAGCATTATTCCCCTTAGGATATAATGACTTTCGGACGAAGGTTATGAAGGGCGTACCTTCATAAATACAATGACGGAGGATGGATTATAAAGAATAACATAGACAATTGCATATTATTATTATTAATTTATTTTTGCATTATTGTTATGTAGAAACAGAAATAACATCGAATTACAAATGTACCTTCAGCTTGAAGGAAATGAAAGTACAAGCGTGACGCAAAAGTGATTGACCGATCAGCGTGAACAGTACGGAGATACTGTTCACCTATTTATAGGCATGTGACACAGCTCATACAGAATTACATTCATGCCATTTACATTTGGTAATAATTCTATAGTAATCCACCGAGGTCTGAATGGCCTTTTCATCTTTAAGTCGGTTTCACTTTCTGCCACCACACCGAAGCTTTCCCGCTCACATCTTCGGCGTTGTATCAACCTTCGTATTATTTTGGGCTTCTCCTACTGTGATACCGACTCGAGTCCGAAGATACCTGTTCACACACATTATACTCCAGAAATACTGTTAAATCCTGTTTTTGAGGACCTTCGTAAGCCGAAGGCCCCCAACAATGTCCAATTATGTAATCGTTGTGTACGTGAGTTCTGATCCTGGCACGTACATGGTTCGCATTCGATTTACCTTCCAAAACTGGGTGTGACACTGACCAAGTGGCAAAATAAGCGCACCTATATAACACAACCACACCATGGTTACAACCATGACATGCCCTGAGCTCAAAGGTTCCGACGACCCTAAGGTCCTAGATCGCCCCTTTCCTTGATGTATTTTCTCTCACCCTTTCCTCAATATCAAGAAACCTAATAAGCTCTGCTAAGCTAAACACTTCTCTCTTGTGTTTTAGAGAAATAACAAAATCCCTCTAAAAAGGTGGCGGCTTAGCGATAACACCGCCGGCCACAAACTTGTAACATACATGAAAAATACTAGACGTCCTTAGCTAGTCCTTGTATCTCATGAGCTTATTCCACTACTTGTCGGTTATCACCATTCTGAAGTCATACAACTGCTCTATGATGTACATCTTGCTACCAGTTTTAGAAACACCAAATTTTCATCAAACACATCTTTATCTACAACTTTAAATTGTAAGTTTTCTTTATATTTGGAGTTTTCTTCCTCTCTAGGTGTTGAACTATTCATGTAAACAACTTAAATTCTTTATGTACAACATCCTAAACATTTTTGTTCATTGATCTTAAGTGTGTGCATATTTTCTTTTTTCAATATTCATAGTTTGTTATGTCAAATTGAGGTGGACTTTCCATGTTGTCATATGAGCCATCTTTATAACTAAGCTTGGTAGTCTTTAAAACTAGAGGTGATCAAGGCTTTGATAACACTTTATAGGATCTTACAAGACGTTTGTTGCAGCTGAAAGTTTCTATGGCTGCGACATTTCCAAAGGAAACTACGATACTTGGAAGTAGCTAAAGCTTGCAATAGCTACAGTCGAGCTACGGTACTTGGAGCAGTCGAACAACTTCTTAGATAGCTATATGGAGGTGAATAGCCTATAAAAAATTATGTAACAAAATCTTATTAATTCTTAGATAGTACTTTGTGTAATATGTAAATATATAGTAAGTGTAACTTAGAATTTAAACCACATGAGGCAAGAGGTAGACACAATATGAGGTTCAATTGCTTGCTGACAACGTACATGATCATTACGGTGAGTCTAAGCCTAGATGATTTATGTTCTTATTGGTGTAATACGGCAATCCCACATAGGGCACCATAAGAATCATTGTAAGGGAAAACTCCAACAAGCAACTATTCTACTAGAGTTGGTATTTGCGACTCTCCTATAGGAATGACCACAAAAGCCCCATACAATATGATGATGGGAGCTAGCAATAGTCACCAAAGCACCTCAACGACCTTTGTCTGCCTCTAAAGCATCTAGGTGGAGACAACCACCAAGAGTAACAAGAATCAGGTAGCTCAATAAGAACACTAGTGCCACTAGATGCAAGCTCTCAACACAATTCACTAGGCATCACTCCCCCAAACTTAATTTGGATGAGTCACTAACATTAGATGTGAGTGGAAGATGTTTTCTTTAGCTTATTAAGATGTGTATTCAGTTGGGAAGCTAGGATGTCCTCCCTAGGCCCACACAACCTCAATTTATAAGGTTCTAAGGGCCAAGTAGTTAATGGAACCAAGTCATTGCAGATTGTGAGTCATTGGAATGTCAGACGCCCTACCATTAGACCATAACGCATGGGTTTGATGCGTGTAGATGTTTTGTGTACTAGCCGTTTAAACATTACCATTGTCACCTAATGACTACCTGACTGTATAATCTAACGCCTTAGAGTCTCACGACTGTTAAACCAAAATTTTAGGGTCCAATGACCTTTAGAAATAAACATGAGAGCAGTCAATCCATGTCAAACTGGTTTGACGATCACTGTTGCACCAAAGTTCATGAACTGAGACATGTGCCACCAGTCATATAGGTTGTCTAAAAGTGGGACCCCTTGGTGAATAGTATGCTCGTCCCATCTGACGCCACGATTTTCTCAATCGTCATGTCGGGTATCGTAATTAGGGGTACCAGGGTTACGTCCCTAAACACGCTTAACACCTTGAGAGCACCTAGAGGGGGGGTGAATAGGTGATCCTGTAAAATTCAACACTTAATAGCACAACTTGATTATGAAATGTTAGTAAGATTAAAGCCAGGTTGCTATAGCGAGAACTCTTGAGAAGAAACCAATCATAAAGAAAAGCGACACAAGAGACACGATGATTTTATCCCGTGGTTCGGCCAAGTAAAACACTTGCCTACTTCCACGTTGTGGCGTCCCAATGAACGAGGGTTGCACTCAACCCCTTTCAAGTGATCCAATGATTCACTTGAATACCACGGTTTTCTTCCTTATACTTGTTTTCCCGTTTGTGAGGAATATCCACAAGTTGGAGCCTCTCACCCTTACAAAGTTGATCACAATAAGAGCACACGAATAAGGGAGGGAAAGAAACACACGCAAGAATCACAGTGAACACACGCAAGAATCACAGTGAACACACGCACACAAGTCAAGACGTGAGCACAAAACACGACGCAGGGAGTTTACAACTCAAACGGTGCTCAAATTTCAAACACGATGATCTGATTGTGTGGTTGCGGAGTCTAGGCATCTTAGAATGTTCAATGGATGCTTGGTGTAGTGCTCCATGTGCCTAGGGGTCCCTTTTATAGCCCCAAGGCAGCTAGAGCCGTTGGAAATCCATTTGGAAGGCAATTCTTGCCTTCTGTCTGGTGGCACACCGGACTGTCCGGTGGCGCACCTGATAGTGAACAGTATGCGCACAGTACGCAGTAGAGAATCCCCTGATTGACTGATTTTCTTTTCTGTGGGGCACCGGACCGTCCAGTGCACCATTTGACCGTTGGCGCTCGTCGACGTGGCACATAGCCATTGCGCGTCCAGAGCACCGGACTGTCAGGCGCCTCGCGTGGACTGTCCGGTGCCTCACACGTATTGTCCAGTGATTTATAGCCGACGTAGCCAGGAAAAACCCGAGAGCGACGAGTTGCGCAGATCTTGCACCGGACTGTCCGATGCACACACCGGAATGTCCGGTGAGTAGCTCCGGACCGTCCGGTGCTGCGCAGTCCAGCACCTTTTCTTCATTTCTTTCTTTGTCTTCTTTTGATTCTTTTGGACTTGACTTAGCTGAATCCCTGGCACTTAGACAATAGTGTTTAGCATATAAAATAATTGACCAAGCGTCTAGAGCTTACCTTTATTCTTTATTTGCATTTCTCTAACACTTGGCACACATCACCTTAATACAATATGTGTTGGGCATCTAATCACCAAAATACTTATAGAAATGGCCCAAGGGCACATTTCCCTTTCACACCTAACTACCCAAAAAGGATCATAAGACACATTCCATGAGGTTAAGAAAGGATGAGCCACGATTCGTCCGAGACCTCGCTCGACGGTCGCTCAGAATTCTGTCTCGCTTGAGCCTGCCCACGGAGGCGACCAAAAAACAAAAAGCTCATGGCGAGACAGCCATGAATTCTAGAGTTCGAAGGTCGATCCACGAAGGGCTTGTGGTTGCTCCAGCAAAAATAGAGCGAGAGGCAGCTGGAGACAGGCACACTAGCGGCCAGGACCCACGTATGAAACATTAAGGGTGTCACCAACTCGTGTTCGAGTCCTCAGAAAGTATGACTCATGGTTTATCATGGAGAGAGGCTGCGAGCCATCGGTTCCAATCGAACGGAACCGACAACTATATGAGTCGGTGCCCGAGAGTATGAGGACGGTCCCAAAGAGACCTCGCTCTTGGGTCCTGCAGAAGGAACCAAAGCCTCACTCGAATTACCCATTTGAAACTCACCGAGCGCTAGTGCTAGCCCATCGAGGAAAATGTGGTATAGCACACCTCCCCATTCCCGCAAAGGGGATGCACAGGGGAGAGTAAAACTAAAAAGATGGCATAGGCCTCCCAGACAGACCCCTCACCGAGCAGGGGCTCGCCCTGCACGAGTATGGCGGATGGGTAAAAGTTGCACGAAAAGCACCCCCTAGACCCAAAGGACTCGAGACAAAGCAGGGTCAGGGGGCCAAAAACCATACGCGTCATTGGAGCAGCTGAGTCGTAAGCAGAGCCATGGAAGATTACGAATCACGAAACTACGATCGATTGTGTACTATTTCTTTCACAACACCACCCCGAGCACGACGTTCGCAGCGGCATCGAAATCTCCTAACAATAGGTCCAGATCTGCCATTGACGAACCCTCAAGCGGATTGATGGCATCATGGAAATTACCACCGAAGTGTAGCAGCACAATAGCAAGAGTCATTGCCATGCCCCGGTGAGTTCCGAGTTCCACGGTCTCGCACACACGGGCTAGGATATCAAGGAGACGCAAATCGTAGCCCCCACCATGAACCCGAACAAGCCTCCTAATTCGCGCATAGGTAAAGACTCAAAAGCTCAAGCTCCAGCGAGCGCTACGAACAATGTCACCCACAGAGCGAAAAGCGACAGATTGTCTTCTTCATTATTCCGGAAAGTCACAACAGGGCATGTTACAACGCGGGTGAGCTAGCGCTACAAACAATATTGTCCATAGACAATATCATCCCTATTGAAGGGAGCGGGGGCCACCCTGCATCAGAGAGGCATCAGAATCGATAGAAGAGAGGAGGAGTCATACGGGAAAGGCGAGGCCTTACCCTAGAGCTAGATAGACGGAACGTGGCTTCCTCGCGACCCTAGAACCATCAGCTGACCCTCCAGCGGACCCCATACAGAGCGAGGGCCCAAGGACGAAAAACTCTAGGGAGATGATAGACAGACGACTGCCCAGAGCTTATAAAGGGGGGCAAAAGCACACAACTCCGCCCCAAGGAGACAGCATGCTACGTCGGAGGCGGTCCGAGTCCCGAGGGCATAAATATCATAGTCACTCAAAAGACGAAAGGACAAACGTCACCTTACCCTTCATCAGCTCCCGATGGGAGATACTCTCCCCAAAGAGGCTTGGGGGCTATTGTCGGGGATAAGTTCCCCGGTCTCTGGAGCCCATCGGTCAGCAAGCGCGCATAGGAAAAAGCCTCCGGTGACTGAGGCCCGTCGGTCAGCTGGAGGAGAAAGGAAATGTCTATCGTAGAAGCACACCCTGGACGAAAATGCTATATTTGATTATATAGTTGATGTTTATGAGTTTTTTTTTCTTTCTCTTCTCTCCACTTACACTTCACACTAGTATAAAAAGTTTTGCAATCTATTTTTACTAGCGTTTTTCAGAACAACCAAAACTTGAAGCTAGCAAGTAAAAATAAATCTTTTCACCGTCGTTTTTTTAGAACCGTCAGTAAAAAATCAACCAATAAACATTTTGTACTAGTGGTATGAGCCCCTTTTATCTCTTCTTGCTTGAGCACTTGAGATCCCTACCAAAAGGACCCAAACACACGTACCGATAATAACATTTTGAGTACAAAGTCAACACTATCAATCAAACGTAGACATGCATGCGCACGCCATTACTTGCATAGCAATAGTTCATCCCAACCATCAATTCCAAGAAAACGTCCAGGTCAACCATCACAAAAAAAAAAGTAGTATTGGTAACCACCGTACCTACCAACGACGACGACAATCAAGTGAGAACGAGCAGGCCGATCGCCGCGAGGAATGGAATCCGCCCCACCTCCGCCCACGCGCGCCGCCGTGAAATCAACGGCACGCAGCCCGAGCTCGGCGGCGGCGGTGGCGGTGGCGTCAGGGCCGGCGGGGGCGGCGGCGGCGGGGGCGGAGGGGGTGGCGCGGCCACGGCGATAGAGAACTTCATGCCCCCGAGGCAGTGGCCGGCGACGTTGCAGAGGAAGTAGTAGTCCCCCGGCACGGTGAGGTTGACGAGGTCGTGGCCCGTCGCCCACACGCGCGTCGACTGGTTCGCCGGCGGCTCGCACGTCCGGAACTCGTCCTGCGTCACCTGGTACACGTTGTGCTGCTCCTTCACGTAGTTGAACACTGCGGGGCGCGTCGGCAGATTGTTTGTGAATCGGATCAAACAGCAGGAGAGAGGAGGCCAGCAGCAGCTAATAATATATACAGGGCGTACGTACCGAGGGTGTCGCCGGCGGTGAAGTTGTACTTCTGCGACCAGATGAGGTAGTTGGGGCCGATGGCCCACCCGGCGGAGTCGCCGACGGTGTAGTCCGTCGCGCCGTGCCGTCGAGCTGCTGCAAGGAGGAGGGCGAGGTGGAGAATGGCTGCTGCCGTTGTGAATGAAAACGAGGTGGCTCCCATGATTGCTTGAGTTGTTGGCTTCCATGATCGCGTCTATTGGCATATATATACCCGGCCGTGACTTTGACTGTGTACTCAGTCAAAGTCACTGCTTGCTGCCGCTTTCTCAGCTGAAGTGGCCAGGCTCGCAGAAGCCCACTCAAGTTTGCATACGGGCCCGTGAAAAGCCGTGAGAAATTTTGCATCCCGGCTGAAGCTAACTGAGCCATAACTTATCTAAGATTAGTCGGTAAAAAAATTAAAAAACTAACTTTAAACAGAAAAGATTAAACAAACTATGATAAGTTAGACAGCGAACCAAACAGACCTAAGTCTCCTATAACCACTATATTAGATTGCAAGTCCTTTAACGTAAACAAAGCTTTGGACAACTTATTTACTCAGGGATTATCTACCCTAAAACCTGCAAATCTCTCAAGTGCCTCATACCTATACCTCGATCACATTTTCTGAATGAGACTACATGTAAGGATTTTGTAAATAAATCAGTCATACTACCACAAGACTTGAATTGTATGATCTCCACCTCACCGCTTATTTTGGAGTTCGTGAGTTTAGAAGAACTTAGGAGAAATATGCCTAGTCATATTACTCTTAACTAGCTAGTCGGTTCTATGTACACTGTTATGGCTGTTGTACATCACATAGATAGATCTTCTTTATTTATAATATCTTTCGTTTTTACATCACAAGCAAACACTAGCTCAGATGGTTGAAGGTGCTACTTCCACCAAATGTTGCTAGGTTCAAATCTCCTCACCAACAACCTTTTTGTATTGTAGATTGTATATATATATATATATATATATTATCTATTAGGAGCCTTGCGCTTTCAAAGAGTGATCGGAAGCCCGGACCTAACGCAACCTTTCGATTCGGCCGCACCACCTTAAATAGACCAGACCGAGCGCGCGACGGCGGCCTTGCGGGCTAGAGGATCCTGCGCGGACCACGACAGCGATGGCTGACATGCGCGCGGACGGGGCACGGATCTGGCCAATGCGCAGCCAGCCAGGCGAGCCGGCGAGGATGGGGGCACGACTCTGGCTGACGCACGGCCGGGCGGTTCCGGCGTGGACATACACTACTACAGATTAAGCTATATGAGACGGTTAATTTTCAGTTATTAAGACGCTTATGAAGTGTCCAATTTTGATGGAGTCGCAAAAGATGTCCCACATTTAAGATGGTTATAAACCGTCTTAAAAGATATTATATAAGACAGTTTTTTATTTATAACCGTCTGAAAAAGGTATTTGTTTAAGTCATTTTGTCCGATAAACCGTCTGAAAAAGATATTTGTTTAAGTCATTTCGTCCGATAAACCATCTTGAATTAGGTTTTTTTAAGACACTGCTTCTAAAGAATCGTAGAGAATACAAACATTAAAAGTCATAAATTATTTATCAAACCGTCTCGAATATCCTACAATAATAGACGATTACAATATGAAAACCATCTTATTTAGGTGACTAATAATGGACGTTTTAGAAACCGTCTTATTTAGGAGACTGATATTAGACATTTTGGTAACCGTCTTATTAAGATTTAAACGAAATGACTTACACGACGGTACATTCTTCAATTTATAATCATTTTTTCAGACATCATGTTATAATGATTTGAAAGAGAAATATACATACATAAGTGTGTACTCTAAATCTAAACTAAAATACAATTGTTTGCACTAATGTTAAGCCTAACTTTATATGAATTAAAGTCTCCACACTTTTGCGACCACCAAATTTGAATTCTATTCTATGTTTTCCTGTACAACAAATACGAGAAAACTAGACATAGCAAAAAGCTCCAAGCAGCACGTGGATGGTCTCAAAGCTGCCCTTGTGCTTCTCCCTGTTCTTGATGACTCCTACACGCCCGGTGTTCCTCCTGCCAGTCACCATGACCACGTTGCCGACGTCAAACTTGATGAAGTCCATGATCTTGTTGGTCTCCAGATCGATCTTGACCAGCGCCTCCATTGCTTCGTACAGTTGCAGATACACTTTCTTTTCTTCCATCTTTTTAGCTCTTTCCTGCCTTCTCTGCATCAATTCAGAGTTCAGACTATATATCGAACGAAGGTTTCAAACCACAACGAGCATTGGCCTGGCCATTGGTTAGAGAACATCCTATACAGTCCCTGGTGGAAAACAGACAAACTATGGATTCAACGGGCTAAGACTCTGAGCAGACACACTGAAACCCAGTACAATACTGAGACCAATCATCACAGAGAACTCACTGTATCAGCTTTGACAAGAGACTCGAGCAGCTCCTGTTCCTGCACTCATAAACAAATATTATGAGTGCAGTAATCAGCTGGAAAGATGAAAAGGCAGTACCTGAAGTGCCAGATTTAGCAATCGTTCCAAGGTTCTTAATAAGATCTTCCTTGGTCATACCAATACCCCTATCCGGAATGGAGAGGATTTTCTTCTCTTTGTCCAACTTAATCTGCATAAGCATAGACCAGATGCCTTGAGGTCTGATTCTAAAGCGTTGCCCAACAGAAGAAAAAAACAGCTCTCAGCATTGAAATCTACCTGAATCTCAAGCTTTGCAGTGTCCCCTTCACCCAGAACTTCCTTATCAGTAAGGGAAAGGAACCTAATCTTATCCAACGCCTACAGACATGCAGAACACCCAGTTAATTTCGAGCATCCACAATGCAGAACAAACACAGGGGTCAGTATGTAATACATACATCAGAGGCATTAGATATGAGCTCCCTCAGGAAGATATCCTTGTTGCTCTAGAGTGAGTTGATGATGATGTCCATGAGTCTGGAAACCTCAGCTTGGAACTCAAACTTCTCGGCTGAGCTCCTGAGAGTCTTCCTAGAGATAGACTCGGCTTCCCTGCACGCAACAAAATCATATTATTCATAAAAGTATTGATAATATGACAAGACAGTAACAACCAGCACTGATTGGCAGAAGGCTATGCGCACCTCTGGGCAACCTCAGAGTCGGTGGACAGGCCATGAGGGACAACACCAAGCTTCTCCTCTACCTTCGGTGGGTTAGCCAAGTCATGGCTGCTCTCCTCGGCATTCACTTGTAGCTTCTTAGCTGCAGTATAGGCAGGGTCAGAACAAGATTGAAATTCCATAAGGATTAGAAGATTGAACTTGCAGTAATATGTAGAGTTTTGGTGTGCAGGTACAGCACAGTAAATGGAAATGAAATCAGAGCTGCCACTAGACTACAAGGTCCTTTTAATTCAACAAGAGTAGTATGATAGGGACATGTGCAGTGAGTCCTCGAATTTACTAAGATCCAGGTAGGTGGAAGCTAAAAATGGATGAAGTTACAGGTCTAAACCCCATTAAACCCAAACGGAACAAACCACATGCTCATCACCAGAAATGGAAAACATAGAGGGCCCCATGACGGATCTGAGAACTAGCTAACAATCTCGAACTCGGAACAAACCCGGCCATTACATTGGATTGAAGAGACTAGGAGCCGCTCACCTCCCCCATCTAGCGGCAATTCTAGACGCGAGATCTACCAACAAAATGGAATGAAATTTTCTAGCAGAATGTTAAATCAATCGAGTAGCTTGCAAACATAGTGTAGGGGAAGGTGGAAGAAAGTACTTGGCTGCAGAACCGCTGAGCTTAGCAACATCCTCTTCTATTTTAGAGAGGACTTCCTTCCGCTTGTCATCAGCAGCATTGAGAAACTCCTTCACAAGAGGATTCAAGCTTGGCACAAGCCCATCCTACACAGCAACAAATGAACAGAATCAGACAGACAGTTCAGGAGCAGCGGTTCCTTGATGATGGCTTCTGGAGCTTTGAACAGGTCCCCTTCTCCTCCCAGGTCATATTCTGATACCATGGATGGCTGTACCAAGTTCCCCTGTGCAGTAACGAAACAGAGATGAGAAGAAAACTTCCAATGGGCTAGACAGACACCACTACCAATTTCAGTGCAGCACAAAGTAAGCAGCAACCAATCAGACAGACAGTTCAGGTTCCAGAGCTCTGCTTCAGACAGACAGTTCAGGTTCTAGAACTCTGCTTCTAAACAGGCAAATTAATTGCCAAAACTCAGTGTGTGGACATCAGATAAACTCAGAGTGTGGAC
The DNA here is from genome assembly GCF_902167145.1 of Zea mays. NCBI lineage: Eukaryota > Viridiplantae > Streptophyta > Magnoliopsida > Poales > Poaceae > Zea > Zea mays. The sequence continues at coordinate 184,378,001 of NC_050102.1, read as the reverse complement.
ATCAGATAAACTCAGTGTGGACATCAGATGATCCAGAAAGAACTCAAATGTAAGGCTTCTGAGCAAAATGACACAACTTATGTTACTAGACTCACGCCAATTTCAAGTGTGCCCACACAAATCAAACAAAACAAACTACACTAGCAGTACAATTTGCTCAGCCTACTTATCACAATTCACAATTGCACTCCACTATCAGCAGGACAAACTGAAACGGAATAGACTGAAGACTCCTGTGTCACCAATTTCAAAACAAGATGAACAACATTCGAGACAACTAAAACGATCGCCTCCACAGGCAACTTGATTAGCTCAACGATGCATACCATATTTCATAGTGTTGCAGTAACACATCGATACAGATAATAATAGCATAAGACTTCAGCAACTTGCCATCAGTAAAAGGAAACTAGTAGTAATTACAAGCGTAGCGGTATATGTCTAAATAAATTGTTAGTAGGATGAACAAAGCCTGAAATAATCTTATTGTCTGTTAAGAATATATTTTTGTGGTAGGTCACCATTGCCAATGCTTTGTTTAGTTTTTTTTGTCTTGTTTGTATTGACCTGCTATGTGAAGTTGCAGATAATAGACACTCCTTTCAACAGATATAGTAATTAACAAGTTGCAGGGTACTGTGAACTGACAAAACTACCTTTTAAACGAAAGCACCGGATGTATGACAAAAAAGAAAGGGGCACAGCCATACAAAGCTATGGCAACAACTACATGTTTTAAGAAAGGTTGGCTATTCACAATTAATTTGTATTTTACAAAAACAACAGTATAACTAACTACATCAACAAACACTATCTTAGTAGCCATAGAAGTGTGCCAAACTTAAATATGTGCATTGCAAAATGTTTGTGTTTTGCATCTCCAACGACGACAAAGGCCTTCTGTCCCAAACTCCCAATCCAAGGTAGGGTCAGCCACGTCACTCTACCTCGCGACTTCAAAGTCGAGCTATATCACCCTAATGGTTTCACCATCCAATCCTGAACATATAACCTACAAGTTCTAACACATCTGCTGCTCATTCTGTCAAGTTCAGCAGGCCACACAATCATGTCTGGAAATAAATAAAATAGCAAAATACTATGTGCATTTATTTGAGCCCAAAAATAAAATGGAGCAAGCAAAATATAGGTACCTTCGCTGCTCATTCCATCATTCGTCTAGAAGCGACATGAAGCTTTCTCCGGTCTCTCTGAAATCCGCCAGCATGCTGCAGATCTCTCACTGTGCAAGAAATCTATCTGATGAAGGACTGCAACTTCAACTCCTGCAGCACCATGCATTCGCTCGCCTGCGCGCCCACGCACTGCCGCACACTGAATTTGCAGGTCCATCACATGATATGAGAAACAATTCTGTATTGTGCGCCTGAAGTAATTGTCTTCTCCATGCTCAAGTATGAATATACCAACTCTACTTTTAAAAGAAAAACTATTACTCATAGAAAAAAGGAGCATACCTCTTCCCTGTTTCCCCAGCCATCATAGGCTACATAGTATCCATTTTGTGCTATAGCTCCAACTGTTGCTTTATACCTAGCATTTTAGCCAATCAAACATGTTGTAATGAAATGAAGTGAAAAATATTAAAGATAAGATTATCTATACACAAACAATGATAGGTATATCAAAGAGAAGCTCACACATTCTCCATCTTCACTCCACCCAGCTTGAACTCTAGTACCAACGACAAACCTATGGGAATGTGAAAGATCATCCACTCCCTGCCACAAGACTGTCAGAGTAGAGTAGGAAAGCAAGCCATTATGTCTTAATATAAGCAATATAAATTGTAATTAGTCAGGACGATCCCTTTTATCAATGGAACAATTGCCATGTATTTATCACTTATTCAGTATTCCAGCTAAGAAAAGAACCCATCTAACGAGTACCGAAGAATAAAGCTACCTCAGACTGGACTCTAGCTGAATAACCTAGTGGTGATAGACCTACAACATTCTGGGCACTCTCGGTTTGCTTTGCAATTGTCAAAATATCTTCGGCTAACGCTATGACTTGCAATAATCACAAAAAATGATGATAAGCATTATAAACACGAGTAACCTCCTAGTAGTATTAAATATGCGCCAGTATTTCAAGATCCAACTTAGATCAGCAGCACCAACAATGAAATCGGTAGGGAATATAATCTCGCTGAATTTAACCACATACTGAAGGAAGCAGTAAAAATAGAATGATGCTCAACTACTGTGTTTTGTAGAGGAAACTTAGGTTGGATGAAACCAATACACAATTTTGTTGATCTCAAGTCAGACTAAGACTAACCTTACCTACTTTCTATTGCTGATTAAAACATTAAACACCATAAGTCCCTAACTGACAGCAGCTTTATGCAATTCTCCATGTCAATATAAAAAATAGAGCAAATCTAATTTATGGACATTGATGGAAGCCGAGCCAAATTTTGTATATGGACAAATTGAGGCATTTGTTTGGACTCCAAACTCTAACACGACCTAATTCAAATTGTTCTATATATAGTATGTGTTAGAAAAGCTCAAATTACTTTTGATTTGGAGAAAGATGAGTGGATGGCCATATTTGTATTTTATAACATGTGAGAATGACTAGACAAACTGGATTGACTATTGACAGTTCGATGTTTGCCCAGCTTCAAGGATAGTCTCAATAGAGGTTTTATAGAGTACTATAGGCATTAAATACGATGATATAAAACTGTATGGATGAAGAGATAGAACCTAGCGCGAGCCGTCAAAGGTTTGCTATCAACAATAAGGGTTGTCGTAGATAGAGCATCAGATGTGTTATCACACTTACTGAAAGCCTTCAGCTCAACTGCCTACAAGAAAGTTCACTGTTATTAGTCAACAGAAAACTAAAGGTGTGGAAGCAAACGATATAGCTAGGAAGACTCGTCAAGTTATATTTTCTTTCTTTCCTTTTTTATTTTGCATTTGAATGAAAACAGTAAGACTGTTAAGGACACAATATGCATGATTTCGAAATGAATTAATCCATTATGAAACCATAATACCGGTCTAAAATAAGAGTTCATACTTAGGTTATATAAGAGTAAGAAGAACAAGTTCTAAACATAAGCACATATATCTTTGGGTTATCACCTTTCTAGCTTCAGATGACACCTTTTGAGCGAATGCTTTACTTAGAGGAACTGAAACACTAAAGACAGCACAACTACCTAAAGTTTTTGGGTAGAGTAGAACACTCGCTTTCGCCAGAGCACCTGTAAAAATGGGGACACAAGTTGTATTGTTATCATCTTATGACCTTGAATACTAAACGCAAATTAAGCTCAGTGATTTACCTCCTTGGCTCATCCCAGAAACCAATATGTCTGTCGGACTCATTTCTGCGGCTACTTCTTTGTCTAGCAATTCATGCACATACTCAATAGCTTTAAGGACTTCTTTCTCATCTCTACCAGTTTTCTACAAAAAAAAGAGACCATAATAGTGGAATAAATAATTCAAACTATATGCGTTAGTAGTATCTAAAGAAAGTAGTTAGTTGTACATAATGTAGAAGAAAATTGTTCTTTGTATTCTATATAACAATAGTTTAACGGTGATAAGACATTGGTACTATCAAGCTACCCTCTCTGATCAACAATTCAAGGACATGATAGTTCTCATAAAGCCATAGGACTGAGTTTGGAAAAGCATGGTTTATAACGCACGACAATGATACAAAACTTACACATGAAAATAAGAACTTCTATGAAAGAGGAATGCCAGGTTGTGCTTATATTACTATATTGTTTTTGCTGTTTAATCACTTGTTTTTTGATACTCCTTTGAGATTAGCTTCCAAATAGCACTATCCTTTTATGCCAAGTACCAGCACAATCAAATACATGAAGCACTGATCGATTTTCTAAAGCATAAGCAAATGTGTACTTCTAGGATATGGTCTTGAGCAAAGCAAACACCATATTTTAAAGAAGAGTAATACAATTTTCATCAGAGTGGAGCAGGGTACTGTGAACTGACAAAACTACCTGTAAACAGAAGCACAATCAAAGACAGTACATACCTGTTGTATGTCGTACCGTCAGTACAACGATGAGGATTCCCTGCCGCCCTCCATGCCGCCAGCGATAGGTGAGGGCTCCTCAGGGCACGTTGTTTGTCCATCATCTTCCTCCTCCTCGAAGATCACCTCATCGGCCCTCTCAGACGACATCGCCACATCATTGAGCGCCACAATCTGGATCGACACCTAGCTTAGCCCATCGCCGGTCACTGGCTGTTGGGCTCCTCCACCTAGAATGAGGTAGAGGATGTCAGAGTAGTCGAGCAGGGTGGTGAGCGGCGCCTAGATGAAGCTCAACACAGATGCATGCCATACCTGCCTCCTGGACAATGAGGGTGGGGCGATTGTGATGGGGCACGAGAGAGATGGGGCTCCAGAGGCGGGGCCGTGTTGTGATGACCCGTGGCCGAGGGTAGCAGATCTACTCCGACGTGAGCTCTCCTTGCTACGGACGAGGCCACCACGGTGACAACCGAGGAAGAACTCTCCAGGTAAGCAAGACACAGGAATGATTCCAATATCTGGATTTCTGTTATTCAGTTCGTAACTGCCTTCTCAACCACCAGATCTAGTATTTATAGAAGTCTATCTTCCTATTACAAGCCTATTAACAGGCCATTAAGCAGACTAACAGGCCGCACACAGGCCCATCTCACAGATCTAAGAATACCAATACTACTACTAGGCGATAATGCAACTTCACATACCTAGGCATCTGACATCTTCCCCTCGCCTAGAGTTTGATTGTCCCAATCAAAATCAGCAAAAAATCTGGTCTTGAGCACATCATAATCCTCCCAAGTAGTCACTTCATCAGTAAAATGTGACCACAACACCTTCACCTGAACCACTGGATGATTTCCTCTACGCACCAATCGTCGTTCCAAAATCTTCAATGGTTTCACATCAGCACCAGATAGATCCACCATCTGAGATAAATCTGAATACACAGGAGTAGTGGAAGGAGTAAAAGCCTTCAGTTGTGAAACATGGAATACTGGATGAATCTGAGAAGAAGATGGAAGCTCCAACTTATATGCCACCAAGCCAATCTTTTGAAGAATTTTGAATGGACCGAAGTATTTGAGAGCCAATTTAGGACAGGGTCTACTAACCACTGTAGACTGCACATATGGCTGTAATTTCACCAAAACGAACTCACCCACCATAAACTCCCTGTCAGTCCTGTTTTTATCAGCTTGCATCTTCATCCGATTCTGGGCAGAAGCCAACTTCTGCTTAAGTATTTCAGAATGAGCCTTCCTCTCAGCCAACAGTCCCTCCACCAATTGATCCCCAGTTTTGGCCATCACAGGAGCAGCAGCAAACACAGGTTCATAACCATATAAAGCCTTGAAAGGGGAACATTTCAGAGCTGTGTGATAAGAGGAATTGTACCAAAATTCTGCCAAAGGAAGCCACTTTTTCCACTGAGTTGGGGAATCAGAAATTGCACACCTCAAATACATTTCCAAACATTGATTGACTCTCTCGCTCTGACCATCAGACTGAGGATGATAAGCTGTAGTAAGTGCCAACTTAGTATTGAGTGCAGAAAAGAAAGCCTTCCAAAAATTGCTAGTAAACACCTTATCTCTGTCAGAAACAATAGATCGAGGTGTACCATGCAATTTAACCACATTATCCAAAAATACTTGAGCCACCTTGGCTGCAGTAAAAGGATGTTTGAGGGGAAAGAAATGTGCAAATTTAGAAAACCGATCCACCACAACCATAATAGAATCATACCCTTCTGATTTGGGCAACCCTTCAATGAAATCCATAGTGAGATCCTGCCAGACACCTTGAGGAATTGGCAAAGGTTGAAGAAAACCTGGTGGATGAATTCTCTCTGCCTTGGCCTGCTGACATATTGAACACTGCTTAATAAAACACTCCACATCAGCCTTCAAACCCTTCCACCAAAACAGCCTTTTTACTCTGTGATAAGTAGCTTGACCACCAGAGTGACCTCCCACAATACTATTGTGCAGGGCATCAATAATTTTTGTCCTTAGGGCAGAATTGTTAGCCACCCAAACCTGATCTTTCCTCCTGATAATCCCTTGTTGCAAGGAAAACCCCTCTTCATTAGGACTATGTACTGCTAACTGAGCCAGTAATGTTTGAGCCTCAGCATCTGTGGTATAAGAATTCATCACCTCCTGAAGCCATACAGGTTTTACTTCCACCACAGATTGTAAAACCATGAAATGTCCCACCCTAGACAAGGCATCAGCAGCCTGATTCTCTCTACCCTTCTTGTACTCAATTTTGAACTGCAGACCCATCATCTTTGCCATAGCCTTCCGCTGCAGGTCAGAATGTAATACTTGGTTCTCTAGAAAACTCAAAGCTTTGTGGTCAGTTCTAATAATGAACTCAGCCCGCTGAAGATAAGTTCTCCATTTCTCAACTGCCATCAGCAATGCCAGAAACTCCTTATCATAAATGGATAACCCTCTGTTCTTCATACTCAATGCCTTGCTTAAATAAGCAATGGGCCTCTGTTTTTGCATCAACACTGCTCCTATGCCATCATCACAAGCATCTGTTTCAACCACAAAACTCTCTTCAAAATTAGGCAAAGCCAGTACTGGAGTGGACATCATCGCTCGTTTTAACTCCTGAAAAGCCTTCTCAGCTTGATCTGTCCACTGAAATCCTTTGTGTTGTAATAAATTGGTGAGAGGTTTTGCAATCACACCATAACCTTTCACAAATCTTCTATAATAACCAGTCAAGCCAAGGAACCCTCTTAACTCAGAAATTGATGTAGGAATGGGCCATCTCTCCATAGCAAGAGTTTTAGCTGGATCAGTAGAGACTCCTCTTTGAGAGATTACATGTCCCAAGTAAGTCAATTGGGTTCTACCAAAAACACACTTGGATTTCTTCAAATAGAATTGATGCTCCTTCAACTTCTCAAACACCATCCTTACATGTTTCATATGCTCTATCCAAGAAGCACTATAGATCAAAATATCATCGATGAAAACCATTGCAAATTTCCTCAAGAAAGGATCTAAAACAGAATTCATGGCACATTGGAAAGTGGCTGGAGCGTTGGTCAATCCAAAAGGCATAACTCGAAACTGATACAGCCCATGATGTGTTTTGAAGGCAGTCTTATACTCATCTGCCTCACTCATTCTAATTTGATGATAACCAGCTGTAAGATCCAAGCTAGAAAAATATTGAGTACCAGCTAATTCCTCCAAAATTTCTTCCACTAAAGGCATGGGAAACCTATTCTTGATAGTCAAGTCATTTAACTTCCTGTAGTCCACACAGAATCTCCATGACCCATCTTTCTTCTTGACCAGCAATACAGGAGAAGCAAAAGGGCTGACACTGGGAACAATAAGACCTGATTCCAGCAGTGCCTTCACCTGCTTTTCTATCTCATTTTTGTGAAAAGGTGAATATCTGTATGGTCTGGAATTCACTGGTACTGCACCAGGTAACAAAGGAATGCAGTGATCATACTGCCTGGAAGGTGGTAACTGCTGTGGTACTGTAAATAAGTCATCAAACTCTACCAATAAATTCTGAAGTTCTTCCTTCAGTTCACAATTATTTGTGTCTTCCACAGTTTCCAGCAAAACAAAGGCCCAAACCTCATTTCCTTTCAGCCATTTATGCACTTGCAAAACTGAGACATCTTGTATACAATTCTGATGTTGTGAGGCATCACCTTTGAGTGTCACCCATACCCCCTTATGTCTGAATTCCAGCACCTTTTGGTCCCAATCACAGTGCATAGGACTGAACTGTCTCAGCCATTCATACCCCAAAATTACATCAAAAGCACTATGAGTTAGAATTCTCATATCAGTACAAAAAGAAACTCCATGAGACCACCATTCCACTTCCTTTACCATTTTATCACACACCATGATTTCCCCATTAGCCACCTTCACCTTGACTGGAGAACAGTCCATCTCTGCTAACCCCAGTAATTGCACCATATGAGAACTGATGAAATTTGATGAACTTCCTGAATCAATCAGCATCACCAGATTCTGTTTATTCACCATTGCACTCACCATCATACTGTTCTCATCATCTCTACCAGCCATAGCTTGCAGAGACACTTTACAACATACTTCCTCCTTATCATCCTCCTGTTCCAGTTGTTTCAACACATCATCAGTGAGCACAATGGGTTCCTCCTTGGTAATAACAACATTTAGATGTGCTTGAACCCTTTTGGTGCATTTAGCAAGGTGACCCGGCTCAAACTTCTCCCCACACGCATAGCACAATCCATTCAACTTCCTGAACTCCCTTACTTGCCTCTCCTTAGACAAATCACCCCCCATAATTTGAGGTTTGCCTTCTCCTCTAACCCCTGCATTCAACTGCTTGCCAACCCCATAGGGTCTTGTTACTTTCAACTTCCCTCTCTCTAAAACTTCTTGTTGGGTTTGGGCTAGAAGAATAGCTCGATCCACAGTGGTAGGCAACTGCACCTCAACCACCCCCTGGATTTCAAATTTGAGACCTCTCACAAATTGAGTCACAAAATAGGTTTCATCAAACAATGGATTATGCAATGTAACACCATATCTGGCCTGCTCAAATTCTGAAATATATGCTTCAAGAGTATCTGTTTGTTTGAGCGCCATTAATCTCCTCAAAGCCTTTGGGTAAGCAGCAGCACCAAACTTAGCTGTCACCGCAGCCACAAACTCCTGCCATCCGCCAATCCCATGTCTCAGTTTATGAGTCTTCCACCACTGTGATGCAATATTCTCCAAGTTCAACGAGGCCACAGAAACCCAAATAGATTCAGGTATCCGGTAAACAGTGAAATATTCCTTGCACTGATCTAACCACACAACAGGATCTCCCTCTGAGAATTTTGGAAATGGCAGTTTAGGAATAGCTTGATTACCTAAATCCACAGGTTGACGAGGATCATTTCTCAATCCCCGTTGATGACCACCCCGGGGCATCTGTTGATCATGTCGTGGACCACGATCATTAGCACCATGATCCTGATTAGAAGTCGAAGATTCTCCCAATTCTCTTCCCATCTGTTCCAGCCTTAATTGGGACACCTCTCGACCAGTCTCTTCCAATTTGCGGTGCAAATCATTCCTCTCAGTTGCAGCTTGTTCAGCAACCACAGCCGCCAACTCAGACTGCATCAATAATTGTTGTTGCACCCGCTCAACTTCCTTCAGTCTTCCAGTCATCGCCTCCATTGACTCGAACATGCGATCCCAATTTTCCTGCACCAACCGATCTCTCTCATCCATCGCCTCAAGCAGGAAACGAGTTTGTACCGACGGTTTCGCTGGTGGAGCCGTGGCGCCTCCTCTTCCCAACGCCGACTCCAAAGGCTTTGATACCAGTTGTGATGACCCGTGGCCGAGGGTAGCAGATCTACTCCGACGTGAGCTCTCCTTGCTACGGACGAGGCCACCACGGTGACAACCGAGGAAGAACTCTCCAGGTAAGCAAGACACAAGAATGATTCCAATATCTGGATTTCTGTTATTCAGTTCGTAACTGCCTTCTCAACCACCAGATCTAGTATTTATAGAAGTCTATCTTCCTATTACAAGCCTATTAACAGGCCATTAAGCAGACTAACAGGCCGCACACAGGCCCATCTCACAGATCTAAGAATACCAATACTACTACTAGGCGATAATGCAACTTCACATACCTAGGCATCTGACACGTGTCCATCGGTGTCGAGCAGGACGGCGCACGTACGGGTGGAGGGGAGCTTCTAGAGGAGGCCGAGCCTGCCGCGACGGTGGCGCGTCAGGGGGCGAGGGGGAGGATGGAGGGGACGACATTGGGGCGGCGCAGAGGCCGCACGCAGCGAGGCATAGGCAGTGGAGGGGCCCGTGCTTGTCGCCATCCTCGTTGTGGTAGCGGTGGCGAACAGAAGGAGGCAGAGGCGGCGATATTCCAAGGGTTTGGGTTGGGGGACCGCGAGGCCGAATCTGGTTAGGGTTCAGGTGATGACTGCAATTTAGATGTTGAGTTTCCTTTTTTGAGTCCAAATATCTGAGATTATCTCCAACCGATCTCATATCTCATCATCTATTTCAAATTCACTTTAGAAACAGTGTCAAACAAAATTATCAACAGTCTCATATCCTCTATTTTACACTACCTGTGGGAGACAGTTTGAAGTTACCGAGTTTTTAAAGTCTGACAATGTAAATGTAAAAGTACTGATATATTCAACATAGGATAGTTATAGCTTACTAAACCCCTTGATGCGTGAATGATATGAATTAAAGCAAAATATATGTTGTGTGACATTAATGATCGAATCGCATGTGGGTCTATTTTACCATTTGTATCAAGTTACAGAGATAAGTTTTACATTTTATATATATCATGAAACTAAGTTGAATTTACTATTTAGTACATTTTTCACAATACGTCTTTCTGAAATATGATACGAGGATGGTTTCATATTTAGAAGTGTCTAGTATACTCACTAACATTTAAAATAATCCATATAGTCTAGACGACTAATAATATCTTTATTTGAGATGGTTTCATATACATAAGTGTCTAATATACTAACCAAAATCTAAGACAATTCTTGCAATCTTAATGACTCAAAAGGTATATTCATTTGAGGCGGTTTTCAATAACAATCCATCTTAAATCAATAAGAGACATTTCTTACGATGTAACTGTCTCAAGACACTTCTTTATTAAAGACGGATCTCCAATAAACCGTCTTATCTTACTCATCACCATATGATAAAAGGCGCTTCTACAAAATACATTGATATCTGTCTTAAAATGTGTGTCTTAAATAAGCATATCTCTAGTAGTGATAAGGGGTCCGAGGCCGGCGGACGACGAGTTCGTGGTTGGTGGACGGAAGTGGCGTCGTCACAGGCAACACATCTGAGATGGGATCGACGGCGGCGAACTTCCCTAGGGGCGAGCTGCGACGACGACCTCCCCTAGACGCGAGCAACGTCGGATCCCATAGGCGCATGCGGCGGGCGACAGCTCCCTTAGGGCGTTTGCGACGACGTGTTTTTATCCTTCTTGTCGGGGACCATAATTAGGGGTACCCTCAAGACGCCTAATTCTCAGCTGGTAACCCCCATCAGCATAAAGCTGCAAAGGCCTGATGGGTACGATTAAGTCAGGGATCAGTCCACACGAGTGACTCGATCACTGAAAGGGAATTAGGCTTACACCTAGTTCCTATATAATTTTGGTGGTTGAATTGCCCAACACAAATCTTTGGACTAACTAGTTTGCCCAAGTGTATAGATTATACAGGTGTAAAAGGCTCACACTCAGCCAATAAAAAGACTAAGTTTTGGATTCAATAAAGGAGCAAAGGGGCAACCGAGGGCACCCCTGGTCTGGCGCACCGGACTGTCCGGTGTGCCACCGGACAGTGAACAGTACCTGTCCGGTGCACCAGGGGACTCAGGCTCCAACTCTTCACTCTCGGGAATTCTCGGAAGCCAGCGCGCTATAATTCACCGGACTGTCCGGTGTGCACCGGACATGTCCGGTGCTCCAAGGAAGCTCGGCCTCCTGAACTCGCCAGCCTCGGGTTCGCGCGGCAGCCGCTCCGCTATAACTCACCGGACTGTCCGGTGTGCACCGGACTGTCCGGTGTGCCAGCGGAGCAACGGCTCCCTGCGGCGCCAACGGCTCCCTGCGGTGCATTAAATGCGCGCGCAGCGCGCGCAGAAGTCAGAATCGCCCATACCGGTGCACCGGACATCAAACAGTACATGTCCGGTGTGCACCGGACACCCAGGCGGGCCCACAAGTCAGAAGCTCCAACGGTCGGAATCCAACAGCAATGGTGACGTGGCAGAGGCACCGGACTGTCCGGTGTGCACCGGACTGTCCGGTGCGCCATCGAACAGAGGCTGCCAGCAACGGTCACTTTTGGTGGTTGGGGCTATAAATACCCCAACCACCCCACCATTCATTGCATCCAAGTTTTCCAACTTCTAACCACTTACAAGAGCTAGGCATTCAATTCTAGACACATACAAAGAGATCAAATCCTCTCCAATTCCACTCAAGCCTTTAGTGACTAGCGAGAGAGATTTGCCGTGTTCTTTTGAGCTCTTGCGCTTGGATCGCATTCTTTCTTTCTCACTTGTTCTTGTGATCAAAACTCCATTGTAATCAAGGCAAGAGGCACCAATTGTGTGGTGGCCCTTGCGGGGAAGTTTTGTTCCCGGCTTTGATTTGAGAAGAGAAGCTCACTCGGTCCGAGGGACCGTTTGAGAGAGGGAAGGGTTGAAAGAGACCCGGCCTTTGTGGCCTCCTCAACGGGGAGTAGGTTTGAGAGAACCGAACCTCGGTAAAACAAATCCGTGTGTCACACTTCATTATTTGCTTGCGATTTGTTTTGCGCCCTCTCTCGCGGACTCGCTTATATTTCTAAACGCTAACCCGGCTTGTAGTTGTGTTTATATTTGTAAATTTCAGTTTCGCCCTATTCACCCCCCCTCTAGGCGACTATCAATTGGTATCAGAACCCGGTGCTTCATTAGAGCCAAACCGCTCGAAGTAATGTCGGGAGATCACGCCAAGAAGGAGATGGAGACCGGCGAAAAGCCTACTACAAGCTACGGGAGCACTTCATCGGAAGAGTCCCGCACCAAAAGGAGGGAGAAGAAGAAGAGCTCCTCCAACAAAGGGAAGGAGAAGAAATCTTCTTCTCACCACAAAGAGAAGAAGGAAAAATCTTCTTCCCACAAGCCGCATCGGAAAGGCGACAAGCACAAGAGGATGAGGAAGGTGGTCTACTACGAGACCGACACTTCATCAACATCGACCTCCGACTCCGATGCGCCCTCCGTCACTTCTAAGCGCCAAGAGCGCAAGAAGTATAGTAAGATCCCCCTGCGCTACCCTCGCATTCCTAAACATACACCTTTACTTTCCGTCCCATTAGGCAAACCACCAACTTTTAATGGTGAAGATTATGCTATGTGGAGTAATTTGATGCGATTTCATCTAACCTCTCTCCACAAAAGAATATGGGATGTTGTTGAGTATGGTGTACAGGTACCATCAATAGGGGATGAGGACTATGACACGGACGAAGTGGCCCAAATCGAGCACTTCAACTCCCAAGCCGCAACCATCCTCCTTGCCTCCCTAAGCAAGGAGGAATACAACAAAGTACAAGGATTGAAGAACGCCAAGGAGATTTGGGACCTACTCAAGACGGCGCACGAGGGTGATGAACTCACCAAGATCACCAAGCGGGAAACAATCGAGGGGGAGCTCGGTCGCTTCCGTCTTCGCCAAGGGGAGGAGCCACAAGACATGTACAACCGGCTCAAGACCTTGGTGAACCAAGTGCGCAACCTCGGGAGTACAAAGTGGGATGACCACGAAGTGGTTAAGGTTATTCTAAGAGCTCTTATTTTCCTTAACCCCACACAAGTTCAATTAATCCGTGGTAATCCAAGATATCCACTAATGACCCCCGAGGAAGTCATCGGGAATTTTGTTAGTTTTGAATGCATGATTAAGGGCTCCAAGAAGATCAACGAGCTTGACGAGCCCTCCACATCCGAGGCGCAACCGGTGGCCTTTAAGGCAACGGAGGAGAAGAAGGAGGAGTCTACACCAAGTCGACAACCAATCGACGCCTCCAAGCTCGACAATGAGGAAATGGCGCTCGTCATCAAGAGCTTCCGCCAAATCCTCAAACAAAGGAGGGGGAAAGACTACAAGTCCCGCTCCAAGAAAGTTTGCTACAAGTGTGGTAAGCCCGGTCATTTTATTGCTAAATGTCCTATATCTAGTGACAGTGACCGAGGTGACGACAAGAAGGGGAGACGAAAGGAAAAGAAGAGGTATTACAAGAAGAAGGGCGGCGATGCCCATGTTTGTCGCGAGTGGGACTCCGACGAGAGCTCAAGCGACTCCTCCGACGACGAGGACGCCGCCAACATCGCCGTCACCAAGGGACTCCTCTTCCCCAACGTCGGCCACAAGTGCCTCATGGCAAAGGACGGCAAAAAGAAGGTTAAATCTAAATCCTCCACTAAATATGAATCTTCTAGTGATGACAATGCTAGTGATGAGGAAGATAATTTGCGTTCCCTTTTTGCCAACCTTAACATAGCCCAAAAAGAAAAATTGAATGAATTGGTTAGTGCTATTCATGAAAAGGACGACCTTTTGGATTCCCAAGAGGATTGTCTAATTAAAGAAAACAAAAAACATGTTAAGGTTAAAAAGGCTTATGCTCTAGAAGTAAAAAAAAGTGAAAAATTATCTAGTGAGCTAAGCACTTGCCGTGAAATAATTGACAACCTTAGGAAAGAAAATGCTATTTTAAATGCTAAGGTTGATTCTCATGTTTGTGATGTTTCAATTTCCACTCCTAGAGATAATAATGATGAGTTGCTTGCTAGGATTGAAGAATTGAACATTTCTCTTGCTAGCCTTAGAGTAGAAAATGAAAAGTTGATTACTAAGGCTAAAGAACTAGATGTTTGCAATGTTACAATTTCTGACCTTAGAACTAAAAATGATATGCTGCATGCTAAGGTTGTAGAATTAAAATCTTGCAAACCCTCTACATCTATTGTTGAGCATGTATCTATTTGTACTAGATGTAGAAATGTTGATATTGATGCTATTCATGATCACATGATTTTAATTAAGCAACAAAATGATCATATAGCAAAATTAGATGCTAAAATTGCCGAGCACAATCTAGAAAATGAGAAATTTAAATTTGCTCGTAGCATGCTTTATAATGGGAGACGCCCTGGCATCAAGGATGGCATTGGCTTCCAAAGGGGAGACAATGTCAAACTTAATGCCCCTCCTAAGAACTTGTCTAACTTTGTTAAGGGCAAAGCTCCCATGCCTCAGGATAACGAGGGTTACATTTTATACCCTGCCGGCTATCCTGAGAGCAAAATTAGGAAGATTCATTCTAGGAAGTCTCACTCTGGCCCTAATCATGCTTTTATGTATAAGGGTGAGACATCTAGTTCTAGGCAACCAACCCATGCTAAGTTGCCTAAGAAGAAAATCCCTAATGCATCAAATGATCATGCCATTTCATTTAAAACTTTTGATGCATCTTATGTGCTTACTAGCAAATCCGGCAAGGTAGTTGCCAAATTTGTTGGGGGCAAACACAAGGGTTCCAAGAGGAACCCCCACGTCGCCCTGCCTAGGGCACAGACCGCCACGTCAACAGGAAGCGCCATCATCATCCTACCCCGAATCGACTCGGGTCACGGAGAACAAGACCGGCGTCCCATCCGGCCAGCTCCGCCGGAGGGGCAATGATGGCGCTCCACAAGCTCTATGACGACGGCGGCCCCCAGCTCTCTTACGGAAGCAGGACGACGTCAGCAGGGACTCGACCGCTCCAACAGCTGTCCCTCCGCCAGGCTCCGCCGCACCTCCGACAGCCACGACATCACGCCAGCAGGGTGCCCAGATCTCTCCGGCTGCCACATTGGCATGTACCTAGGGCGCTAGCTCTCCCTCCGCTAGACACGTAGCACTCTGCTACACCCCCCATTGTACACCTGGATCCTCTCCTTACGACTATAAAAGGGAGGACCAGGGCCTTCTTAGAGGAGGTTGGCCGCGCGGGACCGAGGACGGGACAGGCGCTCTCTTGGGGCCGCTCGCTTCCCTCACCCGCGTGGACGCTTGTAACCCCCCTACTGCAAGCGCACCCGACCTGGGCGCGGGACGAACACGAAGGCCGCGGGACTTCCACCTCTCTCACACTCGACTCCGGCCACCTCGCCTCTCCCCCCTTCGCGCTCGCCCACGCGCTCGACCCATCTGGGCTGGGGCACGCAGCACACTCACTCGTCGGCTTAGGGACCCCCTGTCTCGAAACGCCGACAGTTGGCGCGCCAGGTAGGGGCACGCTGCATGCTGACGAACAGCTCCCCGTCAAGCTCCAGATGGGCAGTCTCCAGCAACCTCTCCGGCCCGGGACGGTGCTTCGTTTCGGGACTCTTGAGTTCATGTCCTTCGACGGCAGCTACGACATGATACTTCTTCCACCGCCGCGCGACTACGACAATGGCGGCCGACAACCCGCCCGCCGGCGGCGGAATCGACGACGTCTTCCCCGCGTGGTGGAAAGGCAACATTCGGGCTCGCTCCGTTCTCTCCCCCGCCAACGGAGGAGGAGGCGGGGCCGTCAAGGCCAGGTGGGAGGCCGCGCTTCGTCGGCCGTCGAGCGAATCGACGCCCCCGACGCCCCGACGGAAGGCACGCCGGACGTCGACCTCGCGTTCAAAACGGAGGCAAGCGCCGTTCCCCCGCGGCACGCTGACCCCGAGCAAGAAGACGACGCCGGCGCGCTCGCGGAAAGCCTGCAGGACGTTGCCCTCGAACCAGAGAAGACGGTGCAACCAGTCCCCGATGTGACTACGTCGCTCCTCGTCGACCAAAAGGTACCGACTAACTCCCATCTTGCGTCATTTCGACTCGGCCTCAACCCGCCAAACGACCTCGTTTTGGCGGGCGCTCGCATTGAGGCGAGTGCAACCCCACTGAGGTTCCGTATGCGGTCGCCTTGGGACCGACTGATGGACGTCTCGACCTACGGGCCCTCTGGGTCCGAGGAAGATGACGATCCCAGCATCGGATGGGATTTCTCCGGACTTGGCAACCCCAGTGCCGTGCGAGACTTCATGACCGCATGTGACTACTGCCTATCCGACTGTTCCGATGGAAGCCGCAGCCTTGGCGACGAGAGCTGCGGCCCAAGCCGCGAATGTTTCCACATCGAGCTAGGGGATCCCTCCGAAGGCAACCATCTTGGCATGCCGGAGGACGGTGATCTCCCTAGGCCGGTGCCTCGCGCCGACATCCCACGGGAGCTAGCTGTGGTCCCCGCTCCGGCGGGGGGTTACGACCCACAACTCGAGCAAGTCCGCGAGGCGCAGGCCAGGCTCAACGAGGGAACAGGAGCGCTTGAGCCGATCCGTCGGGACGTCGGACAGGCATGGGTGGGCCAACCCCTGGCCGGAGAAATACGTCACCTGCCCCAAGGTCTCCAGCACCGCGTCGCCAACGATGTCAGGATCAGGCCGCCGCCCGCATCCAGCGGGGTTGGTCAGAACCTGGCAACCGCAGCAATGCTCATCCGCGCGATGCCGGAGCCGTCAACCACCGAGGGTCGGCGAATCCAGGGGGAACTCAAGAATCTCCTGGAAGGCGCTGCGGCCCGGCGGGCCGAGAGCACTGCCTCCCGAAGGCAAGGATATCCCTCGGAACCTCATGCCGCGACTTCCCGATTCATGCGGAAAGCCTCGGTCTACACCGGGCGCACGCACAACATCGCGCCTGCGGCCCCGGGCCACCTCGGCAACGAGCACCATCGACGCGACCGTCGGGCTCACCTCGACGAAAGGGTGCGCCGAGGCTACCACCCCAGGCGTGGGGGGCGCTACGACAGCGGGGAGGATCGGAGTCCCTCGCCCGAACCACCCAGTCTGCAGGCCTTCAGTCGGGCCATCCGACGGGCGCCATTCCCGACCCGGTTCCGACCCCCAACTACTATCACGAAGTACTCGGGGGAAACGAGACCGGAACTGTGGCTCGCGGACTACCGCCTTGCCTGCCAACTAGGTGGAACGGACGACGACAACCTCATCATCCGTAACCTCCCCCTGTTCCTCTCCGACACTGCTCGCGCCTGGTTGGAGCACCTGCCTCCGGGGCAGATCTCCAACTGGGACGACTTGGTCCAAGCCTTCGCTGGCAATTTCCAGGGCACATACGTGCGCCCCGGGAATTCCTGGGACCTTCGAAGCTGCCGGCAACAGCCGGGGGAGTCACTCCGGGACTACATCCGGCGATTCTCGAAGCAGCGCACCGAGCTGCCCAACATCACCGACTCGGATGTCATCGGCGCGTTCCTCGCCGGCACCACTTGCCGCGACCTGGTGAGCAAGCTGGGTCGCAAAACCCCCACCAGGGCGAGCGAGCTGATGGACATCGCCACCAAGTTCGCCTCTGGCCAGGAGGCGGTCGAGGCTATCTTCCGAAAGGACAAGCAGCCCCAGGGCTGCCCATCGGAAGGAGCTCCCGAGGCGTCTGCTCCACGCGGCGCCAAGAAGAAAGGCAAGAAGAAGTCGCAATCGAAACGCGACGCCGCTGACGCGGACCTTGTCGCCGCCGCCGAGTATAAGAACCCTCGGAAGCCCCCCGGAGGTGCAAACCTCTTCGACAAGATGCTCAAGGAGCCGTGCCCCTACCATCAGGGGCCCGTCAAGCACACCCTCGAGGAGTGCGTTATGCTTCGGCGTCACTTCCACAAGGCCGGGCCACCCGCCGAGGGTGGCAGGGCCCGCGACGACGACAAGAACGAAGATCACCTAGCAGGAGAGTTCCCCGAGGTCCGCGACTGCTTCATGATCTATGGAGGGCATGCGGCGAATACCTCGGCTCGGCACCGCAAGCAAGAGCGCCGGGAGGTCTGCTCGGTGAAGGTGGCGGCGCCAGTCTACCTAGACTGGTCCGACAAGCCCATCACTTTCGACCAGGCCGACCACCCCGACCATGCGCCGAGCCCGGGGAAATACCCGCTCGTCGTCGACCCCGTTGTCGGCGATGTCAGGCTCACCAAGGTCCTGATGGATGGGGGCAGCTGCCTCAACATCATCTACGCCGAGACCCTCAAGCTCCTGCGCGTCGATCTGTCCTCCGTCCGAGCAGGCGCTGTGCCCTTCCACGGGATCATCCCTGGGAAGCACGTCCAGCCCCTCGGGCGACTCGACCTCCCCGTCTGCTTCGGGACACCCTCCAACTTCCGAAGGGAGACCCTGACGTTCGAAGTGGTCGGGTTCCGAGGAACCTACCACGCCGTGCTAGGGAGGCCATGCTACGCGAAGTTCATGGCCGTCCCCAACTACACCTACCTGAAGCTCAAGATGCCGGGCCCCAACGGGGTCATCACCGTCGGCCCCACGTACAAACACGCGTTCGAATGCGACGTGGAGTGCGTGGAGTACGCCGAGGCCCTCGCCGAGTCCGAGGCCCTCATCGCCGACCTGGAGAACCTCTCCAAGGAGGTGCCAGACGTGAAGCGCCATGCCGGCAACTTCGAGCCAGCGGAGACGGTCAGGGCCGTCCCTCTCGACCCCAGTGGCGACACCACCAAGCAGATCCGGATCGGTTCCGGGCTCGACCCCAAATAGGAAGCAGTGCTCGTCGACTTTCTCCGCGCAAGCGCCGACGTCTTTGCGTGGAGTCCCTCGGACATGCCCGGCATACCGAGGGATGTCGCCGAGCACTCGCTGGATATTCGGGCCGGAGCCCGACCCGTCAGGCAGCCTCTGCGCCGATTCGACGAGGAGAAGCGCAGAGTGATTGGCGAAGAGATCCACAAGCTAATGGCAGCAGGGTTCATCAAAGAGGTATTCCATCCCGAATGGCTTGCCAACCCTGTGCTTGTGAGGAAGAAAGGGGGGAAATGGCGGATGTGTGTAGACTACACTGGTCTCAACAAAGCATGTCCGAAAGTTCCCTACCCTCTGCCTCGCATCGACCAAATCGTGGATTCCACCGCTGGGTGCGAAACCCTGTCCTTCCTTGATGCCTACTCAGGGTATCACCAGATCCGGATGAAAGAGTCCGACCAGCTCGCGACTTCTTTCATCACGCCGTTCGGCATGTACTGCTATGTCACCATGCCGTTCGGTTTGAGGAATGCGGGCGCGACGTACCAGCGGTGCATGAACCATGTGTTCGGCGAACACATCGGTCGCACAGTCGAGGCCTACGTCGATGACATCGTAGTCAAGACAAGGAAGGCTTCCGACCTCCTCTCCGACCTTGAAGTGACATTCCGGTGTCTCAAGGCGAAAGGAGTCAAGCTTAATCCTGAGAAGTGTGTCTTCGGGGTGCCCCGAGGCATGCTCCTAGGGTTCATCGTCTCCGAGCGAGGCATCGAAGCCAACCCGGAGAAGATCGCGGCCATCACCAGCATGGGACCCATCAAGGACTTAAAAGGGGTACAGAGGGTCATGGGATGCCTCGCGGCCCTGAGCCGCTTCATCTCACGCCTCGGCGAAATAGGTCTGCCTCTGTACCGCCTCTTAAGGAAGGCCGAGTGTTTCGCTTGGACCCCTGAGGCCGAGGAAGCCCTCGGCAACCTGAAGGCGCTCCTTACGAAGGCGCCTGTCTTGGTGCCCCCGGCGGACGGAGAAGCCCTCTTGGTCTACGTCGCCGCGACCACTCAGGTGGTTAGCGCCGCGATTGTGGTCGAAAGGCAAGAGGAAGGGCATGCATTGCCCGTTCAGAGGCTGGTCTACTTCATCAGCGAAGTGCTGTCCGAGACTAAGATCCGCTACCCACAAGTTCAAAAGCTGCTGTACGCTGTGATCCTGACAAGGCGGAAGCTGCGACACTACTTCGAGTCTCATCCGGTAACTGTGGTGTCATCCTTCCCCCTGGGGGAGATCATCCAGTGCCGAGAGGCCTCGGGCAGGATCGCAAAGTGGGCGGTGGAAATCATGGGCGAAACGATCTCGTTCGCCCCTCGGAAGGCCATCAAGTCCCAGGTGTTGGCGGATTTCGTGGCCGAATGGGTCGACACCCAGCTGCCAACGACTCCGATCCAACCGGAGCTCTGGACGATGTTTTTCGACGGGTCGCTGATGAAGACGGGGGCCGGCGCGGGCCTGCTCTTCATCTCGCCCCTCGGAAAGCACTTGCGCTACGTGCTGCGCCTCCATTTCCCGGTGTCCAACAATGTGGCCGAGTACGAAGCTCTGGTCAACGGATTGCGGATCGCCATCGAGCTAGGGGTCAGACGCCTCGACGCCCGCGGTGATTCGCAGCTCGTCATCGACCAAGTCATGAAGAACTCCCACTGCCGCGACCCGAAGATGGAGGCCTACTGCGACGAGGTTCGGCGCCTGGAAGACAAGTTCTTCGGGCTCGAGCTCAACCACATCGCTCGGCGCTACAACGAAACCGCAGACGAGTTGGCTAAGATAGCCTCGGGGCGAACGACAGTCCCCCCGGACGTCTTCTCCCGGGATCTGCATCAACCCTCCGTCAAGCTCGACGACGCGCCCGAGCCCGAGGTACCCTCGGCTCAGCCCGAGGTACCCTCGGCACAGCCCGAGGTACCCTCGGCCCCCGAGGGCGAGGCGCTGAACGTCGAGGAAGGGCAGAGCGGGGCCACGCCAGATCAAGATTGGCAGGCCCCGTACCTGCAATATCTCCGTCGAGGAGAGCTACCCCTCGGCCAAGTCGAGGCTCGGCGGGTAGCGCGACGCGCCAAGTCATTTGTCTTGCTGGGCGACGAAGAGGAGCTCTACCATCGCAGCCCCTCGGGCATCCTCCAGCGATGCATCTCCATCGCCGAGGGTCGGGAACTGCTGCAAGAAATACACTTGGGGGCTCGCGGCCACCACGCAGCGCCCCGAGCCCTTGTCGGAAATGCTTTCCGGTAAGGCTTCTACTGGCCAACGGCGGTGGCTGACGCCTCTAGAATTGTCCGCACCTACGAAGGGTGCCAATTCTATGCGAAGCGGACACACCTGCCCGCTCAAGCTCTGCAGACAATACCCATCACCTGGCCCTTCGCTGTATGGGGTCTGGACCTCGTCGGTCCCTTGCAGAAGGCGCCCGGGGGCTACACGCACCTGCTGGTCGCCATCGACAAATTCTCCAAATGGATCGAGGTCCGACCTCTGAACAGCATCAGGTCCGAGCAGGCGGTGGCGTTCTTCACCAACATCATCCATCGCTTCGGGGTCCCGAACTCCATCATCACCGACAACGGCACCCAGTTCACCGGCAAAAAATTCTTGGATTTTTGCGAGGATCACCATATCCGGGTGGACTGGGCCGCCGTGGCTCATCCCATGTCGAATGGGCAGGTAGAGCGTGCCAACGGCTTGATTCTACAAGGGCTCAAGCCTCGGATCTACAACGACCTCAACAAGTTCGGCAAGCGATGGATGAAGGAACTCCCCTCGGTGGTCTGGAGCCTAAGGACGACGCCGAGTCGTGCCACGAGCTTCACGCCGTTTTTCCTGGTCTACGGGGCAGAAGCTATCTTGCCCACCGACCTGGAATACGGCTCCCCGAGGGCGAGGGCCTACACCGAACAAAGCAACCAAGCTAGCCGAGAGGAATCGCTGGACCAGCTGGAGGCAGCTCGGGACAGGGCCTTACTACACTCGGCGCGGTACCAACAGTCCCTGCGACGCTACCACGCCCGAGGGGTCCGGTCCCGAGAACTCCAGGTGGGCGATCTGGTGCTTCGGCTGCGACAAGACGCCCGAGGGAGGCACAAGCTCACGCCCCCCTGGGAAGGGCCATTCGTCATCGCCAAAGTTCTGAAGCCCGGAACATACAAGCTGGCCAACAATCAAGGCGAGATCTACGGCAACGCTTGGAACATCGAACAGCTACGTCGCTTCTACCCTTAAGATGTTTTCAAGTTGTTCATATACCTCGCACCTACGCAAAGTTTAGTCGTCAAGGAAGGGCCGGCCTAGCCTCGGCAAAGCCCGACCCTCCCTCGGGGGCTAAAAGGGGGGAGACCCCCTCTGCGTCGAATTTTTCCTCGAAAAAGGATCTCTTTTTTAGTAGGATTTCTTTCGTGCTTCTTGACTACTTCGGAAAGCGGATCCTGGAAACGACGGAGTACACGTAAGCAGCCAAGGCTGACCGAGCCGAGGGACTCCTACGCCTCCGGGATACGGATACCTCACTCATCACCTTCTGCGACAAGTAACTTGCGCTCGGATAAAGCGACTCCGTGGACCGAACAAGTCTTCACGTTCGGAAGCTCTCCTGCCGAAGCAGTCCTTCAAGCTTTCTCGACTAAGTCGGGGACAGGGCCTCATGGACGGGTGAAAGTACGCGTAAGCGGCAAGGCCGACCGAGCCGAGGGATTCCCACGCCTCTGGGATACGGATACCTCACTCGTCCCTTCCGCGAAAAGCAACTCTCGCTCACACAAACATCCCTGTTACCAACAGAGTCCAGATGCTCGAAACAAGAGGAAAAAAGACGCAGCTTCGCAAGCGCGGCGAGGGTGTGTTTTTCTGGCCTCGGCGGCCGCAGAAAGCACACGCTACGAGATGATCTGATCCTGCAGGCTCGGGTCTTCACGCTGAAGGGAGCCGTAGCACCCTCGGCATCGACGACGTCTTCAGCAAAGTCCGACCCAGCCTCGGGCGGCGACGCGGTCCAGGGACTCCTCCGGGAATCCGGCCCGAGCAGGCGGCTCGACCGGTTACCCCTGGGGCCTCGGTCAACCGGCTTCCAAGGGCGCCAGCCCGACCCGAGGCCTCGACTGATCGACTTTGGCGTCGGCTCCGCTGACGGACAACACGGCTAGGCTCCGGCCAACCAGGTTCCCATTCTCGAGCCAACTCCGCCTCTGTTCATACTGATATCGCTACCCCTGGCCTCGGTCCACCGAAGGGCGGCCGAGGGGTCTCTTTAACTAAGCTAGAGGAGCCCCAGACAACAAGGCCGAACGGGCCGAGGGATTCCTACGCCTCCGGGATACGGATACCTCACCCGTCACCTTGACACGGGGCGACTCATGCTAGGTAAAGCGGTTTAGATAATCAACAGGCGAGACTTAGTGCTCGAAAATGAGGAAAAAACACGGCTCCGTGCCGAAATTACATACATGTTCAGGCCCCGACAGCCACAATGAACAAAAAACACTGGCATTCGAAGTGCCATTACGAACGGAACTCTGGTTCCCCCCTCCGCAGGTACGAACGACCCCACTCCATGGGGAAGGCCTGCGGAGCAACAGAAGACCGAGGGCCGGCTCGCCGCCGCCCATCCTGACTACGGCGACAGTGGGCCGGCGCTGCTGCGATCTTGCCCTCGCCCCCGCCGATGCTCGAGGGGCGAGGACAAGCACGCCGGCGTGGTGGCCCGGGGCGCGGGTGGTGGCAGTGATCCCGTCGGTGACGAGGACTTCTCGAGCCGCCTCCGCCTCGGCGCCGATGGCAGGGGACACCAGCCCCCCGGCAGATCCCCACTCAAATCCTCCCAGACGAGTGGGGCGCCGGCCTCTGCGCAAGGGCGCCGTCCCGGTGCAAAAGCAGGACCACCCCAGAACACGAACGCCGCCCTAACAGCGCGCGGAATCGTGGGTGGTCCTCCCGTGCACACGATGCGGCGGTCACCCTCCGGCGGGAGGGGCCGCCGGAAGCCCGGCCGACGACTCCGACACGCTGGAGGTGACGACGCCCGCCGTCGATCAGCCCCACGTTGTCTAAGTCCGCGCCGTCCGCGGGGCCAGCGAGCGCCTCCACCCCCAAACGCCACGGGAAAGGGCGACCCGCGGACCCGCGCGGAAGGTAGAGCGCCGGCTCAGCGTGGCTCCCGCCCCAGCGGGGATGATGAACATCCTTGAAGCTGAGGGTGGGACCAAGATCGCAGCCCGGCTTGCTCTTCCCCACCCAGAAACCGGCGGTCACCATCCTGGGTGGTCGTCGGCGTGGGGATATGGCCGGGCCGGCTGATGAAAATCCTTGAAGCCGAACGATGGCTGAGAGGTACCAACTCCCATGGAGTTGCGTTCCTCCAACGAGGAGGCGGAAAGGCGGCGGATACCCCCCATCCGGGGGCTTGGAAGATGGGAAGACACAACGCTTAAGGGAGGAAGAAGACATGGTTGCCTTCCGAAAGGAGTCTCCCTCCTTTTAAAGGCAACTCTCCCTACGTGCGCCCCCAGGCGCCGCGGGCTGAGTCTTCTCCAACACGCTCCAAGGCCCTCCCCTGCGACTCGGAGGCTGGGTCCCGCATGTCATACAAACCAGCTCAGGGCAGAAGAAGCCAAACCGCCGCGCGTGGTGCGCACAACCGTCCAGCGGTTACAAGCGACCCCCCATTTTCGCCCAGACCAACGGGCAGAAGGGGCGAGCAGCCATGCAGGCGGCATGCAACCGCGCCAGACGGACGCGCTTCTCCGACTTCTGACACGCCAGCTTGGGAACCCAAGCCCACGTGTCGAGCAACCGACGCGCCAGTTGCTGCATGCAAGCAACCGCACAGCCACTTGTGCCACCATCGCGCCTCTTCGGTTGCGGAGCCTATGCCGCGACTCGAGGCGACCCAACAGCGCCAGCCTGGCGCGTCGGTCAAAGCGACCGAAAGTGGGCCGGCTGTAATAGCGGTGGCAGGCGGGCGGGCGCAGCGGTCACGTCGTCAGCCAGGCTCACGTCCCATCCTGGGACAGCAAGAGAGCCTCCTCTCACGGCATGGAGACGGTGCACCCGTGACCCGTTCCTCGAACGGATCGCACGCGCGCAACGGCCGCCCCGCCAACCACTCGCCCCGTCACATTAACTCCGCGGCGGGACAAGCGGCGTCCCTGACGGGAGGAGCGCGCGACGCTTCACCTTCGCCATAATAACCGCGTCAGAAAAGGTACGCCACGTCGTCCGATTTCGTATCCTTTTCCGTTTTCCTCTTTCTCTATCTCTTGCAACAGGGACCGGGAAAGGAGGATACCCCGAAAGGGATCCTTCTCCGCGAAGGAACCGGGCTCCGAGCCCCCCACTACTGATCAGGGGTTCGAAAGCTAGCCCCCCGAAGGGTTCAATAGCCGCCTCAGATCGTGTGGGCCCGACACCCACTACTGGTCAGGGGTTCGAAGGCCAGCCCTCCGAAGGGTTCCATGGCCGCCTCAGGCTACTCGGGCTCCGCGCCCATTACTGATCAGGGGTTCGAAGGCTGGCCCCCGAAGGGTTCACAGTCGCCTCACACACCGAGCGAGGGATGACCAGGGGTACGTTCGATACATAACCAAGGCTCGGGCTGCGCTCCCGAGGTACCCTAGGACATTTCCGAGACCAGCGGGAACGATCTTGTAACGGAATCCCATCGGAGGGAGGCATCGAGCCCTCGGACCCCGTCGCCAGGGGACCGGGTCCGGCAAATCACCCGCAGGTACTTTTGGGCGTGCCTCTGGGCCCCTAGCCGACCCCCAACGAACGGGGCACGGACGTCCACTCGGATTACCCGCTTGCAGCTCACCGGAGACACCATGTTCGGTGCCCATCGAGGGTAACATGGCGCACTCCCCCCCTCCTCCTTGCGGAAAGGCGACGTAGGGGCGTATGTAAAAAGTCGAGTCTGTCCCTGATCGTCCTCTCGCCCTGTGCAGAGGCTCGGGGGCTGCTCTCGCAAAAACCGGCTCCGGCCAAATCGTTGACAGCGTCAACATACCAGCCCGAGAGCTTGGGCCCCGACCGTGCACCCGGGCTACGGCCAGTTCGCATGAGGGAACGACCAGACCAGCCGAAGCGTTACGCGAGGTATTAAGACCTCGAAGGAGTGTAACCACTCCTCCGAGGCCTCGGGGGCTACACCCGGCGGGTGCGCTCGCGCGCACCCACCGGAACGAAATGCAACCGAGAAAGGCTGGTCCCCTTGCAAAAAAGTGCGACAAAAGCCTCCAAGCGAGTGCTAACACTCCCTTCGAGGCTCGGGGGCTACTGTCGGGGACCATAATTAGGGGTACCCTCAAGACGCCTAATTCTCAGTTGGTAACCCCCATCAGCATAAAGCTGCAAAGGCCTGATGGGTACGATTAAGTCAGGGATCAGTCCACACGAGTGACTCGATCACGCTTCACCCGAGCCTAGCCTCGGCCAAGGGCAGCCGACCTCGAGAGACTTCCGTCTCGCCCGAGGCCCCCTTTTATGGCGGACACATCACCGGCTCGCCCGAGGCCTTGGCTTCGCTCAGAAGCAACCTTGACTAAATCGCCACACCGACTGACCAAATTGCAGGGGCATTTAACGCAAAGGTGGCCTGACACCTTTATCCTGACACGCGCCCCCGGCAGAGCCGAAGTGACCGCCGTCACTCCACCGCTCCACTGGCCAGTCTGACAGAAGGACAGCGCCGCCTGCGCCACTCCGACTGCAGTGCCACTCGACAGAGTGAGTCTGACAGGCAGTCAGGCCTTGCCAAAGGCGCCACGGCGAACTCCGCTCCGCCCGACCCCAGGGCTCGGACTCGGGCTAAGACCCGGAAGACGGCGAACTCCGCTCCGCCCGACCCCAGGGCTCGGACTCGGGCTAAGACCCGGAAGACGGCGAACTCCGCTCCGCCCGACCCCAGGGCTCGGACTCGGGCTAAGACCCGGAAGACGGCGAACTCCGCTCCGCCCGACCCCAGGGCTCGGACTCGGGCTAAGACCCGGAAGACGGCGAACTCCGCTCCGCCCGACCCCAGGGCTCGGACTCGGGCTAAGACCCGGAAGACGGCGAACTCCGCTCCGCCCGACCCCAGGGCTCGGACTCGGGCTAACACCCGGAAGATGACGAAACTCCGCTTCGCCCGACCCCAGGGCTCGGACTCCGCCCTGGCCTCGGCCGAACGACTTCCGCCTCGCCCGACCCCTTGGCTCGGGCTCGGCCACGGCAACGGAAGACAGACTCAACCTCGGCTTCGGAGGAACCCCCACGTCGCCCTGCCTAGGGCACAGACCGCCACGTCAACAGGAAGCGCCATCATCATCCTACCCCGAATCGACTCGGGTCACGGAGAACAAGACCGGCGTCCCATCCGGCCAGCTCCGCCGGAGGGGCAATGATGGCGCTCCACAAGCTCTATGACGACGGCGGCCCCCAGCTCTCTTACGGAAGCAGGACGACGTCAGCAGGGACTCGACCGCTCCAACAACTGTCCCTCCGCCAGGCTCCGCCGCACCTCCGACAGCCACGACATCATGCCAGCAGGGTGCCCAGATCTCTCCGGCTGCCACATTGGCATGTACCTAGGGCGCTAGCTCTCCCTCCGCTAGACACGTAGCACTCTGCTACACCCCCCATTGTACACCTGGATCCTCTCCTTACGACTATAAAAGGGAGGACCAGGGCCTTCTTAGAGGAGGTTGGCCGCGCGGGACCGAGGACGGGACAGGCGCTCTCTTGGGGCCGCTCGCTTCCCTCACCCGCGTGGACGCTTGTAACCCCCCTACTGCAAGCGCACCCGACCTGGGCGCGGGACGAACACGAAGGCCGCGGGACTTCCACCTCTCTCACACTCGACTCCGGCCACCTCGCCTCTCCCCCCTTCGCGCTCGCCCACGCGCTCGACCCATCTGGGCTGGGGCACGCAGCACACTCACTCGTCGGCTTAGGGACCCCCCTGTCTCGAAACGCCGACACTTCTCTATATACATATTTATGCCAACGTCAATAGGTGTTTACGACATATATTTTAGTCAATGGCTACCCTTCCATCTATTGTCTGTTTATGATATTTCTATTCATATTTTATGCAAACGTTTATAGATTTATATGCATTATCTCGTTACCTAACTCAGTGTGTATATGAGGTTTCTAACCTTTACATTAGCTTGGTATTTACGCTCAAAACTGAGAGGTTTTACACTCAAAAGTAAAGGTTTACGATCGAACATGGAGATGCGTCCAAACAGTGACTCGCATGCCAATTTTTAAGTAGTGTACTGTAATGCATAAATACCTTTATCGTGTAGCATAATTAGTATCAGTATACATCATAAATTGTTTGTAATGAGCCTAGATGCAGGGCTGTTGTAGAGATCATATTTTTATTGACGAAATAAATCATTTAAATCAGATTTTTTGTTTCTATGCATGACAATCCATTTCATTTTGACTCACATTCTTACCCTCCTAAATTTGTGCGTATGCAGCAGGAAATAAATTTTTATACGGTGTACCACACTACATAAATATCTACACCGTGTAGCATGATTAGTATCAGTATATGTCATAATCTGGTTCCAACAAGCTTAGCTTCATGGCTGTTGGAGAGATCCTATTTTTATGGATGAAATTAATAATTTAAATTAGATTTTTTTTTGTTTCCATGCATGCCTATTTATTTTCTTTCAACGCACATTATTTGACATCCTAAATTTGTGTGCATGCAGTAGGAAACTGATTTTTTACGTGATGTGCCACACTGCATAAATAGCTACACTGTGTAGCATAATTAACATCAGTATATATCATAAACTGGTTGTAACGAGCCTAGATGTATGGCTGTTTGTATAGATGCTATATTTATGGGAGAAATAAAATATTTAAATCAGATTTTTTGTTTCCATGCATGTCAATCTATTTCCTCTCAACACACATTCTTGTCATCCTAAATTTGTGCACATACAGCAGGAAACTAATTTTTTATGCGGCATACCGTATTGCATAAATATCTACACCGGGTAGCATAATTAATATCAGTATATATTATAAAATGTTTCTAACGAGATTAGCTACATGGACAGAATAAAACAATCAAATCAGATTTTTTGTTTCTATGCATGTCAATCCATCTCTTAGATTTGTGTGCTTGCCTTTCAATTTTGTTGTACATGCAAATGGAAACAAAAAACGCGCATGCAGGGATGGACGTGGTGGGTGGAGATGGGCAGACTGGTCTGGTCGGGTGGTGCATGGGACGGTTGGGACTGGTCTGGTCGGGTGGTGCAGGGGCAGTTGGGGCTTCCATCATATATTTGGAAGCTCAGGGCTCCCAATAGCCTTACTCTATATATATTAGTATAATCTATAATACAAAACAATGTTTTATATGACCGTTTGCACTATTCAAACAATTACGTGACCATCTACGCCCTAGCCGAGGCTGCGCCTCCTCTCTTCGGCTCCTGACTTGAATTCCATCGTCGTGCGTCCAATTCAGGGCCGGCCCTAGGGCCATGCAGCGGAGGCGACCGCCGGGGGCCCACGAAAGAAAGGGACCCAATATATAATAGAATAGTAGGGTTGATGTTAAATTATTGTTTTACTAAATCACATAGAAGCAGAATAAACGACGTACATGTCAGGCTAAAGCGTTGGTTGAAGGCCTTCTACACCGCTGCATAGAACCAGTCTCGTTCTCACTGTCGTCACCGATCGCATATCACACGCTCGTAGCTTAATTAGTTTTATCGAAATTATAATTATTAGAATGGAATTCAATTCCAACAAAACAAACAGGGCTTAAGGATAATTAGTTTATTTTCAAATGAAAAAATAGGAATGACAAACTAACACTAAATATATTATTATTTCGTTCGACTTTATTTCTCGATAATTATTAGACATATTAAATTGAATATTTATCAATGTATTTGTTTATGCTTTTGTAAATAAAATTAACATATATTATTTATATATATAAAATATACAGTATAGAAGGTCTATCACAATAAGTTTACATGGGGCTCAAAATCATAGGACCGGGGCGCGTCCATGTGCCTCCCCTGCGTCAAACTCTTTGGAAAGAAGACTGATATTTTGAAAGGAAGCCAGAATTGTTATAATCACATTTAGCTTTATTGATAGAGCTATTCTATCTATATAAATACGAGTGAATTATGTACCTAGATTTTCTGTATTCTAGTACCTCGTAGTAGAAGGCAAACTGAAGCTGAACCTTTGGCCTGCTCATGCGGTCATGCATGCCATCGCCACCCGTTAGCCAGCCGCTCCACTGACTCCCACCAAACGGTCAGGTCGGTTTCGTTCGGCTATAAAAGGCCCGAGCGGTTCGCCCGAACCAGTTCTTCCAGGTCGGCCCAGCCCACACCCATAATTTCGGATTCCCTCCTCCACTGAGCTCGCCTCCCCCCTCGGTCCCTCTCCTCTTCTCGACGAAACCGTCCTGCCGCAGGCAGCCATGTCCGTGGGTTGTGCGTCGCTTGCGGGCGGGCGGGAGATCGGTCCCGGTCTGGGTCTCGGGGACCTGTTCACGGAGGCAGAGCTGGCGGTGGCGGACCACCTCGTGCAGCTCAGCGGCAGCGGCGAAGGGGACGAGACGGCGTCGGGGCCGGAGTCGCCGCGGTCCGTGAACACGTGCGCGGGCGTCGCGGCGTGGGAGGAAAGAGCGGAGGTGGCCGGTCTCGGCCTGGGAACGATGGAGCTGGACAGGAGGGCGAGGAAGAGGTGCCGCCTCCTGTCGGACGTCTACGCCGCCACGAGGCCGGTGATCGGCGCCGACGCGGGCAACGCCAGGAAGAGGAAGCGGGGACGTCGATCAGCTACGCGGAGATCAGTGCTACTAGGCTCTCTAGCCTTCTAGGCTTCCCGTAGGAGGACGAAGGTCGGAGATTGGAGCGAAGACATTTTCCTTTTAGAAGAAGGCTGCCAAAACAAACAGGAAGTGAAATATAAGACAAGAAAGTGAAGCTAGCTTTGCTACGTATTGAATTCAAAATCTGGATCGAATCTGAGCCAGCAAGATATTCATTTCTAGAAAACGAAAGGAAGTCTTCTCCTGTTGACCCGATCCAAACGTCAATCACTGTAAAGAATACCGGCGGCGGTGCTCTCTGCGGAAGCGCGGATGATCCGCGGCCAGGACCGAAGAGTCCACGACCTGGCGCAAAGGCTATGGTTCCTGCCTTACGAGCCGGACGGTCCACGCCTGGGGCGCACGTATAAGTAGCACCAACATTTTTTTAGACCAAATGTCATGACAACTCACTCAAATAAATCAATGAAGCTTAGACATATAAATGTTGTTTTAGACGCATCTTCGGACATAAAGATCTGATTATATCCGGCATTATCATCAAGAAAGCTAATAATACTATTTTCTGATGCATTATTAATCAACATGTCGGCTATAGGCATAGGATATTTATCCTTAGGAGTTGCTCTATTTAAATTGCGGAAATCAATGCACACTCTAAACTTATTTCTTCTCCAACAACATAATATAGGAGGCTCACTCTGCATATCTACAAGGTCTAATAAAATTAGCTTCTTAAAAGCCAGTGGGCCAATGGATTTCTTCTTTTATCCGTGGGAGTAAATCTGGACGAAATGATCTTGGTCTCTGCTTGAAAGGCCTGAAACCGGATTTAATAGGTAGCCGATGTTCTACTATCTCTCGGCTTAATTCTGGCATCTCAGTGTAATTCCAAGCAAAGCAATCGGAATAATCTTTTGATAGACTGATCATTTCATCCTAGGATCGGCCTCTAGAGTCTTGTTTACAAAAGCCAGCCTCGGAGTTTTATTATCTCTTGTGTTAATCTCCTCTAAATGATCGACCGATGTAAACCCCTGTTCTAACTTGTCGAGATCCCTAAATTTCTCTATTATGCCTCTTTCAGAGGAATTAGGCGCTCCCTCCGCGTCTACGGACCGTCCGGCCTCGAAGACTGGAGCGTCCGCGACATCGGACTCATGCTGCAGCACTCTCTGGAAGCAGTCAGACTGTCTGGCTTAAAGTGCTGGACTTTTCTGAAAAAGATCGTGAAAGGGAAATGTGCCCTTGGACCATTTCTATAATGTTTTGGTGATTAAGTGTCCAACATATAGTAAGTGAGTTGCTATGTGACAAACAAGCAAAAAGTGTAAATCATATAACAAGATACGTTTCTAGACTTAGTACATTGTTTTGAGTACTAATGTGTTTTGTCTAAGTGCTAGAAACAGTGAGAAAAGAATTGGAAAAAGACTTGGCTCTGTGCAGCCAACTCCAGCTCGGCTTGGTACACCGGACTGTCCGGTGCGCCAGGCTGGTCCGCGTGAAAAGGCCGCTCTCGGGACTCGACGGTGGCGTACGGCTATAATTCACCGGACGGTCCGGTGAGTCATCCGCGGCGAACTCGCCGCCCTTGGGAAAAGCAAAGGGGCGACGTGGCTATAATTCACCGGACTGTCCAGTGGTGCACCGGACTGTCCGGTGAGCCAACGGTCGCCTACGCCAACGGTCGGCCGCGCAATCCGCGGGCGACGCGTGGCCCGCAGCAACGGTTGGTTGGGCACACCGGACTGTCCGGTGTGCACCGGACAATGTCCGTTGCGCCAACTGACCCCGAGGACCAACGGTCGGATGCGCCAGAAAAGGAAGGAGATCGCGCACCGGACAGCTACAGTGACTGTCCGGTGGTGCACCGGACTGTCCGGTGCACCACCCGACAGAAGGCAAGTTTGGCCTTCCCAGTTGGCCTCCAACGGCTCCTAGTTGCCTTGGGGCTATAAAAGGGACCCCTAGGCGCATGGAGGAGTCACCCAAGCATTCACTAAGCATCTTAAGACTCCAAGACTCCAACTTCACGCATTCGATTCTTTGTGATAGTGATTTGAGCTCCATTTGAGTTGTGAACTCCGTGCGTTGTGTTTCGAGCTCAAGTCATGACTTGTGTGCGTGGTTGTGCTGTGTATTTGAGTCTTGTGTGTGTTGCTCTTCCCAACCTTACTCTTGTGTGTTCTTTGTGATCAATATTGTAAGGTCGAGAGGCTCCAACTTGTGGAGATTCCTCACAAACGGAAAAAAGACTATAGGGAAGAAAGTCGTGGTATTCAAGTTGATCATTGGATCACTTGAAAGGGGTTGAGTGCAACCCTCGTCCATTGGGACGCCACAACGTGAAAGTAGGCAAGTGTTACTTGGCCGAACCACGGGATAAAAATCGCGTGTCTCTTGTGTTGCTTTCTCTGTGATTGTTTTGTTCACAAGAACTCGCCTCAAAGCTACTTAGTCGCACTAACTCTTTCATAACTAAGTTTTGTGGCTATTTAGTGTTTGATTTCACAGGATCACCTATTCACCCCCCCCTCTAGGTGAT
Source organism: Zea mays (assembly GCF_902167145.1). NCBI lineage: Eukaryota > Viridiplantae > Streptophyta > Magnoliopsida > Poales > Poaceae > Zea > Zea mays. Next base: position 184,344,385 of record NC_050102.1, on the reverse strand, counting down.
CTCAATTGGTATCGAAGTCGTACTCTTCATCTAAGGGACTAACCGCCCGAAGAGATGGATCCTAAGGGAAAGGGGATGGTGGTCAACGACAAGGAAAAGGAGTCTGTCTTCAACGAGCCAAGAGATGACAAGCCCACTGACTCAGGCTCGAGTCAAAAGAAGAGAGACGGGAAGAAGAAGAAGAGGCGCATCAAGAAGATCATCTACTACGATAGCGATGTCTCGTCTTCTTCACCACACGACGAAGACGATGACTCTTCAAAAAGGAAAACGGTTAATCAAAATTATTCATTTGATTATTCCCGTATGCCATTTAATTCAAATGCTCATTTGCTATCAATTCCTCTTGGGAACTCTCCCCCCCCCACTTTGATGGAGAAGACTATTCTTTCTGGAGACATAAAATGCATAGTCATTTATTTTCTCTCCATCCTAGCATCTGGAAAATTGTTGAAAACGGAATGCACTTTGATAGTACTGACAATACCATTTTTATAAATGAGCAAATTCATAAGAATTCCCAAGCTACTACTGTATTGCTAGCATCTCTTTGCAGGGATGAGTACAATAAGGTGAGTGGCTTGGACAATGCCAAACAAATCTGGGACACCCTCAAGATATCTCATGAGGGAAACGACGCCACCATGATCACCAAAATGGAGTTGGTGGAAGGCGAGCTGGGAAGATTTGCGATGATCAGGGGAGAGGAGCCAACACAAACCTACAACAGGCTCAAGACCCTGGTCAACAAGATTCGAAGCTATGGAAGCACAAGATGGACGAACCATGACATCATCCGACTCATGCTAAGGTCATTTACAGTAATTGACCCCCATCATGTAAATCTTATTCGTGAAAATCCCAGGTACACCAAAATGACGCCCGAAGAGATCCTCGGAAAATTCGTGAGCGGGCGCATAATGGTAAAGGAGGCTCGATACGTGGACGATGCACTCAACGGTCCACTACTCGTCTACGAGCCTCAACCCGTTGCTCTTAAGGCAACCAGTAGCAAGAGGCGCTACCAAGTAAGGTGGCACAAGTGGAGGCTGCTGGCCTCAACGAAGATGAGATGGCGCTTATCATCAAGCGCTTCAAGACCGCACTTAAAGGACGCAAGGAGTACCCCAACAAGAACAAAACAAGGGGAAAGCGCTCCTGCTTCAAATGCGGTAAGACTGGTCATTTTATTGCTCAATGTCCCGATAATGAAAATGACCAGGAAAAAGAAAGACATGGGAAGAAAGAGAAGAAGAAAATCTATAGGAAAGCGAAAGGCGAGGCTCATCTTGGAAAAGAATGGGATTTCGACTGCTCCTCATCCGACTCCGACGATGAGGGACTGGCGGCATCGGCCTTCGACGAGTCTTCGCTCTTCCCCAACGAACGCCACACTTGCCTCATGGCTAAGGAGAAGAAGGTACATATTCATGATTCCCCTAAGTACTCTTCTTCTAGTGATGAGGAATCCTCTGATGATGAAGTAGATTACACTAGTTTATTTAAGGGTTTAGATAGAGCTAAAGTAGATAAAATCAATGAATTAATTGATGCTCTAAACAAAAAGGATAGATTGTTAGAAAAACAAGAGGACATTTTATATGAGGAACATGAAAAATTTATTAGTGTGCAAAAATCCCTTGCCTTAGAAATTAAGAGAAATGAAATGTTATCCTCTGAATTGTCTATTTGCCATGAATCGGTCTCTAGTTTAAAAAGTTTAAATGATGAATCAAATGCTAAGCTAGAGGAAGTCAAAACTAGTTCATGTGTTGAGCATGTCATTATTTGTAATAGATGTAAGGACTTTGATGTTGATGCTTGTGATGAACACCTTATTTCTATTACCAAATTGAATGATGAAATGGCAAGTCTTAATGCTCAACTTAAGACTTGCAAAAATGATTTTGATAAATTAAAGTTTGCTAGGGATGCCTACACTGTTGGTAGACACCCCTCAATTAAGGATGGACTTGGTTTTCAAAGGGAAACCAAGAACTTAACAAGCCAAAAGGCTCCCATTCTCACCAAGGAGAAAGGGAAGGCCCCTATGACTAGTAGTACTCAAAGGAATCATGCTTTCATTTATAATAGGAAAATTGCTAGTCATTCCAATTATAATAGGAGTTATGATCATGATGCTTTTGATTCACATGCTATGTTTGCCTCTAGTTCTACTTTTGTTCACGGTAGAAGTAGGCCTAGGAGAAATCATGTTGTGCAACATGTGCCTAGGAAAGTGTGTAATAAATCTACTACTGTTTTCCATGCTTGCAACACTTCTTTTGTTCTTTCATGTAAGAATGCAAAAGTAGTGGCTAGGAAATTGGGATCCAAATGCAAGGGAGACAAAATCTGTATATGGGTTCCAAAAACTATTGTGACTAACCAGGACCCAATAAGAGTTGGGTACCTAAAACCCAAGCTTAAATTCCTTGCAAGTTTATGCATCCGGGGGCTCAAGCTAGATTATCGACAGCGGATGCACAAACCACATGACGGGGGAGAAGAAGATGTTCACCTCCTACGTCAAGAACAAGGATTCCCAAGATATGATTATCTTTGGAGATGGGAATCAAGGCAAGGACAAGGGTTTGGGCAAGATAGCCATCACCAACGAGCACTCCATATCGAATGTATTTCTAGTAGAGTCGCTTGGTTACAACCTTCTGTCAGTAAGTCAATTGTGTCACATGGGTTACAATTGTCTTTTTACAAACATTGATGTATCTGTCTTTAGAAGGAGTGATGGTTCATTAGCTTTTAAGGGTGTATTAGACGACAAACTCTACTTAGTTGATTTTTCGGGAGAAGTGCTACAACTTGACCCTTTGAGACTAACCATTGTGTTTGAGTATACTTGATGTAGTCTCAAAGGTGCATTGAAAGGGAAAGGTGAACTTAGACCATGCAAAGACTTCCACTGCACTCCAGTATTAGTGTACTCACCTCCAAGTTCATACTTATGCTCTCATTGCCTTTTTGCTCTTAATTGAAATTTTTGGTGAGGCAATGGGGTTAAAGGGCCAAAAATGATCCCGTTTTGGTGCTTAATGCCAAAGGGAGAGAAATTAAGGCCAAAGCAAATGGATCAGCTACCACTTGTGAATTCTGAAAACAATAGAGTTAGAACCTTTGATTTGTCCAAAATACTCTAATTGCAAAATTTGGTCTCTTATGGGGGAGAATTTTGATTATGGGGAAAAGGGGGAGTTTTTGGCACTTGATCAATTTCACTCTTGGATTATCTCTCTTTATGCCCAAACAAGTGAGTTTCACTTAGAGATAGGAAAATGAATTTGATTTGCAAAAACAAACCAAGTGGTGGCAAAGAATTTGGTCCACATTTTGCATTGATGTTGCACTTATTTTGGTTGTTTTTTGATGTGTTGGCATAAATCACCAAAAATGGGGAGATTAAAAGGGAAATGTGCTCTTGGGCCATTTCTATAATGTTTTAGTGATTAAGTGTCCAACACATAGTAAGTGAGTTGCTATGTGCCAAACAAGCAAAAAGTGCAAATCATATAACAAGGTATGTTTCTAGACTTAGTACATTGTTTTGAGTACTAATGTGTTTTGTCTAAGTGCTAGAAACAGTGAGAAAAGAATTGGAAAAAGACTTGGCTCTGTGCAGCCAACTCCAGCTCGGCTTGGCACACCGGACTGTCCGGTGGTGCACCAGACACTGTCCGGTGCGCCAGGCTAGTCCGCGTGAAAAGGCTGCTCTCGGGACTCGACGACGGCGTACGGCTATAATTCACCGGACGGTCCGGTGGTGCACCGGACTGTCCGGTGAGTCATCCACGGCGAACTCGCCGCCCTCGGGAAAAGCAAAGGGACGACGTGGCTATAATTCACCAGACTGTCTGGTGGTGCACCGGACTGTCCGGTGAGTCAACGGTCGTATGTGCCAACGGTCGACCGCGCAATCCGCAGGCGACGCGTGGCCCACAACAACGGTCGGTTGGGCGCACCGGACTGTCCGGTGCGCCAACTGACCCCAAGGACCATCAGTCGGATGCACCAGAAAAGGAAGGAGATCGCGCACCGGACAGCTACAGTGACTGTCCGGTGGTGCACCGGACTGTCCGGTGCACCACCCGACAGAAGGCAAGTTTGGCCTTCCCAGTAGGCCTCCAACGGCTCCTAGCTGCCTTGGGGCTATAAAAGGGATCCTTGGGCGCATGGAGGAGTCACCCAAGTATTCACTAAGCATCCTAAGACTCCAAGACTCCAACTTCACGCATTCGATTCTTTGTGATAGTGATTTGAGCTCCATTTGAGTTGTGAACTCCGTGCGTTGTGTTTCGAGCTCAAGTCGTGACTTGTGTGCGTGGTTGTGCTACGTATTTGAGTCTTGTGTGTGTTGTTCTTCCCAACCTTACTCTTGTGTGTTCTTTGTGATCAATATTGTAAGGGCGAGAGGCTCCAACTTGTGGAGATTCCTCGCAAACAGGAAAAAGACTATAAGGAAGAAAGTCGTGGTATTCAAGTTGATCATTGGATCACTTGAAAGGGGTTGAGTGCAACCCTCGTCCATTGGGACGCCACAACGTGGAAGTAGGCAAGTGTTACTTGGCCGAACCACGGGATAAAAATCGCGTGTCTCTTGTGTTGCTTTCTCTGTGATTGTTTTGTTCACAAGAACTCGCCTCAAAGATACTTAGTCGCACTAACTCATTCATAACTAAGTTTTGTGGCTATTTAGTGTTTGATTTCACAGGATCACCTATTCACCCACCCTCTAGGTGCTCTCAGATCGGACCGTCCGGCCTCAGGTGGGCGGATTGTCCGCGACCTGGGCTGAGCCCTGAGAATCTCCTTGCCTTTCCTCTCGTGCATCGCCGATGATGACCTCCTTGCCTTTGCCCTCATCGGCCACGTTGGACCGAATCAAGACTTTTTAGGGAACGACTCTGTGTGCACATGCATTTTCTGAAATTTCAATCGTCCCTCGTTAATGGTCGATTAGATCTGTCGCTGAAACACATTACAATCAACATGAGCAAATGAGTTGTGTCATCTACAGTATGCCCAACGCTTGAGTTCGTCGGCATATGGGACAATATGATTTATTTTAATGTTGTCGTTTTTGAGTAACCCATCGAATATTTTATCACACTTGCCAACATTATGTGTAAACTTAACCTCCTCTTGCTGTTTCTTTTGAACTGGCTGCAAGGAGAAACAAGCCGAAGACTTGGTCTGCTTTTGCCAAATCATTTCAGCAGCGTATACTTCTTTTGGTTCGTTGTGCGAGCTACTTTGATCAGAAGATAAAGATAATGTTTTGTGATACTACGACAGTGCTAGGTCTACATAACGTTTAGAGAAAGCAACTATTTGTGGTTGTAATATACTCCTACCTTGATCAGGTGAGTATCTTGGTTTTAAATGTGTGCCTAAATAGATGTAAATAGGGACCAAGAGATAACAAATAGGAACTAAACTCATGAGAGGCTAAACAAGCTCGTCCATGTAGTTTTGGAATTGGTCAGCAAATTGAAACATAAATCGTAACAAATAGGAGTTATAATGTTTTGTGCGTACACTTAGTGAAGAAAGTAAGATGATCGCTATAGCACCGATAAAAGGTTGTAACCTATCGTCTTCTCATCAAGTGATTGAGCATATTAATTTAACTAATCTGATCTATGTATTCTGTTTTTTATTTAAAGACTCTAAATGAGTTAGATAAATTAAGTTATGTATATAGGAGCCATTACATATGGTTATTTTCAATGTAACTATCACGGCTAGGCGAGTAGTATTATTGTGAGCATTATATAACCAAGGAAGCCCAGAAAAAAATTATGGTTTTGTGATGTTGGACTATGATGTTCACATGAAAGGTGACTATGGTTGTGAAATGTTGGCCATCTTAGTTTAGGCACACGTATACTAAGATATAGTAACTTGGAATAAAGCTCCACTTAAGCTTATAAGAACATCTCCAACAACGTGATCTATAAAAATGCCCTATATTTTAAAAATGAGTATATTTTATAGAATTTAAGACACCAACAAAATACCTCGCTCCAACAGTAAAGCCCCAAATCTAGATTATAGGGCAGTCCACTACGGTGTAGTATATTTGAGGCACTTGAGAAGGTGACCTATAGTTTTTTGACCAAATTTTATGAAATGAGACACTGTTAAAGTAGTTTTTTCTGTGTAGAGTCTTATATTTCAATTTGAGGCACTAGTTTGAGGCATTGTTGGAGATGCTCTAAGTCCATATATTATTGTGGTTAGCAGGAGTCAAGTGGCATGCTTTACTATTAACAACTAATAGTTAACAAAGTTTATTAGTAATGTGAAACATCTATGATTATTTTGTCAATCTCTAGAACTAAAATGTGGGTACTAACATTCATATAAGGGATGAGTGTGCATAACTGTACATAGATCTTCACGTCTGTACTAATGTAAGGCTATAGCCAGCAAATCATGTGTATATATAGTCATGCAAAACATTGTTTTACACTGTAAACTACATTGTTTACAGAGTGAGGTTTAAAATGATAGATTTGGATGAGTAAGCTATTGAGATAGCCTAATATCTATTTATTAGTAAATGATTAGTAACAATAAAGATAGTTATGGCCATGTTTGTTTAAGTTAAAATACTTGTCTAACTATGGCCGGTATAGTTAGACAATGTATGGCTATGGCCATAGGAACTAATCTAGTTATAATTTAGCTATCTGCTAACGGTACAGCCCACTATAGCCAGCTATTTGCTGTTTAAGGAGGTGCACAGCATGACTTAGCAGATGATTTGAAACACTGGTTATGACAACACCGTGTTTTGCTAGCTTTACAAAAGATTTGTTACTAATCATTTACTAGTAAATAGACATTACATTAGTATAGACGCAAACACCTATGCTAGCTTTATAAAATACGTGTTACTAATCATTTATTAGTAAATAGATATTATGCTATCTTTATAAAACAATGGCCATGTTTGTTTAAGTTGAGAGGTAAACAAACAATAGAGATTATTAGATGAATTATGTAATTTATATAACTAGATTATGATAATCCATAAACAAGTCAATAGGTGCTTATATAATCCATAAGCTGCATTATATAATCTTAGAAGGAAATAAATAGGGACTAATGTTTTGTTTGGGTATTTTAGTATTGACATCAATCCACATGTATTGAGGTAGATTGGAGTGTAATTTAATTTAAGTTACACCATAATCCACATCAATACATGTGGATTGTAATCAATACTAGGGTACTCAAACTAAGTCTAAGGGTGTGTTTGTTTTTCTCTTAAATTATATAAGTTAGATTATGGTGAAAAAGTGTGAGAGTAAAATTTCAGTATCATAAATAAGCTGAAATAAGTTAGTATTGAATAGCTTATTTGTAATCTCCAAATGATATTTTATCTTTCTACTCTTTCACTATAATCTAACTTATATAATCTAGGAGTAAACAAACAGAATCTAAGAATGCATTATATTGACAAAAAAGGAGAGCTGAATTATTTGCTTGGATAGAGCATTATGTGGTAAAACTGAATTGCTATACATGGATGGCTCCCAACCCATCGTAGGTTCCAACCCTTTGACTTTGCAGCATTGTTCCTTCCGTCTCTAAACCATATTAGGTCTTGTTCGGTTATAAGAGATGAAATCTCACCATAGATTTAATCCGGCTCTAAATTAGGTGAATCCATACCACACATCCAATCACATGGTGAGATTAAATCCATCATTTAATCCATATATTATCAAAGTTAGTTATTCTTTTGATTCATGGATTATAATATAAACTTGTATAATCCATGGAGTCTTAATGTATTTGTTTCATATCTATTGAGCTATGGATATAATCGCTCTACAGTTTAAAAATAAAATTTTGAAATATAATTCATGATTGGTTTAAACGAATAAAAAAAATGAGTAAGTTTAGATTATTTTGGGATATGGATTGTAATATGGATTTAATTCCAATTCATCCATCTAATCCAGAGCTGGATTGGTCTAAACGAACAAGGCCTTAATTGAGAGAGATTGGATGGAATTGAGGAGGATTTTGAATGAATAAACCACTATTTTTCTTTGTTCAGCAATCAGTACCAATAGCATCTCGTTCACCAGACAAGTACACGGTAGGGAGTAATTTTGTCAAACAGGGAGAGAACACATATGTTTGATTACAGAAAGTCTGACAAAAGTAGCATTCGATCAACTGGTCCCTGAACCGAAGGATTTAACGATGGTGCTTACTCTTGCACCAAAGCTTCTTGAAGCAATCTTCTTCCCTGGGACATGGAACGGGTTCGAGACGGCATCTACATATGCAGCATGGAACTTCCTGAAAAACTGAGGAAAGGAGATGAACATGAGCCGGTATTCTTTTGCACACATAGCAGGTCAAGCATGAGCATCAAATCACGTGTGAACTTAAAATGGTTACACAATCTTATTTCAGTGCATCCTAAAAAAGAAGAAACAGGCCATGTAGAACTTCTCAGGGAACACTTGATTCACAATGCTAGATTGAGAAACTGAACAGCTGTACTCTGATGCAAATATCTTTGTGCTACCCGGTGAAATGAAATAAAATATACTCCCTCCGTCCCAAGATAAAACTTGTTTCAGCATTTTAGTAGGTTCATACAATGCTTGGTGTATGTGTTCTATATATGTGTCTACATTCATCATCTCATTCATCTAGTTGAATAGACATAAAAATCAAGAGCTAAAACGAATATTATTTTGAAACAGAGGGAGTATGTTATATATATGTTGGATACATATGCTAACATGTTTTATTAAAAATGGCACAGTTAAACCACTGAGGAGCTTACATTTCTGGCATCTGCATCTTTGACATCAAGATCAGTCGTGACCATGATAAATTTGACCTTTGTGTTTGTCAAATAGCCATACCTGCACATGATAGATCATAATAACTAAACGATTTCCTAGCGATTGGGAGCCAAAAAGAATTGCAGTGCTATTAACAGGAACATTTAGGGGGTGTTTGAATGCACTAGAGCTATTAGTTAGTTGGCTAAATAGAATTAGCTAGTGCATTCAAACAATATATTTTTGAAACTTGCTAGTAGAATTAGCTAGCTAACTATTAGCTAATTTGCTAAAAGTAGCTAGAGTGTTTGGATGTATTCAGCTAATTTTAACATATAATTATTAGTTCTATCAGCTATAGTGCATTCAAACACCCCTTTAGTTGGCGACAAGGGAACACATAAATATTTAGTTGGTAGTCATTGTTTTAACGCATTTGTGAATCATTCAAGTAGATTTTTTTTTGAAAATATAAACAATATATTTTTGAAACTTCTGTAACTAATGGAGGCATATGCCATCAGGCAAATTAAGCAAATAACTAAAAAACTGGAAGAGACTTACACTTTGTAGTTCTCAGTTGGGTATAGAAGACCCAAAAATGTCTCATTCAATGTAGGTGCACTCCTCTTAGGATTGCTCACTGTCAACAGAACGAATGTTGAGGCAGATAAGAAAACGACAGAATGTCTCTCAGATGAAAAAAAAAAGCAATAGCCTAACAGCACTGAGAAAAAGGAGATTGATATTTCTGTATGCCAATAAATCACTGGGTTAAAACTACACTAATAAGATTGAATCAACCATTGCATTTGTCCATAATAATCATCTAGAACCACTAAGCTTCTATGCATATCCAAGCCCTCACAAGGCAGGTCTGCTCTTGTCCGCATATGCCACATGATTTGAATTTGCCCCCTTTTGTACAAGTTGGATCGATTCTCAAGTTTTAATGCTCATTCCAGTAACTAAGGGCCTGTTTTGGTTGGAGGCCTGGCAGGCAAATGCCAGGCCCCATATAATTGGAAGAGTAGATTTTGATTCTTCTGACCTGAAACTGGTGATGCAGCTTCTAAATTTCAGTTTTAATTTAACTCCAGAGCAACAAGCACACAATTTAACGAACATGATCTCCTCCGTTTCTCAAATGACTGCAAACTAGAGATTTGAACAGATATAAACTAACTAGAGCTCCCAGCTATTCACAGCCGGGCTAAAAAGAAGGACGTCTAGATCTGGATCACGATGGTCCTCAGCGGCGGCGGCGGGTGAGACGCTTAGCTACCTCGCTCGTCGATGACGTCGAGAGAGCAGTGGACGATGTGGTGGAGCTTGAGGGCGTCGTCCGCCTCCGTGAAGCTCTGCAGGTACAGCGGATTGTTCTGCAGCACCGACGGAAAAGCTCACGACGAGATCGCATCAGGCCAGATCTGCACGATCGGACGCGAGGGCCGAGTGGGGCGGTGAGGGTCCTGACCTGGTGGCCGACAACGGCGACGCAGACGATCATGATTCCTCCGGGAAGAGGACTTGGGGAGGAACGGAAGAAGAAGCCGCCAGCCGGTAGCAAGACCTCCGGTGCCGGGGACTCCTCAGGCAGCGAAGTAACCTCCCGGGCTCTGGGCTCTTTGGGTAGGCTCGTGTGGGCGAATGGGCGATGACGACAAGAGGCACGCCATCATATGCCAAGGACCGATCGGACGGTCAGGAGAACCCTTTCTCAACGCACGAATCTTGATTCATACCGTATCGAAAGCGTGTGCATAATCGAATGTCTCAAGAAGAAAGATTATATTCAGCTCTTTGATCATTTATAAATTCACTCAGAAGTGAGAACAGTACATAGATTTCACACACTCGATCAGAGAAACAGGCAAAGTCACATAAAGCGAGTGTAGACGTAGCTTCTTGTATCAATCATTCGATCGCAGTTCTTATTTTGTCCCCAAGCCATTGTGTTCATGTTACAAAATCAGCAGGGCGTTCTGCCAGGGATTCACACCTCACTGATGAACAAAGGGGAGTTCAACATGAGACTTCGCTCCAGGGATTTCAGCTTTCATCCATGACCACAAAAAACAAACCGCGGCGAATTTTCTCTCTGGATTTCCTGGATGTGGATGCACCCTATATCCCAGAGCAGTTGTGACGAAAAAAACACCTGAAGATCATGTACACAAGTGAGGTTAGTATTGTAAGGAGCTTTTTATATCCTGTGCGCATTTGTGTTCAAGCTGAATTTTCATATCAAACAAATTTAAGATGTGATTTAATGATTAACATGACATGGGTAAATGAAATCAGTTCTGGCTCTGCTACTGCACTTGATACGATATGCTAAGCAGCATATTTATTGACCAAAATATAGAGATCCTACATGTAAGCATAGAATAGAATTATCCTTTAAGTGTACCCAAACAATTAATAGGGCAATAAAATTCAATTTTCTGCATACATAGCTTTCCAAACAAGTTTCACTCTTAAAAAGTAGGAACCCTATGTCAAACTAGAAAACTAACCTGTTGCATAGCAACAAGGTTACAAGAAAGCTCGAACAATGATATGGATAAACATTACCCAGTTACAGTTACCACCCTATAGGCCTGTTTGAGGCAGCTTTTTCCTGAAGAGCTTTTTTGAGAATCTAGGTTCATGTGTAATCCAATTGTCATCAGAATCTGAATATCGCGGAACTTGCGAGCGAAGGAATATGGGAGCGGGGTCTACACGGTTTAGGAAACAGCAGATTCCTACCATCGCGATGACTCGATGGATTCTGTATTCCATGGTTATTAAAGCGATAAAACGTTGAAGCAATCATGATTGCTTTTTTACTTTAAAACATTTAAGTAAGCTTTAAAACGTCTTTTTAAACATGACCAAAATGTCAACATAACATAAGCTCACATAATAATATCAAGGGAAATACCAATCTCCCATAAAACAAGTTCTAAGATGACATATCCATAATCACAAGCACACAATCAACTAAAACGGCAACTTCTAAAATGACATCTAACAACCACATGCACACAATCAACTAAAACGACATGCCCACAACCACAATGACACAAGCATCACTCTCAATCTCCCTTCCATCATGATCTCTCAGGAACCATCATCCAAATCATGAATATTAGTAACCAACATTTCAATCTCCCTTCCTTGCCGCGGTAGATCACAGGCGCAGGGGCGGCGAGCGGATGGTGGATGACCCCTGGCAGGCTCATTTTAGGGTGCACGATGATTCTCTCGTGGGCTGGGGGTGGAGCTGGACCTCCCTAAAGTGTTAAAGTGTCACTTTTCACGGCCCATAGCGTTTAAACGTCTAAAACTAGCGCTTAAAATTAGTGTTGTAGCGCCTAAAACGAGTGTTTTACGCTGTTCGTGAAACGTTCTAGCGCTTTAGGCACTTAGAGTGTTTTGGCGCTTAAAAGGCGTTTAAAAGGTGCTTAAGCAACTTTTTGATAACCATGATGTATTCACGTTAATTTGAGCAATTTTCACAGAAGCGGACTGAGAAACGAAGCGTTTAACAGCCAAAATTTGGCCATAAACCGAAACAAACAGGCCCTATGGCCAATACAGGTGTTCAAAACTTGTAAGCCCACAACTTTAGCACAAACAAATTCATTGGGCACTGACCACGGTTTGTGAACAAGGATTTGACTATGTTTGGTTCAACTAACTAAAAGTTTAGTCCGTGTCATATTGGGTGTTTAAATGTCAATTACGAGTATTAAATATAGTCTAATCACAAAACTAATTACATAGATGAAAACTACATTTATTAAGCCTAATTAATCCATGATTAGCAAATGTTTATTGTAGCATCACATGTGCAAATCATGGACTAGTTAGATCTAATAGACTCGTCTTACTGTTTAGTCCTTATCTGTGTAATTAGTTTTGTAATTAGACTATATTTAATACTTATAACTAGTATTCAAATAATCAAACATCTGATGTGACAGGACTAAAATTTAGTCCCTTGGATCCAAACGGATCTAATAGAGTGTTTTTATGAGCCTAAAGTTTAGTTCATGACACATTGGATGTTTAAATATCAATTATGAGTATTAAATATAGTTTAATTACAAAACTAATTATATAGATGAAGACTGAACAGCAAGACGAACATATTAAGACTGATTAGTCCATGCGGTGCTATAATAAATATTTGCTAATCATAGATTAATTATGTTTAATGAATTTGTCTCGTTGTTTAGTCTTCATCTATGTAATTAGCTTTGTAATTAGACTATATTTAATACTATTGATGTTTCTTCTCCAATTTCACGTTTCTCAGGGTAAATCCGACCTCACAATGACATACATGATACACAGCAAATTACAATGTCACACCATTTAATCAACGAAACCTCACACAAATTATGAATAAGCCCACATCATCCAACAGCATATTGAAGTTGAAGGTTGCATCAAAGTTTGACTCTGAAACTAAAATAGCAGAGGGCAATCCGAAGCGGCAAACGGACTCACAGATCAGCTCTTGACGAGCCTCCAGCGGCTTAGGGCCCTGGCGACGGGCGGCGTGAGCGCGATGGTGATGGGGACCCTCACGGGGAATAGTGCCTTGTTGCAGACGACAGCGAGCGCGAACGCGCCGCCACTTGACGCCACGAGCTCCATCGTCCTGTTGCGGGGCTGCCGCTCTCGCTCCGTCTCTTCTTGCAGTACCTCGTTGGCCATGGGCGGCAGGGGGACGTCGCGCAGGTGTTCATCGCGGGAAACGGGGGCGGGTGAGGCCTCGCCGCCTACGGTAACGCCGGGGGAGATACCGAACCTCCGGAAAACGGCTTCGACGTCGACGTTGTTGTTGATGGCGACGTAAAGGCCGGCGATGGAGGCGCAGGAGACGGATAGGTGGACGCAAATGGCCACCTTGCCATACTTCCTCACGAGCTCCTGGATCCTGCCGGAGAACGCCATGGCCGCCGGCGAGGTGGAGGTTTATGGTTCGGGGGCGGCGCTGTGACGGCTAGGGTTTTGGTCTTTTGCGGCGGGTCGGTTGCGGGCTCACGGCTGAAGCGAAGGCGCACGATGGGTCCGCGTCGCGGCTAGCGGCCCGCGGGCCTTTTTTCTTGCCCTTTTTGTTTCGAAATAGAGGGGTGCAACTTGCAAGCCTCCACGCCAGTCGGCAGAGAATTTTTGCACCCCGAAAATTCAGTTTTCAATTTAGTGCATGCTAGTATTTTTGCAATCACATTTTTGTGTTATCAAGCCATGTTAGAACTTAAAGAAGCTAATGAGTTTTTCAAATCATTAAAAATATTAAGATATAGAGGGTGTTTGGTTTCGAGAAACTGATTTTATTCCCTCCATTTTAAATGGAATAAAATAGAGCGACTAAAAATTAGTTCATAGAAACTAAACATCCCATTAGATGTGCAATTATTTTCGAGATATCATGCCTATATACTCATCGAGATCACAACCCCCCAACACTTAATGGACGCAGAGCTCGGCATGAATTGGAATCAAGTTAATGAAACTAATGAGACGAATGAGGATATTAATAGCAAGGCAAGAAATTTGATCATCTAAGGTTTTAGAAGGAGTGACTTTGACTGCTTGCTGCACTTCAAGTCTATATATGAGATATAAAAAGCACTTTATGATTGTCACGAAGGTTCTAACACAATAAAATTGTTCGTCAATATATGTTTAAAAAGGATTATATGTGCTTTGAGATAAAATCTGGTGAATCATTAGATGAGTTATTTGTATGTTTTAATAAAATTATTAGCAATTTGCGATATGTTAATGTTACTTTCGCATACGCTAAAAATACTAGACAATTACTTAGTGTATTAGACATATCTATCGGAATATGAATGTAGCTTCAATTAGAGAATCTACTCTCATGAGCACTCTAACTTCATATGTGCTTTATTATAAATTGAAAACCCATGAATTAGATATTTTTGCTACGAAGAATGCTTATGAGCGGACGATGACTTCATCACGTGCTTCATCGAGTACGCTGACGTAGAGTTGCACATCCATCGTTGCTTGCTCGTCGTTCTAGGCCTCAGTCCTTGGTGATCCATACTCTAGCTCCTTAGGGAGCACTGCCTTCGCGTCGAATGCCAAGAAGAAAGGTGTGAAGCCCGTTGCCCTAGATGGTGTTGTCTGCATGCTTCAGAGTACCGCGGGTAATTCAGTCGCCCATCGCCCCGCGGATTTTCTTCAACCTGTCAAATATGTGCGGCTTGAGGCCTTGCAAGATATATATATATATATATATATATATATATATATATATATATATATATATATATATATATATATATATATATATATATATATATATAGTTTATATATTAAGAGCTCTGAGCTTCCAATAACTAGAGTAAGCTCAGGTCGGACGGTGCAACCCGGTCGAGTCGGACCAGGTCCGGACCTCTATAAAATAAGATCTGGAGTGCTAGGGTTCAGTTTTTTACGCTCCACACCGATTCATTAGTGACGGCGGTTGCCCGAGAGCGTGCGCGGCGGTGGACCCCAATCGGTGGTCGCGGCTCCCTGACCTCGACGCGCGGTGGCGGCGGTTCCTCGATCTGGAGTAGTGGCGGCGGCTTCCCGGTCCATAGGGCGGCGGGGACCTTGTGCGGGCAAGCGGTGGTTGCACTTCTAAGGTCGGCGAGCAAGCGGCGACCCTCGACGTGCGAGTAGCGACGACGACGCATGAGGCGCGAGGTTCGAGCGAGCGGCGTCACGAAAGGGATGATCGCGCGTGACATCCTCCGATCCGGCGCAGTTTGGGCGGCCCGAGTGATGACCTACATTTGTGCTTGTGTCATCGACGATGTCCTCCGGCGACTACCTCATCCGATTCGTGTTTTCTTTTCGATTATTGTGTTTTATTCCTACCACACGTATTATTTACGCTAAAAACTGTATGATTTTATGCTTGAACACGGAGTTCGTATATCAGTTTACTGCATGCATATTTTTTGCATGCATATTGGAAAGTCAATTCCTTGATTTATGATGTTCGTAATTATCATAAAAAATCAAATCATTTATGTTCGTAAATACTAGATTTGTACATCTGTCGTAAAACTATCCCTAATTCCTGCATGTTCGTAATTATCATAAAAATCAAATCAAATCACTTATCTTCGTAAATGCCAGATTTTTACGCCTGCCATAAAACTGTCTCTAATTTCCGCTGGCGTTTTTAGCTGAATTGATATATTATACTACGTGGTGTAAGTATTTATGCAACGTTGTATAAGAATTTATGCTATATGTGACTCATGCCATTTAATTTTTTGCGCGCATGAACTAGAAAGGAAAATATAATCCAAAATTTGCACGCATGCAATGGAAACTCCCACGATTTGTCCTAATTTTTGGATCTGTATAAAAATAGAAACTGCATGCATGCGACTGACATATTTTCGGATCTGCCAAAAAATAGGATCGTAATTGAGAGCACCTAGAGGGGAGTGAATAGGTGATCTTGTAAAAGCAAATTCTAAATAGCCACAAAACTTAAATATTATATCGTTAGCGTGACTAAGTAGTTTTGGAGCGAGTTCTTGTGGGCACAACAATCACTGAGAATCCAACACAAGAGACACGCGATTTTTATCCCGTGGTTCGGCCAAGTAACACTTGCCTACTTCCACCTTGTGACGTCCCAATGGACGAGGGTTGCACTCAACCCCTTTCAAGTGATCCAACGATCAACTTGAATACCACGGTCTTTTTGTTTAGAGTGTCTTCCCGTTTGCGAGGAATCTCCACAATTTGGAGTCTTGAAAGGGAAATGTGCCTTGGGCCATTTCTATAATGTTTTGGTGATTAAGTCTCCAACACATATTAAGTGAGTTGATTATGTGTCAAACAAGCAAGAAGTGCAAATCATGTAACAAGGTACGTTTCTAGACTTAGTACATTGTTTTGGGTACTAACATATATTGTCTAAGTGCTAGAAACAGAGAAAAGAAGAAAATAAAAGAATTGCAAAAGACTTGGCTGGGTACAACCGAAGTCCAGCTCGGCTTGGCACACCGGACTGTCCGGTGGTGCACCGGACAGTGTCTGGTGTGCCAGGCCAGCCTCCGGTGAACAGGCCACTCTCGAGAAAAATCGGCGGCGTACGGCTATAATTCACTGGACTGTCCGGTGGTGCACCGGACTGTCCGGTGAGCAAACGGTCGCCAGCGCAACGGTCGGCCGCGTAATCTGCGGGCGACGCGTGGCCTGCGTCAACGGTCGGCAGGGGGCACCGGACTATCCGCCAACTGGCCCCGTGCTGCAACGGTCGCCTATGCCAGAAAAGGAAGGAGATCGGCGCCGGACCGTCTACAGTGACTGTCCGGTGGTGCACGGGACTGTCCGGTGCGCCACTCGACAGAAGGGAAGGATGGCCTTCCTTGTTTGCCTTCAACGGCTCCTAGCTGCCTTGGGGCTATAAAAGGGACCCCTAGGCGCATGGAGGAGCTACCAAAGCTTACAAGAAACATTCTAAGGCTCCAACTTCACGCATTCGATTCTTTGAGATAGTAACTTGAGCTCCATTTGAGTTGTGAACTCCGTGCGTTGTGTTTTGAGCTCGAGTTGTGACTCGTGTGCGTGATTGTGCTGTGGATTTGAGTCTTGTGTGTGTTGGTCTCCCCTCCCTTACTTCTGTGCTTCTTTTGTGATCATCATTGTAAGGGCGAGAGGCTCCAAGTTGTGGAGATTCCTCGCAAACGGGAGAAAGACTAAGAAAGGAAAAATCGTGGTATTCAAGTTGATCATCGGATCACTTGAAAAGGGTTGAGTGTAACCCTCGTCCATTGGGACGCCACAACGTGGAAGTAGGCAAGTGTTACTTGGCCGAACCACGGGATAAAATCGCGTGTCTCTTGTGTGCTTTCTCTTTGATTGTCTGTGTTCACAAGAGCTCGTTTCAGGCTACTTAGCCGTTCTAACTTCCATAACTAAAGTTTTGTGGCTATTAGTGTTGAATTTTACAAGATCACCTATTCACCCCCCTCTAGGTGCTCTCAATTGGTATCAGAGTCGTTCTCTTCACTTAAGGGACTAACCGCCCGAAGAGATGGATCCTAAAGGAAAGGGGATGGTGGTCAACGATAAGGAGAAGGAGTCCCTCTTCAACGAGCCAAGAGACGACAAGCCCACTGACTCTGGCTCGAGTCACAAGAAGAAGAACAGGAAGAAGAAGAGGCGTATCAAGAAGATCATCTACTACGACAGTGATGCCTCGTCTTCTTCACCACACGACGACGACGATGATTCCTCGTCAAAGAAGAAACCGGTGAATCAAAACTATTCATTTGATTATTCTCGTATTCCATTTAATTCTAATGCTCATTTGCTATCAATTCCACTTGGGAAACCTCCACACTTTGATGCAGAAGACTATTCTTTTTGGAGTCACAAAATGTGTAGTCACTTATTTTCTCTCCATCCTAGTATTTGGGAGATTGTTGAAAACAGAATGCATTTTGATAGTACTGACAATCCCGTTTTCATAAATGAGCAAATTCATAAGAATGCACAAGCTACTACTGTTTTGCTAGCATCCTTGTGCGGTGATGAATACAACAAGGTGAGCGGCTTGGACAACGTCAAGCAAATATGGGACACCCTCAAGATATCACATGAGGGAAACGACGCCACCATGATCACCAAAATGGAGTTGGTGGAAGGCGAGCTAGGAAGGTTCGCGATGATCAGGGGAGAGGAGCCAACACAAACATACAACAGGCTCAAGACCCTGGTCAACAAGATTAGAAGCTATGGAAGCACAAGATGGACAGACCACGACGTCGTCCGACTAATGCTAAGGTCATTTACGGCAATTGACCCCCATCTTGTCAACCTTATTCGTGAGAATCCCAGGTACACCAAGATGACGCCCGAGGAGATTCTTGGGAAATTTGTGAGCGGGCGCATGATGGTAAAGGAGGCTCGATATGTGGATGATGCCTTGAACGGTCCACTACCATCTACGAGCCGCAGCCGGTTGCTCTCAAAGCAACAAGCAACAAGGAGACGCTACCAAGCAAGGTGGCACAAGTGGAGGCCGTAGGCCTCAACAAAGATGAGATGGCGCTTATCATCAAGCACTTCAAGACCGCATTGAAAGGACGCAAGGAGTACCCCAACAAGAACAAAGCAAGGGGAAAGCGCTCTTGTTTCAAATGCGGTAAGACTGGTCATTTCATAGCACAATGCCCCGATAATGATGATGACCAGGAACAAGAAAAACATGGGAAGAGGGAGAAGAAGAAGGTTTACAAGAAGGCAAAGGGCGAGGCGCACCTTGGCAAAGAATGGGATTCGGACCGCTCTTCATCCGACTCCGACGATGAAGGACTGGCAGCCTCGGCCTTCAACAAGTCTTCGCTCTTCCCCAACGAACGTCACACTTGCCTCATGGCCAAGGAGAAGAAGGTAAGCGTTCGAGATACCTCTAAGTATACTACTTCTAGTGATGATGATTCTAGTGATGATGAAGTAGACTACTCTAGCTTATTCAAAGGTTTAGATAGAGCTAAGGTAGAAACGATTAATGAACTAATTGATGCTTTAAATTAAAAGGATAGACTTTTAGAAAAGCAAGAGGATATTTTGTATGAAGAGCATGATAAGTTTATTAGTGTTCAAAAATCTCTTGCTCTAGAAATTAAGAGAAATGAAATGCTATCTTCTGAGTTATTTGCTTGCCATGAATCTATATCTAGTTTAAAGATTGTGAATGATGATTTAAATGCCAAGCTAGAGGTAGCTAATAAATCTAGTTCATGTGTAGAGCATATTGCAATTTGCAATAGATGCAAGGATTTTGATATTGATGCTTGTGATGAACATCTTGCATCTATTGATAAATTAAATGATGAGGTGACAAGTCTTAATGCTCAACTTAAGACTTGCAAAATTGATTTTGATAAGTTAAAATTTGCTAGGGATGCCTACACAATTGGTAGACACCCCTCTATTAAGGATGGACTTGGTTTTCGAAAGGAAACCAAGAACTTAACAAGCCAAAAGGCTCCCGTTCTCAACAAGGAGAAAGGGAAGGCTCCTATGGCTAGTAGTTCTCAAAAATGTCATGCTTACATTTATGATAGAAAATTTTCTAGGAATGCTCATTATAATAGGAGTTATGATGCGTTTAATTCACATGCTATGTTTGCTTCTAGCTCTACTTTTGTGCATGGTAGAAGTAGGCCTAGAAAAAGTAATGATGTGCCTCATGTGCCTAGGAGAACATGTAATGAACCTTCCACCATTTACCATGCTTGCAACACTTCATTTGTGCTTTTATGTAAAAATGAAAAAGTAGTTGCTAGAAAGTTGGGATCCAAATGCAAGGGAGACAAGACTTGTATTTGGGTTCCAAAGGCTATTGTAACAAACATTGTAGGACCCAACAAGAGTTGGGTACCTAAAACCCAAGCGTAACTTGTCTTGCAGGTTTATGCATCCGGGGGCTCAAGCTGGATTATTGACAGCGGATGCACAAACCACATGACGGGGGAGAAGAAGATGTTCACCTCCTAAGTCAAGAACAAGGATTCCCAGGATTCGATCATCTTTGGAGATGGGAACCAAGGCAAAGTTAAAGGATTGGGAAAGATAGTCATTACATCCGAGCATTCTATCTCAAATGTGTTCTTAGTTGAATCGCTCGGGTACAACTTATTGTCTGTAAGTCAATTATGTAACATGGGTTATAATTGTCTATTTACAAATATAGATGTTTCTGTCTTTAGAAGGAGTGATGGTTCATTAGCGTTTAAGGGTGTATTAGACGGCAAACTCTACTTAGTTGATTTTTCGAAAAAAGGAGGCCGATCTAGATGCATGCTTAATAGCTAAGACTAGCATGGGCTGGTTGTGGCATCGCTGTCTAGCACATGTTGGGATGAAGAACCTTCATAAACTTCTAAAGGGAGGACATGTGTTAGAACTAACCAATGTCTGCTTCGAGAAAAATAGACCTTGTGCAGCTTGTCAGGCAGGAAAACAAGTGGGAAGCACTCATCACAGCAAGAATGTGATGACAACATCAAGACCACTGGAGCTTCTTCACATGGACCTCTTCGGACCTGTTGCCTACCTTAGCATCAAGGGAAGTAAGTATGGTCTTGTAATTGTTGATGATTTTTCCCGCTTCACTTGGGTGTTCTTTTTGCAGGACAAATCAGAAACCCAAGGGACCCTAAAGCGCTTTCTAAAGAGGGCTCAAAACGAATTTGAGCTCAAGGTGAAAAAGATAAGAAGCGACAATGGGTCCGAGTTCAAAAATATGCAAGTGGAGGAGTATCTTTATGAAGAAGGCATCAAGCACGAGTTCTCCGCTCCCTACACACCACAGCAAAACGGTGTGGTAGAGAGGAAAACATGACGCTTATCGACATGGCAAGGACGATGCTTGGAGAGTTCAAGACACCCGAGCGATTTTGGTCGGAAGCTGTGAACACAGCTTGCCACGCCATAAACCGGCTATATCTGCATCGCCTCCTCAAGAAGACCTCCTACGAACTCCTTACCTGTAACAAACCCAATGTTTCTTACTTTCGTGTATTTGGGAGCAAATGCTACATTTTGGTGAAGAAAGGTAGACATTCTAAATTTGCTCCCAAAGTTGTAGAAGGGGTTTTACTAGGATATGACTCAAATACAAAGGCGTATAGGGTCTTCAACAAATCATCGGGTTTGGTTGAAGTCTCTAGCGACGTTGTATTTGATGAGACTAATGGCTCTCCAAGAGAGCAAGTTGATCTTGATGACATAGATGAAGATGATGTTCCAACGGCCGCAATGCGCACGATGGCGATAGGTGATGTGCGACCACAGGAACAACAAGAGCAAGATCAACCTTCTTCCTCAACGATGGTGCATCCCCCAACTCAAGATGATGGACAGGCTCCTCAAGAAGAGGCGCGTGATCAAGGGCGAGCACAAGAAGAACAAGCTATGGAGGAAGAAGCACCATTGACCCCTCCAACTCAAGTCCGAGCGACGATTCAAAGAAATCACCCCGTCGATCAGATTCTGGGTGACATAAGCAAGGGAGTAACAACTCGCTCACGTTTAGCTAATTTTTGTGAGCATTACTCGTTTGTCTCTTCTATTGAGCCTTTCAGGGTAGAAGAGGTCTTGCAGGATCCAAATTGGGTGTTGGCCATGCAGGAAGAGCTCAACAACTTCAAGAGGAACGAAGTTTGGAGCCTGGTGCCACGTCCCAAGCAAAGTGTTGTGGGAACCAAGTGGGTGTTCCGCAACAAGCAAGACGAGCACGGGGTGGTGACAAGAAACAAGGCTCGACTTTTAGCAAAAGGTTATGCCCAAGTCACAGGTTTGGATTTCGAGGAGACTTTTGCTCCTGTGGCTAGGCTAGAGTCTATTCAAAAATTATTAGCCTATGCCGCTCACTACTCCTTCAGGTTAATTCAAATGGATGTGAAGAGCGCTTTCCTCAACGGGCCAATCAAGGAGGAGGTCTACATGGAACAACCCCCTGGCTTTGAGGATGACAGGTACCCCGACCATGTGTGTAAGCTCTCTAAGGCGCTCTATGGACCTAAGCAAGCCCCAAGAGCATGGTATGAATGCCTTAGAGATTTCTTAATTGCTAATTCTTTCAAGGTTGGGAAAGCCGATCCGACTCTTTTCACTAAGACTTGTGACGATGATCTTTTTGTGTGCCAAATTTATGTCGATGACATAATATTTGGTTCTACTAATCAAAAGTCTTGTGAGGAGTTTAGCAGGGTGATGACACAAAAGTTTGAGATGTCGATGATGAGCGAGTTGACCTACTTCCTTGGGTTCCAAGTGAAGCAACTCAAGGATGGCACTTTCCTCTCCCAAACGAAGTACACACAAGATCTTCTCAAGAGGTTTGGGATGAAGGACGCCAAGCCCGCTAAGACACCTATGGAACCGACGGACATGTTGATCTCAACAAAGGAGGTAAGTTCGTTGATCAAAAGGCATACCAGTCTATGATAGGTTCCTTGCTTTATTTATGTGCTAGTAAACCAGACATTATGCTTAGTGTATGCATGTGTGCTAGATTTCAATCCGACCCTAAGGAATGTCACCTTGTGGCCGTTAAGCGAATTCTTAGGTATTTAGTTGCTACGCCTTGCTTCGGGGTCTGGTATCCAAAGGGGTCTACCTTTGACTTGATTGTATATTCAGACTCCGATTATGCTGGATGCAAGGTTGATAGGAAGAGTACATCAGGGACGTGCCAATTCCTAGGAAGGTCCCTGGTGTCTTGGAGTTCAAAGAAACAAACCTCTGTTGCCCTATCCATCGCTGAGGCCGAGTATGTTGCCGCAGGACAGTGTTGCGCACAACTACTTTGGATGTGGCAAACCCTCCGGGACTTTGGCTACAATCTGAGCAAAGTCCCACTCCTATGTGACAATGAGAGTGCAATCTGCATGGCAGATAATCCTGTTGAACACAACCACACTAAGCACATAGACATCCGACATCACTTTCTGAGGGACCACCAGCAAAAGGGAGATATTGAGGTGTAACATATTAACACCGAGAACCAGCTAGCCGATATCTTTACCAAGCCATTAGATGAGAAAACCTTTTGCGGGCTGCGTAGTGAGCTAAATGTCTTAGATTCGTGTAACTTGGATTGATCTATAACATACATGTGTTCTATACCTTTGATCATGTTACTTTATGTATTTATGTAATTTGTTGCTTATTTATGGTGCTCAAGTTGTGCAAGGGATCCTCGGACCTCACAAGTCCATGTGTGTATGATGCATATATTTAGGAGGAGATGTGCTACAACTTGACCCTTTGAGACTAACCTTTGTGTTTAAGTATACTTGATGTAGTCTCAAAGGTGCATTGAAAGGGAAAGGTGAACTTGGACCATGCAAAGACTTCCACTGCACTCCGGTACTAGTGTACTTAATTCCAAGTTCATTCTTATGCTTTTATTGCCTGTTTGCTCTTAATTGACATTTTTGGTGAGGCAATGGGGTTAAAGGGCCAATAATGATCCCGTTTTGGTTCTTAATGCCAAAGGGGGAGAAATTAAGGCCAAAGCAAATGGATCAACTACCACTTGTGAATTATGAAAACAATAGAGTTAGCACTTTTGATTTGTCCAAAATGCTCTTATTACAAAATTTAGTCTCTTGTGGGGGAGAATTTTTTATTATGGGAAAAAGGGGGAGTTTTTGGATCTTGATCAATTTTACTTTTCGAATATCTCTCTTCATGCCCAAACAAGTGAGTTTGACTTGGAGATAGGAAAATGAATTTGATTTGCAAAAACAAACCAAGTGGTGGCAAAGAATGATCCAAATATGCCAAATTAGAGTCAAAACAATTTGGTCCTTATTTGCATCGATGTTGCACTTATTTTTGTTGCTTTTTGATGTGTTGGCGTAAATCACCAAAAAGGGGGAGATTGAAAGGGAAATGTGCCCTTGGGCCATTTCTATAATGTTTTGGTGATTAAGTGTCCAACACATATTAAGTGAGTTGATTATGTGCCAAACAAGCAAGAAGTGCAAATCATGTAACAAGGTACGTTTCTAGACTTAGTACATTGTTTTGAGTACTAACATATATTGTCTAAGTGCTAGAAACAGATAAAAGAAGAAAAGAAAAGAATTGCAAAAGACTTGGCTAGGTACAACCAAAGTCCAGCTCGGCTTGGCACACCGGACTGTCTAGTGGTGCACCGGACAGTGTCCGGTGCGCCAGGCCAGCCTTCCGGTGAATAGGCCACTATCGGGAAAAATCGGCGGCGTACGGCTATAATGCACCGGACTGTTCGGTGGTGCACCAGACTGTCTGGTGAGCCAACGGTCGCCAGCGTAACGGTCGGCCGCACAATCTACGGGCGACGCGTGGCCTGCGCCAACGGTCGGCAGGGGCACCGGACTGTCCGGTGTGCCAACTGGCCCCGTGCTGCAACGGTCGCCTGTGCCAGAAAAGGAAGGAGATCGGCACTAGACCGTCTACAGTGACTGCCCGGTGGCGCACCGGACTGTCCGGTGCGCCACTCGACAGAAGGCAAGGATGGTGTTCCTTGTTTGCCTTCAACGGCTCCTAGCTGCCTTGGGGCTATAAAAGGGACCCCTAGGTGCATGGAGGAGCTACCAAAGCTTACAAGAAACATTCTAAGACTCCAAGACTCCAACTTCACGCATTCGATTCTTTGAGATAGTGACTTGAGCTCCATTTGAGTTGTGAACTCCGTGCGTTGTGTTTTGAGCTCGAGTTGTGACTTGTGTGCGTGATTGTGCTGTGGATTTGAGTCTTGTGTGTGTTGCTCTCCCCTCCCTTACTTCTGTGCTTCTTTTGTGATCATCATTGTAAGGGCGAGAGGCTCCAAGTTGTGGAGATTCCTCGCAAACGGGAGAAATACTAAGAAAGGAAAAACTGTGGTATTCAAGTTGATCATCGGATCACTTGAAAAGGGTTGAGTGTAACCCTCGTCCATTGGGACACCACAACATGGAAGTAGGCAAGTGTTACTTGGCCGAACCACGGGATAAAATCACGTGTCTCTTGTGTGCTTTCTCTTTGATTGTCTGCGTTCACAAGAGCTCGTTTCAAGCTACTTAGCCGTTCTAACTTCCATAACTAAAGTTTTGTGGCTATTAGTGTTGAATTTTACAGGATCACCTATTCACCCCCTCTAGGTGCTCTCAAGTCTCTCGCCCTTACAATAAGAATCACAAAGAAAGCACAGAGTAAGGTTTGGAGAAGCAACGCACACACAACACAAATCCGCAGCACACACATGCACACAAGCCAAGACTTGAGCTCGAAATGTAGCACAGAGAGTTCACAACTCGAACGGAGCTCAAATCACTAACACAATCTATAAAATTGAAAGGGAAATGTTCCCTTGGGCCATTTCTATAATGTTTTGGTGATTAAGTATCCAACACATATCAAGTGAGTTGATTATGTGCCAAACAAGCAAGAAGTGCAAATCATGTAGCAAGGTACGTTTCTAGACTTAGTATATTGTTTTAAGTACTAACTTATATTGTCTAAGTGCTAGAAATAGAGAAAAGAAGAGAAGAAAAGAAATGCAAAAGACTTGGCTTGGTATAGCCAAAGTCCAGCTCGGCTTGGCACACCGGACTGTCCGGTGGTGCACCAGACAGTGTCCCATGCGCCAGGCCAGTCTCCAGTGAACAGGCCGCTCTCGGGAGAATTTGGCAGCATACGGCTATAATTCATCGGACTGTCCGGGGGTGCACCGGACTGTCGGGTGAGCCAACGCCCGCCAGCGCAACGGTTGGCCGCGCAATCCGCGGGCGACGCGTGGACCACGCCAACGGTCGGCAGGGGGCACCGGACTATCCGGTGCGCCAACTGGCTCGGCGCTGCAACGGTCATCTGCGCCAGAAAAGGAAGGAAATCCGCACCGGACCGTCTACAGTGACTGTCCGGTGGTGCACCGGACTGTCCAGTGCACCACCCGACAGAAGGCAACTTTGGCCTTCCTTGTTGGCCTCCAACGGCTCCTAGCTACCTTGGGGCTATGTCACACCCGGATTTTAGGGGTCCAAAACCCGGGCGCGAACATAAACACCAGGTGTGCTGGGACCAAGTCTCACACATATGATGCATAGTGGCACAGGATCGAATGTCACATCTTTACTATATAACAGGAGTTCTGTACAAAAATAATTAAATAATTACATCATATGAGGAAACGATCCAGCAACCCAAAGTTGACTGGGAGACGACGGCCTAGACCTCTCACGGACACATCACAACATCCTCCATGCGCCTCATCCTGCGGTACCTGATCTTGACCTATGGGGGGGTGTGAGACAACAAGAGTGAGCTCACATATGTTCATCGCTCAACAAGTTGTGGGGAATAATGTGAATGAACTCGCCAAAGGTGGGAGTTCATGTGAAGTGTAAGGCTTACCAAAGAGGATGGTTAGAGCTGAGCATTGCTTTTAAAGTTGGTCAAAATTTTATTAGCAATTACTAAGTATAAGTAAATACCAACCCAATTAAGTAGTAGAACAAAAGTAACAACATCACCTGCGATGCAATGCATATGATATATTGAATTTAGTTCCATAAATTAATCATGTGAGGGTCCGAGCTGCTCATGACCGTGAGCACGGCTAGTATACCAGTTTTACACTCTGCAGAGGTTCGCATCTTTACCCACAAGTCATGTTACCCATCTGCCAAGGGATCGCGACTTCCCATACACCTCTACCGAGGAGGCGAGGCAGGGTAACACTACGAGGCCTTTACAAAGTTCCACTAGCTTCAGAAAACCCGCTACAGTTTATAGGAAGCTCCAATGCAGGAATCCCTTGCATGACCGCCATCGCAGCAAAATCATCCCGAGGGCCTCCCTACACTGACCACTCCCCTACTGCCCTTGCCCCTTTCGGGTAAGGTAGTCCTCCACTAGCTTTCCTAATTAATCAGCCAAGGGCGTCCCATTATACCCTTGTGGTAGCACTGTTTTCCCGGGTGGTCGCTCCATGTTCCAATTAACATAATGATCTTATCATGAACGATAAATAACAACGGATAACAAAAGTATAATCATGAGTAATGTATCTTCATACCCAAAACCACATAAAGCACTAGCAAGTACTACCCAAAAAGTTCAGTGGTAACAAGGTATAAAGATAATCAAACTAGGGTAACCTATTGGGTCCCATCAGAATTAACCTATGCAGATCATTATGATTAATTAGAACATGAGTGGGTAAAAAGAAGTGATCAAGGGCACAACTTGCCTGGGACTTGAGATTCCAGGTACCAGGATGATCTTCAGATGACTCGTGACCTCACTGCTAGTCGTAGCAATACAAATAAACATTGTATAGGCAAAATTAACATCACACCAAACATGAGAAAACTGCGTAATAATAATCTACGCGTCGCTATGAGATCGTGGGATCGAGAACCACCAAGATCGGAGTCATGGTTGCGAAGTTATGACTTATGGGGGATCTATGTGATTTAACCATTAAACGATATTATAAATTAGTTAGTGTGAATCATATGAGAATTTGTTCTATAAATAATTATCTCAACTTTTAATCTAAGTTATAAATTAACCATAGATCATATTCTATTAGATTACAATGATAAGCAGTTTAACAAGACTAACCAACATAAGTTAAATAAAGATCTACTTATAAAAGAATGAGACATGATATAATCAATATTGTTACTGCGTAGTAAATATTTATACGATACTAACGCAACTTGAACGGATCAAATCGGAGTTAAAACGGAGGAGTTATGAATTTCTGGAGTTATTTAGTGCTTGGTGTAGAATAGATCAAGTGAATAATTTTAGTTTAAGTTTCATGGCTAAACAAAGGTACTAGGTGATAAATAATATTAAAACAAAATTATTGCAACTGGAATGGGTCAAAAAGGAGCTAAAATGAATTAGTTATGAATTAAATAAGTGTCTGGATTTATTTTAACACTAAAAATCATTTTCTATGATTTTCCTATCCACTGGACTGCGCCTCAATTAAACAGAAGCGCATGGGTTAACTTAGAACTTTTCCTAAGACCCAGCGCACAGTTAGACTGGACTGCGGGTTGATTTGACTCTCTTCGGGGGTCTCTTTAGAAAATGTTACACCACGAAGGGGTATCTGTTGATATGGGCCGTCAGATTGAGAACGTGCGACTCAGATTAGATTGACTTAATAATTGAAGCGGTAAGTGAAAGGGAATTAGGCTTACACCTAGTTCCTATATAATTTTGGTGGTTGAATTGCCCAACACAAATCTTTGGACTAACTTGTTTGCCCAAGTGTATAGTATATACAGGTGTAAAAGGTTCACACTTAGCCAATAAAAAGACCAAGTTTTGGATTCAACAAAGGAGCAAAGGGGCAACCGAAGGCACCCCTGGTCTGGCACACCGGACTGTCCGGTGTGCCACCGGACAGTAAACAGTACCTGTCCGGTGCACCAGGGGACTCAGACTCCAACTCGCCACCTTCGGGAAATTCCAAGGCGACTCGGCTATAATTCACCGGACTGTCCGGTGTACACCGGACAGTGTCCGGTGCGCCAAGGGAAGTCGGCCTCAGGAACTCGCCAGCCTCGGGTTCGCGCGGCAGCCGCTCCGCTAAAATTCACCGGACTGTCCGGTGTGCACCGGACTGTCCGGTGTGCCAGCGGAGCAACGTCTTCCTGCGGCGCCAACGGCTCCCTACGGTGCATTTATTGCGCGCGCAGCGCGCGCAGACGTCAGGCACGCCCATGCCGGTGCACCGGACATCAAACAGTACATGTCCGGTGTGCACCGGACACTCAGGAGGGCCCACAAGTCAGAAGCTCCAACGGCTAGAATCCAACGGCAGTGATGACGTGGCAGGGGCACCGGACTGTCCGGTGTGCACCGGACTGTCCGGTGCGCCATCGAGCAGACGCCCCCAGCCAACGGTCAAGTTTGGTGGTTGGGGCTATAAATACCCCAACCACCCCACCATTCTTTGCATCCAAGTTTTTCCACTTCCCAACTACTACAAGAGCTCTAGCATTCAATTCTAGACACACCAAAGAGATCAAATCCTCTCCAAATTCCACATACGCCATAGTGACTAGAGAGAGTGATTTGCTTGTGTTCTTTCGAGCTCTTGCACTTGGATTGCTTCTTTTCTTTCTCACTTGTTCTTGAGATCACACTCCATTGTAATCAAGGCAAGAGGCACCAATTGTGTGGTGGCCCTTGCGGGGAAGTTTTGTTCCCGGCTTTGATTTGAGAAGAGAAGCTCACTCGGTCCGAGGGACCGTTTGAGAGAGGGAAGGGTTGAAAGAGACCCGGCCTTTGTGGCCTCCTCAACGGGGAGTAGGTTTGCAAGAACCGAACCTCGGTAAAACAAATCTCCGTGTCTCACTTGCTTATTCGCTTGGGATTTGTTTTGCGCCCTCTCTCGCGGACTCGTTTATATTTCTAACGCTAACCCGGCTTGTAGTTGTGTTTATATTTGTAAATTTCAGTTTCGCCCTATTCACCCCCCCTCTAGGCGACTATCAATTGGTATCAGAGCCCGGTTCTTCATTAGAGCCTAACCGCTCGAAGTGATGTCGGGAGATCACGCCAAGAAGGAGATGGAGACCAGCGAAAAGCCCACTACAAGCCAAGGGAGCACTTCATCGGAAGAGTCCCGCACCAAAAGGAGGGAGAAGAAGAAGAGCTCCTCCAACAAAGGGAAGGAGAAGAAATCTTCTTCTCATCACAAAGAGAAGAAGGAAAAATCTTCTTCCCACAAGCCGCATCGGAAAGGCGACAAGCACAAGAGGATGAGGAAGGTGGTCTACTACGAGACCGACACTTCATCAACATCGACCTCCGACTCCGATGCGCCCTCCGTCACTTCTAAGCGCCAAGAGCGCAAGAAGTATAGTAAGATTCCCCTACGCTACCCTCGCATCTCCAAACATACTCCTTTACTTTCCGTCCCATTAGGCAAACCACCAACTTTTGATGGTGAAGATTACGCTAGGTGGAGCGATTTAATGCGATTTCATCTAATCTCGCTCCACAAAAGTATATGGGATGTTGTTGAGTTTGGTGCACAGGTACCGTCGGTAGGGGATGAAAACTATGATGAGGATGAGGTGGCCCAAATCGAGCACTTCAACTCACAAGCAACGACAATACTCCTCGCCTCTCTAAGTAGAGAGGAGTATAACAAAGTACAAGGGTTGAAGAGCGCTAAGGAGATTTGGGATGTGCTCAAAACCGCGCACGAAGGAGATGAGCTCACCAAGATCACCAAGCGGGAAACGATCGAGGGGGAGCTCGGTCGGTTCCGGCTTCGCAAAGGGGAGGAGCCACAACACATGTACAACCGGCTCAAGACCTTGGTGAACCAAGTGCGCAACCTCGGGAGCAAGAAGTGGGATGACCACGAAGTGGTAAATGTTATTTTAAGATCTCTCATTTTTCTTAATCCCACTCAAGTTCAATTGATTCGTGGTAATCCTAGATATACTAAAATGACCCCCGAGGAAGTTATCGGGCATTTTGTAAGTTTTGAGTGCATGATAGAAGGCTCGAGGAAAATCAACGAGCTTGGCGACCCATCCGAAGCCCAACCCGTTGCATTCAAGGCAACGGAGGAGAAGAAGGAGGAGTCTACACCAAGTAGACAACCAATAGACGCCTCCAAGCTCGACAATGAGGAAATGGCGCTCGTCATCAAGAGCTTCCGCCAAATCCTCAAGCAAAGGAGGGGGAAGGACTACAAGTCCCGCTCCAAGAAGGTTTGCTACAAGTGTGGTAAGCCCGGTCATTTTATTGCTAAATGTCCTATATCTAGTGACAGTGACCGAGGCGACGACAAGAAGGGGAGAAGAAAGGAGAAGAAAAGGTACTACAAGAAGAAGGGCGGCGATGCCCATGTTTGTCGGGAATGGGATTCCGACGAAAGCTCAAGCGACTCCTCCGACGACGAGGACGCCGCCAACATCGCTGTCACCAAGGGACTCCTCTTCCCCAACGTCGGCCACAAGTGCCTCATGGCAAAGGACGGCAAAAAGAAGAAGGTTAAATCCAACTCCTCCACTAAATATGAATCTTCTAGTGATGATAATGCTAGTGATGAGGAGGATAATTTGCGTTCCCTTTTTGCCAACCTTAACATAGCTCAAAAAGAAAAGTTAAATGAATTAGTTAGTGCTATTCATGAAAAGGATGACCTTTTGGACTCCCAAGAGGATTGTCTAATTAAAGAAAACAAGAAACATGTTAAGGTTAAAAAGGCTTATGCTCTAGAAGTAGAAAAATGTGAAAAATTGTCTAGTGAGCTAAGCACTTGCCGTGAAATGATTAACAACCTTAGAAATGAAAATGCTATTTTAAATGCTAAGGTTGATTCACATGTTTGTAATGTTTCAATTCCCAATCTTAGAGATGATAACATTGACTTGCTTGCTAAGATTGATGAATTGAATGCATCTCTTGCTAGCCTTAGATTAGAGAATGAAAATTTAATTGCTAAGGCTAAAGATTTTAATGTTTGCAATGCTACTATTTCCGACCTTAGAACTAAGAATGAAATGTTGCATGCTAAGGTTGTAGAACTTAAATCTTGCAAACCCTCTACATCTAATCTTGAGCATGTTTCTATTTGCACTAGATGTAGAGATATTGATGTTAATGCTATTCTTGATCATATGGCTTTAATTAAACAACAAAATGATCATATAGCAAAATTAGATGCTAAAATTGCCGAGCACAATCTAGAAAATGAGAAATTTAAATTTGCTCGTAGCATGCTTTATAATGGGAGACGCCCTGGCATTAAGGATGGCATTGGCTTCCAAAGGGGAGACAATGTCAAACTTAATGCTCCTCCAAAGAACTTATCTAACTTTGTTAAGGGCAAGGCTCCCATGCCTCAGGATAACGAGGGTTACATTTTGTACCCTGTCGGCTATCCTGAGAGCAAAATTAGAAAGATTCATTCTAGGAAGTCTCACTCTGGCCCTAATCATGCTTATATGTATAAGGGTGAGACATCTAGCTCTAGGCAACCAACCCATGCTAAGTTGCCTAAGAAGAAAATTCCTAATGCATCAAATGAACATAATCTTTCATTTAAAACTTTTGATGCATCTTATGTGTTAACTAACAAATCCGGCAAGATAGTTGCCAAATATGTTGGGGGCAAGCACAAGGGTTCAAAGACTTGTGTTTGGGTACCCAGAGTTCTTGTGTCTAATGCCAAAGGACCCAAAACCATTTGGGTACCTAAAGTCAAGAACTAAACTTGTTTTGTAGGTTTATGCATCCGGGGGCTCAAGTTGGATACTCGACAGCGGGTGCACAAACCACATGACAGGGGAGAAAAGGATGTTCTCCTCATATGAGAAAAACCAAGATCCCCAAAGAGCAATCACATTCGGGGATGGAAATCAAGGTTTGGTCAAAGGTTTGGGTAAAATTGCTATATCTCCTGACCATTCTATTTCCAATGTTTTTCTTGTAGATTCTTTAGATTACAATTTGCTTTCTGTATCTCAATTATGTCAAATGGGCTACAACTGTCTTTTTACTGATATAGGTGTCACTGTCTTTAGAAGAAGTGATGATTCAATAGCA
The DNA here is from genome assembly GCF_902167145.1 of Zea mays. NCBI lineage: Eukaryota > Viridiplantae > Streptophyta > Magnoliopsida > Poales > Poaceae > Zea > Zea mays. The sequence continues at coordinate 184,311,425 of NC_050102.1, read as the reverse complement.
TTTAAGGGTGTGTTAGAGGGTCAGCTATACTTAGTAGATTTTGATAGAGCTGAGCTCGACACATGTTTAATTGCTAAGACTAACATGGGTTGGCTCTGGCACCGCCGACTAGCCCATGTTGGGATGAAGAATCTTCATAAGCTTCTAAAGGGAGAGCACATTTTAGGATTAACAAATGTTCATTTTGAGAAAGACAGGATTTGTAGCGCATGCCAGGCAGGGAAGCAAGTTGGAGTCCATCACCCACACAAGAACATCATGACGACCGACAGGCCGCTTGAGCTACTCCACATGGATCTATTCGGCCCGATTGCTTACATAAGCATCGGCGGGAGTAAGTATTGTCTTGTTATTGTGGATGATTATTCTCGCTTCACTTGGGTATTCTTTTTACAGGAAAAATCTCAAACCCAAGAGACCTTAAAGGGATTCTTGAGACGAGCTCAAAATGAGTTCGGCTTAAGGATCAAGAAAATAAGAAGCGACAACGGGACGGAGTTCAAGAACTCTCAAATTGAAGGCTTCCTTGAGGAGGAGGGCATCAAGCATGAGTTCTCCTCTCCCTACACGCCACAACAAAATGGTGTAGTGGAGAGGAAGAATCGAACTCTATTGGACATGGCAAGAACCATGCTTGATGAGTACAAGACACCGGACCGGTTTTGGGCCGAAGCGGTCAACACCGCCTGCTACGCCATCAACCGGTTATATCTTCACCGAATCCTCAAGAAGACATCATATGAACTCCTAACCGGTAAAAAGCCCAACATTTCATATTTTAGAGTTTTTGGTAGCAAATGCTTCATTCTTATTAAAAGAGGTAGAAAATCTAAATTTGCTCCTAAAACTGTAGAAGGCTTTTTACTTGGTTATGACTCAAACACAAGGGCATATAGGGTCTTTAACAAGTCCACTGGACTAGTTGAAGTCTCTTGTGACGTTGTGTTTGATGAAACTAACGGCTCTCAAGTAGAGCAAGTTGATCTTGATGAGATAGGTGAAGAACAGGCTCCATGCATCGCGCTAAGGAACATGTCCATCAGGGATGTGTGTCCTAAGGAATCCGAAGAGCCTCCAAGTACACAAGATCAACCATCCTCCTCCATGCAAGCATCTCCACCAACTCAAAATGAGGATGAGGCTCAAAATGATGAAGAGCAAAATCAAGAAGACGAGCCACCTCAAGATGATAGCAATGATCAAGGGGGAGATACAAATGATCAAGAAAAGGAGGATGAGGAAGAACCAAGACCGCCACACCCAAGAGTCCACCAAGCAATCCAACGAGATCACCCCGTCGACACCATCCTCGGCGACATTCATAAGGGGGTAACTACTCGATCTCGGGTTGCTCATTTTTGTGAACATTACTCTTTTGTTTCCTCTATTGAGCCACACAGGGTAGAGGAAGCTCTCCAAGATTCGGATTGGGTGGTGGCGATGCAAGAGGAGCTCAACAATTTCACGAGGAATGAGGTCTGGCATTTAGTTCAACGTCCTAACCAAAATGTTGTAGGAACCAAATGGGTCTTCCGCAACAAGCAAGATGAACATGGTGTGGTGACAAGGAACAAAGCTCGACTCGTAGCCAAAGGGTATTCACAAGTCGAAGGTTTGGATTTCGGTGAAACCTATGCACCCGTAGCTAGGCTTGAGTCAATTCGCATATTATTGGCCTATGCTACTTACCATGGCTTTAAGCTCTATCAAATGGACGTGAAAAGTGCCTTCCTCAATGGACCGATCAAGGAAGAGGTCTATGTTGAGCAACCTCCCGGCTTTGAAGACAGTGAGTATCCTAATCATGTCTATAGGCTCTCTAAGGCGCTTTATGGGCTCAAGCAAGCCCCAAGAGCATGGTATGAATGCCTTAGAGATTTCCTTATTGCTAATGGCTTCAAAGTCGGCAAGGCCGATCCTACACTCTTTACTAAAACTCTTGAAAATGACTTGTTTGTATGCCAAATTTATGTTGATGATATTATATTTGGGTCTACTAACGAGTCTACATGTGAAGAGTTTAGTAGGATCATGACACAGAAATTCGAGATGTCGATGATGGGGGAGTTGAAGTATTTTCTAGGATTCCAAGTCAAGCAACTCCAAGAGGGCACCTTCATTAGCCAAACGAAGTACACTCAAGACATTCTTGCTAAGTTTGGGATGAAGGATGCCAAACCCATCAAGACACCCATGGGAACTAATGGGCATCTCGACCTCGACACGGGAGGTAAGTCCGTGGATCAAAAGGTATACCGGTCGATGATTGGTTCATTGCTTTATTTATGTGCATCTCGACCGGACATTATGCTTTCCGTTTGCATGTGTGCAAGATTCCAATCCGACCCTAAGGAATCCCACCTTACGGCCGTAAAACGAATCTTGAGATATTTGGCTTATACCCCTAAGTTTGGGCTTTGGTACCCTCGGGGATCCACATTTGATTTACTTGGTTATTCGGATGCCGATTGGGCGGGGTGCAAAATCAATAGGAAGAGCACATCGGGGACTTGCCAGTTCTTGGGAAGATCCTTGGTGTCTTGGGCTTCAAAGAAGCAAAATTCGGTCGCTCTTTCCACCGCCGAAGCCGAGTACATTGCCGCAGGACATTGTTGCGCGCAATTGCTTTGGATGAGGCAAACCCTGCGGGACTACGGTTACAAATTAACCAAAGTCCCTTTGCTATGTGATAATGAGAGTGCAATTAAAATGGCCGACAATCCCGTCGAGCATAGCCGCACTAAGCACATAGCCATTCGGTATCATTTTCTTAGGGATCACCAACAAAAGGGGGATATCGAGATTTCTTACATTAATACTAAAGATCAATTAGCCGATATCTTTACCAAGCCACTTGATGAACAATCTTTTACCAGACTTAGGCATGAGCTCAATATTCTTGATTCTAGAAATTTCTTTTGCTAAGCTTGCACACATAGCTCATTTGAATACCTTTGATCATATCTCTTTTATATGCTATGACTAATGTGTTTTCAAGTCTATTTCAAACCAAGTCATAGGTATATTGAAAGGGAATTGGAGTCTTCGGCGAAGAAAAAGGCTTCCACTCCGTAACTCATACTTCGCCATCACTCCGAGCAACTCTCTCTTCTTTGGGGGAGAAATGAGCATCAAGGAAAAGGACTTCATCCTTGGGGGAGAGAGTAAAAGCTCAAACGCAAAAGGACCGGATTTCGTCTTTGGTATAATCTTAACTCATTCATTTATGACCAAAGAGGAGGAACTTACTTAAAGGGCTCTAATGATTCCGTTTTTGGCGATTCATGCCAAAAAGGGGGAGAAATGAGCCCAAAGCAAAAGGACCGCACCACCACCAATTTCAAAAACTTAGTGCTTTCCAAAAGTATTTATCAATGGGTATCCTATTGTGTTCAAAAGGGGGAGAAAGTAGTATTTCAAAAATGGTATATCAAAACCCTCTTGAACACTAAGAGGTGGATCTCTTTTAGGGGAGTTTTGTTTAGTCAAAGGAAAAGCATTTGAAACAGGGGGAGGAAATTTCAAATCTTGAAAATGCTTTTGCAAACTCTTATTTATTTACCTTTGACTATTTGCAAAAGATCTTTGAAATGGATTTACAAAAGGTTTTGCAAAAACAAAACAAGTGGTGCAAACGTGGTCCAAAATGTTAAATAAGAAAGAAACATTCCATGCATATCTTGTAAGTAGTTTTATTGGCTCAATTCCAAGCAACCTTTACACTTACATTATGCAAACTAGTTCAATTATGCACTTCTATATTTGCTTTGGTTTGTGTTGGCATCAATCACCAAAAAGGGGGAGATTGAAAGGGAATTAGGCTTACACCTAGTTCCTATATAATTTTGGTGGTTGAATTGCCCAACACAAATCTTTGGACTAACTTGTTTGCCCAAGTGTATAGTATATACAGGTGTAAAAGGTTCACACTTAGCCAATAAAAAGACCAAGTTTTGGATTCAACAAAGGAGCAAAGGGGCAACCGAAGGCACCCCTGGTCTGGCACACCGGACTGTCCGGTGTGCCACCGGACAGTAAACAGTACCTGTCCGGTGCACCAGGGGACTCAGACTCCAACTCGCCACCTTCGGGAAATTCCAAGGCGACTCGGCTATAATTCACCGGACTGTCCGGTGTACACCGGACAGTGTCCGGTGCGCCAAGGGAAGTCGGCCTCAGGAACTCGCCAGCCTCGGGTTCGCGCGGCAGCCGCTCCGCTAAAATTCACCGGACTGTCCGGTGTGCACCGGACTGTCCGGTGTGCCAGCGGAGCAACGTCTTCCTGCGGCGCCAACGGCTCCCTGCGGTGCATTTATTGCGCGCGCAGCGCGCGCAGACGTCAGGCACGCCCATGCCGGTGCACCGGACATCAAACAGTACATGTCCGGTGTGCACCGGACACTCAGGAGGGCCCACAAGTCAGAAGCTCCAACGGCTAGAATCCAACGGCAGTGATGACGTGGCAGGGGCACCGGACTGTCCGGTGTGCACCGGACTGTCCGGTGCGCCATCGAGCAGACGCCCCCAGCCAACGGTCAAGTTTGGTGGTTGGGGCTATAAATACCCCAACCACCCCACCATTCTTTGCATCCAAGTTTTTCCACTTCCCAACTACTACAAGAGCTCTAGCATTCAATTCTAGACACACCAAAGAGATCAAATCCTCTCCAAATTCCACATACGCCATAGTGACTAGAGAGAGTGATTTGCTTGTGTTCTTTCGAGCTCTTGCACTTGGATTGCTTCTTTTCTTTCTCACTTGTTCTTGAGATCACACTCCATTGTAATCAAGGCAAGAGGCACCAATTGTGTGGTGGCCCTTGCGGGGAAGTTTTGTTCCCGGCTTTGATTTGAGAAGAGAAGCTCACTCGGTCCGAGGGACCGTTTGAGAGAGGGAAGGGTTGAAAGAGACCCGGCCTTTGTGGCCTCCTCAACGGGGAGTAGGTTTGCAAGAACCGAACCTCGGTAAAACAAATCTCCGTGTCTCACTTGCTTATTCGCTTGGGATTTGTTTTGCGCCCTCTCTCGCGGACTCGTTTATATTTCTAACGCTAACCCGGCTTGTAGTTGTGTTTATATTTGTAAATTTCAGTTTCGCCCTATTCACCCCCCCTCTAGGCGACTATCAGTAAGCGCAGCAGCCACTGGATCTGAGATCCACGGCCAAGATTCGACCACGCCTGCGCCCACGCACAGCCCTCCGATTCAAAATTGACGGCCAGATTTTTATGCGATGAAGGGGTATGTTTACTCTAATCGCGGCCGTAGATCCAAACGCGTGCGGCCCAGATCTCGCTTGCACCCGATCAAATCCCAGCCCTCCAGTTTGGATCCGAGGACTCACGAGCTTCTTCTCCCCCCGGCCGACCCACAGGCGGGGCGCGCGCACACCACGCGACGGCGGCCATGGCAGGCACGCCTATCCCCCGCGCTCGCACCCAAGCTTTGATCCGAAGAGCGCTACACAAAGCAGGGGCCAAGGCGAACATGATAGGAACAGCTTACCGACGTTTTGGACTGACAGGAGACCCGACCATGGCACGGGGCGGTCCCGCGGCGATGCCACACGCCTGGCGAGCAATTCCAGCGCCACAAGCGTCCAATCCTTGGTGAAGCGGCCACGGCTGCCCTTCCCCGAGCCCGACGAAGATCCCAGGCACCCTCGACGGTGCGGACGACGATTGAATCGGAGATTCCCCCGCGACAGCGATGCTTCTCCCTTATCCGCCCCTGAGAAGCCAACCGGGTTTCGATGTTGGGTCAAGGGTGTCGCGGAGCTTGACTTTTATACACCACGGACAAGTCCGCGCGAGGGGGGGGGGAGTTCGACTGGCGAACCTATCGGCGAGGATCACGCGCGGAATTCTCCTGGTTGTTACGGCGGAGAAGACGGTCTGGCAAGGAGGCCCCACCAGCAATCACCCCAAAGGCGGACGCCATCACAGCTCTGGCGAATATGGCCCACCAGTCAGCGAGAAAAGAGAAAGAACCAGGCAGGCGGGGTGGGTGGAAATGGGTTGGGCCGACTGAGAGGTAGTTGGGCCGAGATAAGTAGAATTCGGCCCAGGCGCAGGGAAAATCTTTTCTCTTTTTTTTTATTATTTCTTTTTCAAGCTTTCAACTCCTATTTCAAATTCAAACACGATTTAACTTTGAATTTCAAACATCATTCTAATGTGAACCCAAATCCTAACTTCATGTTTACTATTATTTATATTATTATTATTATTTATCTTCCCCTCACCATTTAATTAAATGATTATCATAATTATCTTTCTCAATTCTTTTCAAATCCATGTTTTGATCTTCAAATTTCCAAGTGTCTAAATTCACACTAATGTGAATATAACTTATATCGTTTACAATGTTATTATTATTAGTTTTTTTTATTCTTCTCATTGTTATGTATTCATGTTCTTTTCTTCTTCTACTATTTATTATTTATTTTCTTCTGATGCAAATTTTGGGCTTTACAGGCTATAAAAGGGACCCCTAGGTGCATGGAGGAGGCACCCAAGCATTTACTAAGCATTCTAAGTCTCCCACACTCCGTCTCTGCACACTTGATCGATTGTGTTAGTGATTTGAGCTCCATTCTAGTTGTGAACTCTTTGTGCCTCATTTTGAGCTCAAGTGTTGGCTTGTGTGCGTGTGTGTGCTGCGGATTTGTGTGTGTTGGTCCCCACCTTACTCTTGTACTTACATTGTGATCTTTGTTGTAAGGGCGAGAGACTCCAACTTGTGGAGATTCCTCGCAAACGGGAAAAAGAGATAAGGAAGAAAAGTCGTGGTATTCAAGTTGATCATTGGATCACTTGAAAGGGGTTGAGTGCAACCCTCGTCCATTGGGACGCCACAACGTGGAAGTAGGCAAGTGTTACTTGGCCGAACCACGGGATAAAATTGTGTGTCTCTTGTGATTGTTCCTTCTTTGATTGTTTGTGTTCGCAAGAGCTCGTCTCATTAACTTGATTAACCCGCACTAATATTTTTATAATCAAGGTTGTTGGAATTTAGTGTTGAATTCTACAGGATCCCCTATTCACCCCCTCTAGGTGCTCTCACAAATGCGCGGAGGCGGAGTGTGGGAGTCTTAGAATGCTTAGTGAATGCTTAGGTGGCTCCTCCATGCTGAAAGGGAAATAGGCTTACACCTTTTCCTAATTGATTTTGGTGGTTGAATTGTCCAACACAAATAATTGGACTAACTAGTTTGCTCTAGATTATGAGTTCTACAGGTGCCAAAGGTTCACAACAAACCAATAAAAATACCGAGAAAGGATTCAAAGATAGAGAGCAAAAGTCAGCCTAAGTGTGCCCTGGTCTGGCGCACCGGACTGTCTGGTGTGCCACCGGACAGTGTCCGGTGCACCAGGGACTCTAACTCCGAACTGCTCACCTTCGGGATTTCTGGGAGCCACTCCGCTATAATTCACCGGACTGTCCGGTGGCGCACCGGACAGTGTCCGGTGGCGCACCGGACTGTCCGGTGTGCCAGCGGAGCAACGGCTACTTCAGCGCCAACGGTCGCCTGCAACAGCATTAAATGCGCTACAGTGCGCGTAGAAGTCAGGCACGTGCCAGAAGGCGCACCAGACAGTCTACAGGACCTGTCCGGTGCACCACCGGACTGTCCGGTGGCCCAGAAGACAGAAGCTCCAACGGTCAGAATCCAACGGGTGGGTGACATGACAGGCGCACCGGACTGTCCGGTGCGCCATGCGACAGCAGCCTTCACCAAACGGCTAGTTTGGTGGTTGGGGCTATAAATACCCCCAACCACCCGCCATTCATGACATCCAAGTTTTCAGACTTCCTACACCTTACAAGAGCTATAGCATTCAATACAAGACACACCAAAAAGATCAAACCCTCTCCCAAGTCCAAAGATCATTCCCAATCAAATAGTGACTAGTGAGAGAGTGACTTGTGTTCATTTGAGCTCTTGCGCTTGGATTGCTTCTTTTCTTCATTCTTTCTTGTGATCAACTCAATTGTAACCGAGACAAGAGACACCAATTGTGTGGTGGTCCTTGCGGGGACTTAGTGTCCCGTTTGATTGAGAAGAGAAGCTCATTCGGTCTAAGTGACCGTTTGAGAGAGGGAAAGGGTTGAAAGAGACCCGGTCTTTGTGACCACCTCAACGGGGAGTAGGTTTGCAAGAACTGAACCTCGGTAAAACAAATCCTTGTGTCTCACTCTTTATTTTCTTGCAATTTGTTTTTCGCCCTCTCTCTCGGACTCGTTTATATTTCTAACACTAACCATGCTTGTAGTTGTGCTTAAGTTTATAAATTTCAGATTCGCCCTATTCACCCCCCATCTAGGCGACTTTCACATGCGCCTAGGGGTCCCTTTTATAGCCCCATGGCAGCTAGGAGCCGTTGGAGATCAACATGAAAGGCTATCCTTGCCTTCTGTCGAGTGGCACACCGGACAGTCCGGTGCGCCACCGGACAGGTCCTGTAGACTGTCTGATGCGCGATCTCCTTCCAAATTTGGCGTATCCGACCGTTGCTCCTCTGGGCTGATTGGCGCACCGGACACTGTCTGGTGCACCAACTGACCATTGGAGCAATCCACGTGTCGCGCGAAGATTGCACGGCCGACCGTTGCTCAGGCGACCGTTGGCTCACCGGACAGTCCGGTAAATTATAGCCATGTCGCCCCGATGCTTTTCCCGAGAGCGACAAGTTCGCCGCGGACAACTCACCGGACAGTCCGATGCACCACCGGACAGTCCGGTGATTGTTAGTCGTACGCCGCCGTCGAATCCCGAGACCAGCACTTTCACCGGAGACCAGCCTGGCGCACAGGACACTGTCCGGTGCACCACCGGACAGTCCGGTGTGCCTAGTCAGTGTTGTTGTTGGCTGAACCTTTACCAACTCTTTTTCCTTCTTTTCTCTTCTTTTGTTGGCTCTGTTTCTAGCACTTAGATAACCATGTTAGTACATAAAACAATATACTAAGTCTAGAACCATACCTTTGTCTTTGATTTGCACTTCTCACATATTTTGCTCATAAGGACTTATTCAATGTGTTGGGCACTTAATCACCAAAATATTATAGAAATTGCCCAAGGGCACATTTCCCTTTCAATCGCCCCCTTTTTGGTGATTTATGCCAACACATCAAAAAGCAACCAAAATAAGTGCAACATCAATGCAAATGAGGACCAAATCATTTTTGCACAAGATTTGACATATTTGGATCATTCTTTGCCACCACTTGGTTTGTTTTTGCTAATCAAATTTATTTTCCTATTTCTAAGTCAAACACGCTTGTTTGGGCACAAAGAGAGATAATCCAAGAGTGAAATTGATCAAGTGTCAAAAACTCCCCCTTTTCCCATAATCAAAATTCTCCCCCACAAGAGACCAAATTTTTCAATAAGAGCATTTTGGACAAATCAAAATTTCTAACTCTATTATTTTTGAAATTCACAGGTGGTAGCTGATCCATTTGCTTTGGCCTTAATTTCTCCCCCTTTGGCATTAAGCACCAAAACGGGATCATTATTGGCCCTTTAACCTCATTGCCTCACCAAAAATGTCAATTTAGAGCAAAAGGCAATTAGAGCATAAGAATGAACTTGGAATTAATTACACTAATACCGGAGTGCAGTGGAAGTCTTTGCATCGTCCAACTCCACATTTTCCTTTCAATGCACCTTTTAGACTACATCAAGTATACTCAAACAACCAGATTAGTCTCAAAAGGTCAAGTTGTAGCACATCTCCCCTTTAATATGTGCATCACTTGCTAATGGACTTGTGAGGTCCGGGGATCACGTGTACAACTTGAGCACCACAATAATGGATTTAAATGTATAAAGTAACATGATCAAAGGCATAGAGCACATGTATGCTATAGATCAATCCAAGTTACGTGAATCTAAGACATTTAGCTCACTACGCAACCTACAAAAAGTTTTCTCATCCAATGGCTTTGGTAAAGATATCAGCTAGCTGGTTCTCGGTGCTAATATGGTACACCTCGATATCTCCCTTTTGCTGGTGGTCTCTCAGGAAGTGATGCTGGATGTCTATGTGCTTAGTGCGACTGTGTTCAACAGGATTATCCGCCCTGCGGATAGCACTCTCATTGTCACATAGGAGTGGGACTTTGCTCAGATTGTAGCCAAAGTCTCGCAGGGTTTGCCTCATCCAAAGTAGTTGCACGCAACACTGTCCTGCGGCAACGTACTCGGCCTCAGCGGTGGATAGGGCAACAGATGTTTGTTTCTTTGAACTCCAGGACACTAGGGACCTTCCTAGAAATTGGCACGTCCCTGATGTGCTCTGCTTATCAACCTTGCACCCGGCATAATCGGAGTCTAAGTATCCAATCAAGTCAAAGGTAGACCCCTTTGGATACCAGATCCCGAACCAAGGCGTAGAAACTAAATATCTAAGAATTCGCTTAACGACCACAAGGTGACATTCCTTGGGTCAGATTGATATCTAGCACACATGCATACACTTAGCATAATGTCTGGTCTACTAGCATATAAATAAAGCAATGCACCTATCATGGACCGATATGCCTTTTGATCAACTGACTTACCTCCTTTGTTGAGGTCAACATGCCCGTCGGTTCCCATCGGTGTCTTCGCGGGCTTGGCGTCCTTCATCCCAAACCGCTTGAGAAGATCTTGTGTGTACTTCGTTTGGGAGATGAAGGTGTCGTCCTTGAGTTGCTTCACTTGGAACCCAAGGAAGTAGGTCAACTCGCCTATCATCGACATCTCAAACTTTTGTGTCATCACCTTGCATGCTCTTGGGGCTTGCTTAAGTCCATAGAGTGCCTTAGAGAGCTTAAACCCATGGTCGGGGTACCTATCATCCTCAAAGACAGGGGGTTGTTCCACGTATACCTCCTCCTTTATTGGCCCATTGAGGAAAGCGCTCTTCACATCCATTTGAAATAGCCTGAAAGAGTGGTGAGCGGCATAGGCTTATAGAATGCGAATAGACTTTAGCCTAGCCACAGGAGCAAAAGTCTCCTCGAAATCCAAACCTGTGACTTGGGCATAACCTTTTGCCACATGTCGAGCCTTGTTTCTTGTCACCACCCCGTGCTCGTCTTGCTTGTTGCGGAACACCCACTTGGTTCCCACAACATTTTGTTTTGGACGTGACACCAGACTCCAAACTTCATTTCTCTTAAAGTTGTTGAGCTCTTCCTGCATGGCCAACACCCAACCCGGATCCTGCAAGGCCTCTTCTACCCTGAAAGGCTCAATAGAAGAGACAAACGAGTAATGCTCACAAAAGTTAGCTAATCTTGAGCGAGTAGTTACTCCCTTGCTTATGTCACCCAAAATCTGGTCAACGGGGTGATGTCTTTGGATCGTCGCTCGGACTTGAGTTCGAGGGACTCGTGGTGCTTCTTCCTCCATAACTTGTTCTTCTCGTGCTCCCCCTTGATCACGCTCCTCTCCTTGAGGTACCTGTCCATCATCTTGAGTTGGGGGATGCACCAGCGTTGAGGAAGAAGGCTGATCTTGTTCCTGTAGTTCTTGTGGTCGCACATCACCTATCGCCATCGTGCGCATTGTGGCCGTTGGAACTTCATCTTCATCTATATCATCAAGATCAACTTGCTCTCTTGGAGAGCCATCAGTCTCATCAAATACAACGTCGCTAGAGACTTCAACTAATCTGGATGATTTGTTGAAGACCCTATACGCCTTTGTATTTGATTCATACCCTAGTAAAAACCCTTCTACTGCCTTGGGAGCAAATTTAGAATGTCTACCTTTCTTCACCAAAATGTAGCATTTGCTCCCAAATACACAAAAGTAGGAGACATTGGGTTTGTTACGGGTAAGGAGTTCGTAGGAGGTCCTCATGAGGAGGCGATGTAGATAGAGCCGGTTTATGGCGTGGCAAGCTGTGTTCACAGCTTCCGACCAAAACCGCTCGGGCGTCTTGAACTCTCCAAGCATCGTTCTCGCCATGTCGATAAGCGTCATGTTCTTCCTTTCTACCACACCGTTTTGCTGTGGTGTGTAGGGAGCGGAGAACTCGTGCTTGATGCCTTCCTCCTCAAGAAACTCTTCAACTTGTAGATTCTTGAACTCGGACCCATTGTCGCTTCTTATCTTTTTCACCTTTTGCTCAAATTCATTTTGAGCCCTCCTTAGAAAGCGCTTTAGGGTCCCTTGGGTTTCTGATTTGTGCTGCAAAAAGAATACCCAAGTGTAGCGGGAAAAATCATCAACAATTACAAGACCATAATTACTTCCCTCGATGCTAAGGTAGGCAACGGGTCCAAAGAGGTCCATGTGAAGAAGCTCCAATGGTCTTGATGTCGTCATCACATTCTTGCTATGATGAGTACTTCCCACCTGTTTCCCTGCCTGACATGCTGCACAAGGTCTGTCTTTCTCAAAACAGACATCGGTTAGTCCTAACACATGATCTCCCTTTATAAGCTTATGAAGGTTCTTCATCCCAACATGTGCTAGACGGCGATGCCAAAGCCAGCCCATATTAGTCTTAGCTATTAAGCATGCATCTAGATCGGCCTTCTCTTTCGAGAAATCAACTAAGTAGAGTTTCTCGTCTAATACACCCTTAAAAGCTAATGAACCATCACTCCTTCTAAAGATAGATACATCAATGTTTGAAAAAAGACAATTGTAACCCATGTGACACAATTGACTTACAGACAGAAGGTTGTAACCAAGCGACTCTACTAGAAATACATTCGATATGGAGTGCTCGTTAGTGATGGCTATCTTGCCCAAGCCTTTGACCTTGCCTTGGTTCCCATCTCCAAATATGATTGTATCCTGGGAGTCCTTGTTCTTGACGAAGGAGGTGAACATCTTCTCCCCCCGTCATGTGGTTTGTGCATCTGCTGTCGATAATCTAGCTTGAGCCCCCGGATGCATAAACCTGCAATGAATTTAAGCTTGGGTTTTAGGTACCCAACTCTTGTTGGGTCCTACAAGGTTAGTTACAATAATTTTTGGAACCCAAATACAAGTCTTGTCTCCCTTGCATTTGGATCCCAACTTCCTAGCAACCACTTTATCATTCTTACATGAAAGTACAAACGAAGTGTTGCAAGCATGAAAAACGGTAGTAGGTTTATTACACATTTTCCTAGGCACATGATGCACAACATGATTTTTCCTAGGCCTACTTCTACCATGCACAAAAGTAGAGCTAGAGGCAAACATAGCATGTGAATCATTGTAGGCAGTATGAACATACCTCTTACTATGACTAGCAATTTTCCTATCATAAATAAAAGCATGATTCCTTTGAGGACTACTAGCCATAGGGACCTTCCCTTTCTCCTTGTTGAGAACGGGAGCCTTTTGGCTTGTTAAGTTCTTGGTTTCCTTTCGAAAACCAAGTCCATCCTTAATTGAGGGGTGTCTACCAATAGTGTAGGCATCCCTAGAAAATTTTAATTTATCAAAATCAATTTTGCAAGTCTTAAGTTGAGCATTAAGTCTTGCCACCTCATCTTTTAATTTAGTAATAGAAGCAATATGTTCATTACAGGCATCAACATCAAAATCCTTACATCTATTACAAATAACAACATGCTCTACACATGAACTAGATTTATTAAATTCCTCTAGCTTAGCATTTAATTCTTCATTTAAACTCCTTAAACTAGAAACAGATTCATGGCAAGCAGACAACTCAGAGGATAACATTTCATTTCTTTTAATTTCTAGAGCAAGAGATTTTTGAACACTAATAAATTTGTCATGCTCTTCATACAAAATATCTTCTCGCTTCTCTAGCAATCTATCTTTTTCATTTAGAGCATCAATCAATTCATTAATTTTCTCTACTTTGGCTCTATCTAAACCTTTAAATAAACTAGTGTAATCTACTTCATCGTCGGAGGATTCTTCATCACTAGATGAAGTGTACTTGGGTGTGTCCCGAACACATACCTTTTTCTCCTTGGTCATAAGACATGTATGGCGTTCGTTGGGAAAGAGTGAGGATTTGTTGAAAGCTGAGGTAGCAAGTCCTTCGTCGTTAGAGTCGGAAGAGGAGCAGTCCGAGTCCCATTCCTTTCCAAGGTGCGCCTCGCCCTTTGCCTTCATGTAGTTCTTCTTTTTCTCCTTCTTCCCACTCTTTTCTTGTCCCTGGTCACTATCATTATCGGGACAGTTTGCAATAAAGTGACCAGCCTTACCGCATTTGTAGCAGGAGCATTTTCCCTGTTGTTTTATTTCTGTTGGGGTACTCCTTGCGTCCTTTGAGTGCGGTCTTGAAACGCTTGATGGTAAGCGGCATCTCATCTTCATTGAGTCCGGCAGCCTCCACTTGAGCTACCTTGCTTGGTAGTGCCTTCTTGCTGCTTGTTGCTTTGAGAGCAACGGGATGCGGCTCGTAGATGGGTAGTGGACCGTTCAAAGCGTCATCCACGTATCGTGCCTCCTTCACCATCATGCGCCCGCTCACAAATTTTCCAACGATCTCTTCGGGCGTCATCTTGGTGTACCTTAGCATGAGTCGGACGACATCATGATCCGTCCATCTTGTGCTTCCGTAGCTTCGGATCTTGTTGGGTCTTGAGCCTATTGTAGGTCTGAGTTGGCTTCTCTCCCCTGATTATCGCGAACCTCCCCATCTCGACTTCCACTAGTTCCATCTTTGTGATCATAGTGGCATCATTTCCCTCATGTGATATCTTGAGGGTATCCCAGATTTTTGGCATTGTCCAAGCCAGTCACTTTGTTATACTCGTCCCTGCAAAGAGATGCTAACAACACAGTAGTAGCTTTGGCATTTTTATGGATTTGCTCATTAATAATCATAGGATTATCAGTGTTGTCAAAGTGCATCCCATTTTCTACAATTTCCCATATGCTAGGATGGAGAGAGAATAAATGACTACGCATTTTATGACTCCAAAACGAATAGTCCTCTCCATCAAAGTGTGGAGATTTTCCAAGGGGAATTGAAAGTAGATGCGCATTTGAATTGTATGGCATGTGGGAATAATCAAAAGAATAGTTTTGATTAACCGTCTTTTTCTTTGACGAAGAATCGTCATCGTCGTCATCTCTTGGTGAAGAAGAAGATGCATCACTGTCGTAGTAGATGATCTTCTTGATGCACCTCTTCTTCTTCTCATCCTTCTTCTTGTGACTCGAGCCTGAGTCAGTAGGCTTGTCTTCTCTTGGCTCGTTGAAGATGGACTCCTTTTCCTTGTCGTTGACCACCATCCCCTTTCCCTTAGGATCCATCTCTTCGGGCGGTTAGTCCCTTAGATGAAGAGTACGACTCTGATACCAATTGAGAGCACCTAGAGGGGGTGAATAGGTGATCCTGTAAAAGCAAATTTTAAATAGCCACAAAACTTAGATATTATAGCGTTAGCGTGACTAAGTAGTTTTGGAGCAATTTCTTGTGAGCACAACAATCACTGAGAATCCAACACAAGAGACACGCGATTTTTATCCCGTGGTTCAGCCAAGTAACACTTGCCTACTTCCACATTGTGGCGTCCCAATGGACGAGGGTTGCACTCAACCCCTTTCAAGTGATCCAATGATCAACTTGAATACCACGATCTTTTTGTTTACAGTTTCTTCCCGTTTGCGAGGAATCTCCACAATTTGGAGTCTCTCGCCCTTACAATAAGAATCACAAAGAAAGCACAGAGTAAGGTTTGGAGAAGCAACACACACACAACACAAATCCGCAGCACACACATGCACACAAGCCAAGACTTGAGCTCGAAACGTAGCACAGAGAGTTCACAACTCGAACGGAGCTCAAATCACTAACACAATCTATCAAATGCGCGGAGGCGGAGTGTGGGAGTCTTAGAATGCTTAGTGAATGCTTAGGTGGCTCCTCCATGCGCCTAGGGGTCCCTTTTATAGCCCCAATGCAGCTAGGAGCCGTTGGAGATCAACATGGAAGACTATCCTTGCCTTCTATCGAGTGGCGCACCGGACAGTCTGGTGCGCCACCGGACAGGTCCTGTAGACTGTCCGATGCGCGATCTCCTTCCAAATTTGGCGTATCCGACCGTTGCTCCTCTGGGCTGATTGGCGCACCGGACAGTCCGGTGCACCAACTGACCGTTGGAGCAATCCACGTGTCGCGCGAAGATTGTGCGGCCGACCGTTGCTCAAGCGACCGTTGGCTCACCGGACAGTACGGTGCACCACCGGACAGTCCAGTGAATTATAGCCACGTCGCCCCGATGCTTTTCCTGAGAGCGACGAGTTCGCCGCGGATGACTCACCAGACAGTCTGGTGCACCACCGGACAGTCCGGTGATTTTTAGTCGTACGCCGCCGTCGAATCCCGAGACCAGCACTTTCACCGGAGACCAGTCTGGCGCACCAGACAGTCTGATGTGCCTGGTCAGTGTTGTTGTTGTTTGAACCTTTGCCAACTCTTTTTCCTTCTTTTCTCTTCTTTTGTTGGCTCTGTTTCTAGCACTTAGATAACCATGTTAGTACATAAAATAATATACTAAGTCTAGAACCATACCTTTGTCTTTGATTTACACTTCTCACACATTTTTCTCATAAGGACTTATTCAATGTGTTGGGCACTTAATCACCAAAACATTATAGAAATTGCCTAAGGGCACATTTCCCTTTCAGTAATAACAACCTACTAGAGCTATCAACCTCTCACATTGACTCGGTGTTTACATTTATAATTGAGGGATTTTATGTTCAAAACTTAAGATTTTTACGCTCCAACCTGGAGATGCGTCCACCAGTGAACAATATGCCAGATTTTTTACGCAGTGTACCGCATTGTATAGATACTTACATCGTGTAGCATAATTTGTATAAGTATATATTATAAACTGGTCTAACGAGCCTAGTTGCATGGTTGTTGGAGCAATCTCATATTTATGGAGAAAATAAAGCATTTAAATAAGTTTTTTGTTTCCATGCATACCAATCGATTTCCTTTCAGCGCAAATCTTGTCATCCTAAATTTGTGCGCATGCAGCAGAAAACAAATTTTTACACAGTGTACCGAATTGCATAAATACCTACACCGTAAACTAGTTCTAACGTGTTTAGCTGCATGGCTGTTGGAGGGATCCTATATTTATGAAGAAAATAAAACATTAAATACAATTTTTTGTTTCTATGCATGCAAATTTATTTTCTTTCATTGCATATTCTTTCTATCATAAATTCGTGCGCATGCAGCTGTTAATAGCTTTTTACGCAGTATACCGAATTACATAATTATCTACACAACGTAGTATATTTAGTATCAGTATATATCATAAAATGATCCTTACGAGTTTAGCTGCATGGCCGTTACAGCGATCCTAAATTTATGGAGGAAATAAAGCATTTAAAAATAGATACTGCCACACATATCTTTTCTAAATTTACGCGCATGCAAGGGAACATGTTTGACTCACGCACACATTTCTTTTTTACGCGCACAGACGTGGGGCGGGTGGCACACCCGACAACCTGCTTGAGTCGACACGCTGGGCTGAACCAGGTTGCAGGGGTGGTCGGTCTTGGCTTCCTTTAACTATTGGAAGTCCAGGGCTCCCGTTATACCTGCCCTATATACACGTACGTTGCGACGGCTTACAATAATACTCACGTAAACTATCCACCAAAAATGTCTTAAGATCCTAGGAAGATGAACAAAACGTCCAACGACGGCGAAAGCGATGGCACGATCATGTTGTGAAACGTTTTCGTGGACGTGCAATAACCTCTACACGAGTCAGTGTCAGTGATGGTGTCAGACGAATACGGAGAGGATGCGCCTGCTCCCACGCCCTCTGTCGATAATGGGGGTGGCGCGGAGGCGGAGGCATGAGGGAAGAGAGAAAAGAAGCAGGATGACGAACGAGGTGGCGACAACTAAGGCGAGAATCATCATTATCGTTTGGAGGTATAGATGGCTAAATAGACCGTGTTTGGCGGGCTGGCCCGGGGCATGACCAATTTAATATTGTCTAGGCCAGCCCGGCACGAGCGTTGTGTCGTGCTTGGGCCGTAGCCTCGACCTGTAGTGCTGGCCTGACCCGGCACGATTATATTTTTTTATTTTACAAAAAATCGTATATATATGTACAATTTATATTCACTATTAAAAACACATGAGCATGATGTTCTACTGGTTAAACAACTTTACCCAGTGCCTCCTGCCCTTCTTTCATTAGAGCGTGGATTCGAACCCCATCTTTTGCATCGTTTTTTAACATTTTACGCTGATTTAACCAAATGGTCTGACGGGCTAACGGGTCGATGTGGCGTGCCTGGGCTGGAGCTGTGTCGGGCCGCCCATTTGACCATCTGCAGATGTGTGGTTTGGGACATAGAGGTTGGTTACGTGGAGGGGGTGGTTTGGGACATAGAGGTTGGTTACGTGGAGGGGACGCGTATGTAGCAGTTTATTTTTAAATAGATGTGAAGAGTTATTTATAAAAAGATGGCACAGAACGATCGTTTAAACTGATTTGTTAATATATATATATATATATTAATTGTAAAAGTGCTAACTATTATATACATCGATAAAATAGACTGCAAAAATCTTTATAGCCAGCAAACTATATTATTAAACTTGTTCTAATATTGCTCATGCCTTATGCTCTCCCATCTCCAGCCAGGGATGACATGGGAAGAGCACTTCGACATCGAAAAAAGATTTATGTTTCTGGGATTTTTTTAGAAAGTACGTTCTTTTTTATTTCTTCCCAGCGATTAGATCATCAAGGAAAATCCAAACAGAAGTTCATAACTTTTTCTAGGCATCCGAAACAGAAAAGTTGTACTCTATTTCTTGCAAGCGATTAGATAAAGGAAAAATCCAAGCAGAAGTTCATAACTTTTCTAGGCATCCGAAACAGAAAAGTTGTGGCCCTGTGAGAGAAAGCTTCGCTTCAAGAATTTTAAATCTATTTTAGTTTTTCTTATCAAACAGATCCAGCTCCACGTGCTCTAATTAAAAAAATAAAATTAGAAACTAATTTTACGAAAATTGTGAAGCTTCTTAAAGAGTACTTTAAAAACACTGTTTTCATAATTTCTCATAAAGTTGTACAAAAAATAACCATCATATTATTGGTTACATAACCTATCTATTCAGGTCTCTTTCTCCACCCGTTAATCATCAAAGTTAATTAAGAAAAATCATATAAATTAATTGTATTATAGAAGCGAGAGTCTGTATGAAAGTCAAATACTCTTAAACACCGTTTTATTAATTTATTGAAGTTGTTTTACAGTGAAGCTGAAAAAACAAAACTATAATTTTTAAAGTGCTTCCCAACAGAGCCGAGAGCAGTGACCAAGCACAGAAAGAGATCATGAGAAATAGAAAAAAGAGCAACACTACCAAGACTTAGGCCCCGTTTCAATCTCACGGGATAAACTTTAGCTTCCTGCTAAACTTTAGCTATATGAATTGAAGTGCTAAAGTTTAGCTTAAATTATCATCATTAGCTCTCCTGTTTAGATTATAAATGACTAAAAGTAGCTAAAATAAGCTGCTAAAGTTTATCTCGCGAGATTGGAACGGGGCCTTATCCATCCACACCACAGCCGTCGTGGGCCACCGTCCGGCTCCCCCGGTATACGGCCACCACCTGTCCTTCCGCACGTCCCCGTCGGCCATCGTCCACGGATCCTATCGGTCTCTCCTGTGTCCTCTTCAGTCTCCACGCCGTTCCAGAAGTCGCCAACCTTCCCTCGCCGCCGCGCCGCAACAGCCGCCTCCCCTCCAAGGTAGCCCAATCGAAACCACTCGCCCGGCCACCATGGCCTTTGCCAGCTCGCTGCTTCCCGTGCCGCCCTACCGCGTCTGCGCGACCCCCGCGTCGGAGGTCGCCGCCTTCTCGCCGGCCAAGAAGAGCGTCTCGCTCGCCGCTGCGCGCCAGCGCCGAGGATCCCGTCACGGAGGTAATCCCTGTTTGTGTTGCCCCAATACTCTTAGCTTAAGCCCGCACTTTCTTTCCGCTCCCGCTCGGTGCGCGTGCCCGAGACCTGCTTTAGTGTAGGGAGTAGGGTCTCTTTAGGCCTCGCCGCTCTTGATCATGCCAAATGTCTATTGAAATGCCAGAACGTAGGGCCATCTGGGGGGGGGGGTCATCCGAGTTCATTTGTCAAATTGAAGTTCATTCTAAGAACTTTTTGTCAGATTGGAAGTGGTGAAAGATCAGAATAGTAAAACAGGTTCTCTCTTAGTTCGGGTCATGTTGAACTGTGAAACTGAAAAACATGATTCTATTTAATTTCACAAAACTACAAATATTCGTGTCTAACTATCAAGGAACTGCAACTTTCTGAGATCAGTTTCCCAATCCTAAAACTATTTGTGCCCTTAGTGTCACACAAACTAAGGCTCTGTTTGTTTCCTTCCAGCATTATATAATCCAACTTATGGATTATATAAGCACCTATTGACCTGCTTATGAATTATCATAATCTAGTTATCTAGATTACATAATCCACCTAATAATATGTGTTGTTTGTTTACCTTTCAACTTATTTAAGTTGGATTATATAATCTAGTGGGTAAACAAATAGGGCCTAAGTCGGCATGCATGTCGATCACTCGGTCCACACTTGTGTGGCTGTAATATATGGGTCCACACAAAATGTCATAGGTCTGTGAACGTGATGGCACAAAGTGATTGTATTTCTGTGAAATTGGTTACGGAAGTTGTAGACTTGTAGCTCTCAAATAGCTAAGCACAGAAATTTAGTTCTGTGAAATTAACTACCTTTTAACTGTTCTTGTCTTGTCCAAGTTCAAATGAGCACCGATTTCATTGCCAGTTGTAGGATCATGCTCCTGTAGTCCCTAGATGAATATAGAGTTATGATTGTCATTTTTTATCTTCTGCATCATAATCATTTCTTCAGTAAAGCTGGCCTAATTTGATAACAGGAGTTCCATAAGTCAAATTGATTATTGCATGAATAAGTGCTGTTGAGTTGCTTTCGAGGAGACAATTGTAATAGTGGCCTAAATTTAGCTCATTTATGAATTGTTTTCTTTGCACACACATTGGGGAATATATGGGTCACTTTTCTTAGTTTAGATTTATTTGGGGATTAGAGGAAATCTGTTTGATTTCAGATTGTAGATTGCTTACAACGTGGACAAACAACAAACTTGAATTCCATATGGAGCTTGAGTGCCATGTGCCTGTGCGTCCTTAAGCCAAAGACAGTTTAAGGTAAATGTGGGAGGGCCAGACAAAAAAAACAGGGATAAATTTTGGCTCTTTAAATTAGGTATAGAAATTAGAGTGTTCCTTTATAATTTATTTTACTTGGTACTGTGAACCATTCATCAAGCCAAAGATACTACTGCTTAATACTTTTTTTTCTTCTGTTTGGATATTATCAGTGAGGGCAGAAGTAAATGAATCTGGAAGTGTTTTGGCTGTTGATGCACTCTCGCAAGTTAAACATGTTCTGCTTCCAGTCCTTGATCGCAACCCTTACCTTTCTGAAGGCACAAGACAGGTTCGTCTTTATCTTGAAAATCCTTAAACTGGTGAATAGTGTTCTAAATAATTTGTAAGGAGTTTGTAATGAATATGTATGGGATACATAATTGCAACTTCTTAATGTAGACACGGCTGCAAGATACTTCCTATTATTTGTTATAATCTTATTTGCATCGTTTAATATGGAACATCAGGCAAGCTTGACTCTAGGTCTCTCGCCACTTCTGATTTAGACTGACAGTCACTGTAAGGAAGATAGGTTGGAAAACCTTTTTCCTTTAGGGCTGGTTGTTTATGTTGATAATGTCCTATATCCACAACTTACTCTTCCATCGCTGGCAAATAGTTGCTTTGCCCGTAACGGTTTGTATGGCACAACAGGCTGCAGCAACAACCGCTTCCCTCGCAAAGAAGTATGGAGCAGATATTACTGTAGTTGGTACGTTCACAATCTGAAATGTTGTTATATATGTGGTTCATGTATTTCACATTTATTCTTACTTAAGAAATTAGACCTATTGTATGGTAGTATTCTAATGTCTAACTACGTCGTTAATTGTAGTTATTGACGATAAACCAAAGGAGTCTGTCCCAGAGCATGATACTCAAATGTCAAGCATTAGATGGCATCTCTCAGAAGGTTTTGTGGTGCCATTTGACTCATCAACACCGCCTTTTGTGTTATTTCTTTATACGGCAGTGCTGATATTCATTGCACATGTGCAGGCGGATTTTCGGAGTTTAGATTGATGGAGCGTCTTGGGGAAGGGCAGAAACCAACAGTTATCATCGGGGAAGTTGCTGATGAGTGGGACTTAGACCTGGTTGTGCTAAGCATGGAGGCAATCCACTCCAAGCATGTCGATGGGAATTTGCTCGCTGAATTCATCCCTTGCCCTGTTCTACTGCTCCCGCTCTGACATAGAGCTGATTTGCATCTGTCATGTTTTTTTGAGACAAATGATCTGTTTGTCCTTGAAGATGTAACTCCCGCATGTTCCCTGGATACGAGGGGTTTGCGTCAGCTGATGATTCTATTATGTTGATGCAGTTTTTTTCGAATTTGTGTGCCTGTGAATATTGCTAAGAAAATTATGTTACTCTTTTCTTTATTTCTTCTGAATGAGCAGTTTCAGGTATATGCTGCTGCTGTGGTTGGGTTAGGATGCGTTTTTTGGGGTGTTTAAAAGAACCAGCATGTTTAAAAGAATAAATCAGTATTAATGTCAGACAAACAGAGAAAACAAATAATAAAAACATTTGGAGATGCGGGGTATCGATCCCCGTACCTCTCGCATGCTAAGCGAGCGCTCTACCATCTGAGCTACATCCCCATTTGTTTACTAATAAGTTATAGTTTATATTAGTGGCATACCACTCTCCAAACTCAGGGTACAATGGCCCATCAAGGTGTGTGAGTAGAGGGCTTAGGCTATCCGCACTCATACTACTCTATTTCTCTACCTTAAAAAGGATATTCTATCCTGATCAGCGAGATTCTCTACTCTATCCAACAATTCTCCGCGGTCACAATTACCCTATATATCTACTCTATACCAACTACCATTTATTATATCATATTTTTACCATACTCTACACCTGCAGTGCATCAATATATATCAAACACATCTGCTGTGGGCCCCACCACCCACACCTGCAGTGCAGCACACCTGTCGCCATTGTGCACTATTGGAGTAGGAGCGAGTGAACTTCACAGATGAGGTTTCCTTTGCCACTCTAAATTTAGAGTATCATATAACGTACATGGCTGCACCATTTTTTCAACTGGATGTTCGTAGCGTTACCTGTGCAGTTCATCACTGCGGTCAGCGGTCAGCCTTAACGTGGATGGACCGAATCAATGGTGAAGAGCAACCTAAACCGATTGCACTAGATTAGCAAGCGGCATTGTTTTCCATACAAGCTACTTATATACTAGTCACTAGGTATAGACACATGATTAAAACTATATCTGAAAAGCCAAAAGTACAATTTAACGGAGGGAGTATTGGAGTATTAAACGATGAATGTGAGGCTACCCACCTCGTAATAGCCTCCATCCTGCCACAGCCCCCTGAAATCCATTGCCCATACCCACATCAGCATAGTCATTGTACCCGTTTCTTGAAACATAATATGTAAGGAACAATTGAACATGTGATGAACTTATGTTTTACTCAACCTCACGGCCTGCCCACGACCCCGACCCCTTCCTTGGCCAACAGGTGAGTGTAGAGATGGCAACAGGGACCCGATCCCCGATTCCCCGCGGGGAATTCCTCCATTAGGGGATGGAGATGGGGAAGAAACTTCCCCCGCGGGGATATAAACGGGGAAAATTTATCCCCCGACGGGTAAACGGGGATGAGGACGGGGAAGCATTCACCATCCCTGTTCCCCGCGGGGACCCGTTAAACTTGTACGTGACTATGTTTTGTGTACTAGTTAACGACAAAAATAAGTAATTACCTTATCAAGAGATCACTAATTGTACAAATGTGTTCATTTTGATGTATGCATAATGATTTCTTATATCTAACAATGTGTATAAGTGACAATATTTAACTTTAATAGCAAAGTACGTATGTATTAATTGTAATTTAAACTGGGATGGGGATCCCCGTTGGGGATTTATCCCCGCGGGGAACGGGGATGAGGAAGAAATGCTCCCCGCAAGCGTTCGTGGGATCCCCGCGAGGAAGTTTTTCGTCGCGGGGACGGAGATGGGGAGCTATTCCCCGGCAGGGAATTCCCCGTTGCCATCCCTAGGTGAGTGTGCATCTACATTGAATTAAATGAATCATGAGGCCATACAGAACTAGTAAAACATTAAGAATAATTAACATAAGTGAATCTCACACAATACCATTATCATTATCATATTCAACCAAAGGTTTCATTTCATCAGCAAGCAAAGGAGATTGATACCTACCTATCGGCCTTAGCCTCGGAGCAAACTCCGCCTCGCCCGAGCTCGGCCTCGGCCAATTGCCCTCGTGAATCTCGCAGAAGGCCACTGCTTCAACTGTTTCCTGCACGACCGCAAGCTCCAGAGCAGGCTCGACCATGGTCTCAGGAAGACTTCCGTCTCGCCCGAGTGTGGCTTCAACCTTGATAGTATCGACAAAAGGACACTCGACGTCACCAGAAGCTACAGAGCTGACGTCAGATACTCTACGGATTGCCAAGAGCTTTTTGCCATACTTATCACTACTTCAACGACTATGACTAGGACAACACGATCACCAGACAGGCTCGGGCACACGACCGAGCCCCAGACCTCGGCCTCAACTCTCTGAATTGTCAAAGATGCAAATACATGAACCAGACATCCTCTTCCCGGCTCAAGTCAACAACAAGTACAAAGACCATGCCGATGCCATGCTGGCTACAGGGGCTCGGACACGCCTCCTATCCCATATGCGACAAACTCCGACGCTCCTGGTAGCCCTCCTTGAGGCTATAAATAGAGGAGCCCAGGGCTTCAAGCTGAGGAGGACTTCACGGTTCTCACCTCCACGCAGATATTGTCACTTGCCTCAATCAACCTCAGGGACTTGGGATCCTCTCCCTCTCCCGACTAGCTTGTATTCCATACTACAAGCACTTAGGTGCAAATAATATAAGTCGCATCCCCTCTGTTGGAAGTAGGGACTTCTTTTGCCCGAACCAGGATAAAGACTTCTTTCTCTTTGCATTATTCATCTAGGCCTGGGCACGCAACACTAATTCATTAGTTGGTAGGATCCTCGGGTCAAAGCACTAACAGTTGGAGTGTCAGGTAGGGGCTCGCTACGTGCAGACACCACGTTCCCATCAAGGCTTCAGACGGCTAACCCCAGCACCCTTTGCGGCTCGACGTGGTGATCCGATTTGGGAGTCTTGAGTTCATGTCACTTGGAGTACACTACGACATGGTGCTCTTACCACATAGACACCCGGCTGATGCTGACTACCGCTTTTCCCAGCCACGGGGAGCGAGGCCACTCCTGCTCCCCTGGCCCATGGAGGAACGACCAGACTTCCGCCCCCGTCCTCCTCGTCACAGGAGACAGAGATGAAACAACCGC
This sequence comes from Zea mays, assembly GCF_902167145.1. NCBI lineage: Eukaryota > Viridiplantae > Streptophyta > Magnoliopsida > Poales > Poaceae > Zea > Zea mays. The sequence goes on along the minus strand of NC_050102.1, from coordinate 184,285,893 downwards.
AACCGCGCCACAGGCAGCGCTCCACGCCCAGTCGACGCTCCCAGGCCAACTGACAATGCAGACTCCCTTGCGAGGGACTTATAGGGTGTTTGGTTTGAGGAATGACATATTTCATCATCTTCTCACTCCTCACTATTTTTGTTTGGTTTGTGTAATGGAATGAGTTGATTTATCATCACCTCATTCATCATAGTTACTTTGTTAGTACTAATATGAGGAATGAAGTCATCCCACCAAATTTGAGGAATGAACCCATGATGCATCACCTCAATTTAGATATAGTGATTCCTTAAACCAAATAACCCTTAACGAGTGTTAGCCTCACGCCCAAAGCATCGACATCAATATGTGTCGCCCCAACGCCGACTCCACTGGCTCGTTCCTCTCACTAGTACAGATAAGCTCTATACTGACGGTCCTAAACATATTTACAGTGACGTTTTTCGTAACCGCCAGTGCTAGAGGTCAGTAGAAATCACCATTTTTACAGGCGGGTAACTGAAGACCGCCAGTGAAAATCGATTTTCACTGGCGGTCGACGTAATAAAACCGCCAGTGCAAATCGTTTCCAGAAACAGATTTTAAACCGCCAGTGCAAGTCGCAAGTCGCGGCATTTTTCGCGCAAAATTCGCGCGCTACGCGGTTGTTAGTAGCGTACCCTCCACTACCACTCTGTCTATGACATGACTTGTGTCTAGTTTGTAGTTGTTTTCTCCACATATTACAAAGCATTTGAGTGTAAATTGCATATTTGAGACCCTAAACGAATTCAAATAAAAAAGTTGTCAACTACAAAGATAAATAACTTTTGAAGTTCTACAACTTTTATTTTGACACTTTTTTCATCCGAGGTAGTTTGCAAAATTTGAATTTTAAATTTGACATACTTAGATTCAATTTTTGAGAACCGAAATGAGTTCAAATAAAAAAGTTGTCAACTAAAAAGTTTCATAACTTTTAGAGATCTAGAACTTTTATTTTGGTGGTTTTATGATACGAGGTCGTTTGAAAAACTCGAAAAATTAAGGATAAAAATGATTTCTAGTGGCGGTTCCTTAAGAAAACCGCCACTAGAAATCGTATTTCTACTGGCGGTTCCTTAAGAAAACCGCCAGTAGAAATCCATGATTTGTAGTGGCGGTTTTCTTAAGGAACCGCCAGTAGAAATACGATTTCTAGTGGCGGTTTTCTTAAGGAACCGCCACTAGAATTAGCACAGTCGGTGGATAACCGGATCCGTCTGTAAAAATATATGGGTGCCGCAGGCTTTGAGCTTTTTTCTACTAGTGTCTGCAGCGTGGGAGGCGCTGGCCCCACTCTCCCTCCCATGGGTCGAGTGACGCCAGCTTCGTCGGCTCCCCCACCTGTGGGTCGCGAGGCACCAGCTTCACTAACTCCTCCTATGGATTGGGAGGCACCAGCTTCGCCGACTCCCCCTCCTACGGACCAGGAGGTACAGGCTCCACCATTTGCCAGGGGAGAACCATCGGTGTTCAATCCCATCCCCTTTCAAGCAAGCTTCGACATAAACACCTGCACCAGCATGTATGCTGATCTCCACTTCCCCTCGAGGTACCTAGACTCCGAGGAGGAAGACGGTCTCGGTCCTGGCTTGGACTTCTCTGGGTCCGTGATCCTGAGGCCACTCTGCGAGCTACACGCCAAGTTTGGATAGAGCAGCAATGGCTACAACAGCTTCGGCAAGTTCTTGAGCGGGAGGCAGCAGGTAGAGCTCTTGACGAGGGAGGTCGCGCCAAGGCACGCAATGTCCACCGCCGCATCATGGAAGATGCCGAGGTCGAAGTGTGATGTCCGTGGCGAGAAAGCTCTGGCGATCTCTGGAATAAGGAAGAAGAATAAAAGGGAGGCAGCGGGAGGAAGCAGAAGCGGGAAGGAGACAGGAGAGAAGCAGAGGTAGGCGGTAGAAATGTTTCTGTATTTTCTTTTCATTCCCTTTCTTCTAGTTTCAGTTCAGTATTTATACAGCCTAACCTTGGGCCAATCACTAGTTACAAGGCCGTATATGGCCCAACAACAAATCAAATCACCACACTTATCTTCTGTTAATCTCCAATCCTGTCACGCACCCTGGGTCATGACATTTTCCCCCCCTCGAGCAGCATCTGGACTCCAGATGATGGCATCAGGAAATCGATCTTTCAGCACTGTATAGTCTTCCCAAGATGACATCTCTGCTGGAAGACCGACCCATTTGATAAGTACTTGAACCACAGCGGCTGCGCCCTTTTGCACCAACCGACGATCCAGAATGACTTCAGGTTCAGGTGACACTCCTTCAGCAAAAGCAGCAGATGGCAATTGGGAGTACACTGGGGTATTGTTGGGAACATGAGTCTTCAGCTGTGATACATGGAAAACAGGATGAACAGCTGCTGATTCAGGCATATTGAGTTTGTAAGCAGCGGAACCAATGCGAGATAAAATCTGAAATGGTCCAAAGTATTTAAAGGACAGCTTGGCACAAGGTCTATGAGCAACAGAGGACTGAGCAAATGGTTGCAGCTTGACATAGACCATGTCTCCTTCTTGGTACTGCCGGAATGATCTGTTCTGGTCAGCATAATATTTCATCTTATTTTGTGCTGCCGCCAAATGTGCCTTGATCATCTCCAAGTAATGATGTCTATTCTGAAAAGTAATAGAAGCATCATTCTCCCTTTCCCCCATCTCGAATGGCATCATGCCCACATTAGGATCAACACCGTATAATGCTTTAAATGGGGAGCATTTCAGAGAAGTGTGGTAACTACTGTTATACCACAATTCAGCTGAATCCAACCACTTTGCCCACTGAGAAGGGGTGTCATGAACTGCACAGCGGAGAAACATTTCCAAACACTGATTAACGCGTTCCGTTTGTCCATCAGTTTGGGGGTGGTAGGCAGAGCTTAGATGAAGTTGGGTGCCAGTCAACTTGAACAATTCTTGCCAAAACAAACTTGTAAAAATTTTGTCTCGATCGGAAACTATGGACTTTGGCAACCCATGTAACTTGACCACATTTGAAAAGAATGTGTGAGCTATGCTGTGGGCTGTGTAGGGATGCTTGATAGGGATGAAATGAGCATACTTGGTAAGTCTGTCCACCACCACCATAATGACAGAATAACCACTAGATTTGGGCAACCCCTCTATGAAATCCATAGAAATGTCCTGCCAACAGTTTTGAGGAATAGGAAGAGGCTGTAATAATCCTGGGTACTTACAGTGCTCATGTTTAGCTCTTTGGCAGACTTGGCATTGTTTGACAAATGTTTCCACGTCGTTTTTTATGCCTTGCCAGTAAAACAACCTCTTAATTCTCTGATAAGTTGCTTGTATCCCAGAATGACCTCCCACAGCTGATGAGTGGAAAGCAGCAATCAACTTAGTCTGTAAGCCCACATTCTGTCCCACCATCAATTGATGATTCTTATAGATTAGCCCATCCTTAAGTCTGAAACCCTGAGAATTTGGGCTTTGCACTGCCAGCTCTCTCAACAGATTCTGAGACTGAACATCCAACTCATAGGACTTCACTATCTCTTGAATCCAGACTGGAGTGCCTACAGATATGGCAGTTAATTCCATGTTTGGAGCCACCCTGGATAAAGCATCAGCAACCTTATTTTCAGCTCCCTTTTTGTATTGAATCTTGAATTGCAGTCCAGCTAGCTTAGCCATTGCCTTCTTTTGCAGCTCAGTTGCTAGAGTTTGATCTTGCAAATGAGTTAAGCTCTTGTGGTCAGTCTTAATAATGAAGAGCCCCCTTTGTAAGTAGCACCTCCACTTGTCCACTGCCATCAATATAGCTAAAAACTCCTTCTCATATATAGAAAGTTTACTATTCTGGACTCCCAATGCCTTGCTGTAATAAGCTATAGGGTGTCCTTTCTGAGACAGCACAGCTCCAACGCCCTTATCACAGGCATCAGTTTCCACCACAAATGTTTCTGCAAAATTGGGAAGAGCTAATACCGGTGTAGTAGCCATAGCAGCCTTCAATGCCTCAAAAGCCTCTTGAGCAGCAGGTGGCCAAACAAACTGTTTTTGCTGCAGAACCATTGTAAGTGGTTTTGCCAATATCCCATAATGTTGCACAAATTTCCTGTAATAGCCTGTGAGTCCCAAAAAACCCCTAAGATCTGTGTGAGATGTAGGGATTGGCCATTTCTGCATCACTGCTGTTTTGGAGGGATCAGTGGAAACACCATTTTCAGAAATTACATGCCCCAGGTATTCAATATGCTTCACTGCAAAAGAGCATTTACTCCTCTTGGCATACAACTGATGCTTCTGCAACACACTAAAAACTTCCTGTAAATGATTAACATGTTGCTCCAAGCTAGAACTATACACCAAAATATCATCCATGAAAATGAGGACAAACTTTCTCATGCAATGCTGAAAAATGGCATTCATCAAACATTGGAACGTAGCTGGAGCATTAGTGAGCCCAAAAGGCATGACTCGAAATTGAAAATGCCCATGATGAGTTTTGAATGCTGTCTTCTCCTCATCACCTGCAGCCATTCTAATCTGATGAAATCCAGAGGCCATGTCTAGTTTAGAAAAACAGGTAGCTCCAGCCAACTCATCAAGAAACTCATCAATAATTGGCATTGGAAATTTGTTTTTAACTGTAATGTCATTCAGTTTCCTATAGTCCACACAAAATCTCCAGCTACCATCCTTTTTCTTTACCAGAAGTACAGGGGAAGCAAACGGACTCACACTTCTAGTAATCAGGCCAGTTTGCAACATCTCTTTAACTTGCCTTTCGATCTCATCCTTTTGCAATGGAGAATATCTATAAGGTCTGCAATTCACTGGAGCTGACCCTGGAAGTAGAGAAATAGCATGATCATAATCTCTGTAGGGTGGAAGAGAGTTTGGTACTTTAAACACCCCTGAGAATTGTTCCAATAGATCTTCAACCACAGGAGGAACTGTCTCAGCATCTTTTTTCTCTTCCACCTCCACCTTTTGTAATAAGGCCATGGCCCATATATCATTTCTTTTAGTCCAACCTTGAATCTGGTCTCCAGAAACTTCCAATATCTCCTTGTTTCTTTTGTCTTTCTCTCCTTGCAACCTAATTATACTTCCTTCATAATAGAATTCCACCCACTTCTGGTCCCATGCACACAACATAGGGCTGTACTGCTCTAGCCAGTCCATTCCCAACACCATATCATAAGCAGCTACTGGAATAACAAAAGCATCAGCATGGAAAGTTCTGCCACAACTCCACCACTCAAGTTGTATTGCCTTCTGGGTGCAACGCAAAACTTGTCCATTAGCCACCTTAACATCCACTGGTTCAATTTGTTGTAGCTCACAATGTAGTCTGGCTAAAGTCAGATTACTGACAAATGTATTGGAACTCCCCGAATCCAGCAACTGCAGTATCACTTGGTTGTTGATTAGTGCTCTGAGCTTAATGCACTTAGAATTATCTGTTCCTCTCATAGCATTGAGAGATAGAGTCACCTCATCCCCATCTTGGTGAATACCAGTTTCCAAATAGTCCAACACTTCATCATCCAGAATTGGACCCCCATCACCCCCTTCCTCTATGGCAATAACATTCAGCTGTGGTTGGACTGCAGTTTTACACTTGTGGCCTGGCACAAACTTTTCACCACACTTGTAACATAGTCCATTAACTCTCCTATACTCCTTCAACTGTTTGGCCTTCCAAACCTCTCCATGCAAATCAGATGATTCCCTGTTGTTCACATGAGAAACAAATGCAGGTTTCACCAGGCCAAACCTCTTGTTCCCTGTTCCCTGTCTAGACTGAAATGCCTCATGTTTCAGTGCAAGTTGTGTTGCCATAGAGACCGACTTGGGAAATTGTACTTCAACACAAGCCCTTAATTCCATTTTGAGACCCAACACGAACTGTGTGACCAAGAATGTCTCGCTAATGGATTTGTCAAACAGCCTGATGTGATACACCAACTTTTCGAATTGAATCTTATATTCCAATGCAGTTCCAGTCTGTTTCAGAGTGAGTAACTCCAACATCTTATCTGCATGTGTAGATACTTCAAACTCATTAAGAACAGCCAGCCTAAACTGGAACCATTCAAACAACTCTACACTCTCTCTACAAGACTGGAACCAATGTGCTGCTCTCCCTTTCAAGTGCAAATAAGCAGCACTAACTTTAAACTCCTCAGGAATCGAATATAATGCAAAATAAGCCTCGCAATGATCAATCCATACTCTAGCATCCTCTCCTTCAAATATGGGAAAATCCATTTTAGGTAGCCACACCCTCTTGTTTGCAGAATCCACTTCCCCAATATTCCCATGATCTTCCACCCTTTTAAATCCTCCTTCCACATTGAGTGTCTGCTTGGGTGGAACATTCTGCCATACCTGAGGGCCTGTGGGATGAGCTCCCATCAATCCGTCTCCAGCGGGGGATTTCGAGGTCGACGCCATTCCTCTTGCAGCATTAGTCACCATATTCGCCAACTTGGTCTGCTCCTGCGACACCTGAGCCAAGGACTTCATAGAGAGGTCCATCTTTGCCTGTAGATACTGCACCATCTTGTCGCTCTCCATTTGTCGACTCTCGATTTCTCCCAACTTGCTTGCCGGCACTCCAATGTCGTCCATCTTCTTAGATAGTTCCATCAAAGTTGTCGCTGAGGAATCCAGTGCTTGCTGGAACTTCTCGGCCAGGCGTTTCTCTACATCTTCCATCGCGGCAACCAGATGTCGCGCCTGCGCGGATGGCTTGTTAGGAGCCGTGTCTGCAACTTCTCTCCAACGCTTGACAGCAACCGAGCCACCCGCCTGGATCCAAGAACGAGAAGGATGGCGACGAGCCTCTGATACCAATTGTGATGTCCGTGGCGAGAAAGCTCTGGCGATCTCTGGAATAAGGAAGAAGAATAAAAGGGAGGCAGCGGGAGGAAGCAGAAGCGGGAAGGAGACAGGAGAGAAGCAGAGGTAGGCGGTAGAAATGTTTCTGTATTTTCTTTTCATTCCCTTTCTTCTAGTTTCAGTTCAGTATTTATACAGCCTAACCTTGGGCCAATCACTAGTTACAAGGCCGTATATGGCCCAACAACAAATCAAATCACCACACTTATCTTCTGTTAATCTCCAATCCTGTCACGCACCCTGGGTCATGACACGAAGCCCCTCCGACCTTTAACAAGGCCAGCCAGAACCTTACTGCGGCAACAATCTTGCTCCGAACAATGCCAGAATCATCCACCACCGAGGAACACCGAATCTACGGTGAAATCAGGGGTCTCCTAGAGTGCGCTGCGATCCAGCAGGCCGAGAGCTTTGCCTCTCGGCTTCGGGAGCCTGCCTCGGAACAACGAGCGGGGCCCTCTCACCAACGAGAGAGAAGCAATGCGAAGTATATATATCTGTGTATGCGAGCATCGTTATTCAATTATTCTATAAAATCAATACATCCTGAAGTCATATCTAATATGTACACAGTACATCCACCAGGTACATTATGAACGTGCAAAAAAAAAGGGCTATGGACTCATCCCGTGTTCTATCCTAACTCCTACTGGAACTGTGGACACAGGCCAAAAGAATGTGATACTATCACACTATACGTAACTCAATACATACAACGTAAACCAAGTTTAACTAAAATCTATCATATCTGTCGATTTGGTTTCTGAAAAGATTGTCATGGGGAGTTGAGGTGATCAAAGGATCACGAGGAACAGCAGAGCAGCGGCGACGAGGACGTTTCTGTTGCAACGCAGCTTCGGCGAAAAACTTGCAGAAGGCTGCAAGACATTGACTTGGGTGCCATTGGGCGAGGCGCCCTTGGTAGCTTCAGGAGTGTAGCTGTTAGGTCCCAAGGCAGGTTTAGGGGGAACACCAGAAGGATTTGGGTTCACTGGAAGGTTGCTTCTTGAGTTGCCCACACTGTAACCTGGCATGGCATGTCAGCAGCCACAACATGTAACGGCATTGCTCTAGTTTGAAGCTCTTGTAAATTTAATCTGTAAAAAAACGTCTAGATGGATATGATGGTGCTTACAATCAAAGTTTTTCCAGCCCAAGACCTTCCTCTCTCGATCAAACACGACCTTCAGCCCAGACATAAAATTCTCTGCATATAAAATGACCAGCCAAGGTACGAATGTTGAAGAGTTTAGTTGAAACAGAAGGTTGAAGAGTTTGAATGCAGAAGGCGCTTACCCCCTATTAAGTTAACACCTTCGCTCTTCATAACAGCCAAGCAATATGCCATCGGATTCTGAGAGAGATAGAGAGAGAGAGGTAGTTGCAAATTAACAAAATCATGTACATGGATAGCGATATAACCAAATAGCATAGAGTGACAGTTGTATCTTACAGATACAGAGTCCGTAATGGTAATTATTGGATCATTGACAGGAAACACGCTTCCACCTTCCGCCGTGAAGCTTATGTTCGGAGGATTGGTAGAAGCCTTTGGACTGGAGTGTGCAGCAACGAATCCATTGGGTACAGCATACAGTAAGTGTAGATATAACTATGAGAGGCTGTTAGTTAATAGATGAAGATACCTTATAGAGTAGCAAAATTCAAAGGGCAGAGAAGAGTCAAGCTGGCTTGGCTTATCCTGGACTTGTGAGTTGAACTGATCAAAAGAATGAACATGTGTAAGAAGAAAAGCAGAGCGAGAGATCATTTATAAATCCTTTTGCACACTTACGCTGCTAGTGATTTGAGTGTACATCGGATCAGACAGAGCTGTGAAAGAGGTGCCAGAGTCAACAATAGCGTTGAACTTGGTGTGAATGGATTTACTCCCCACCGTAGCACCAGTGATGCTTATGTTGTAGTATGGACTGCAGATGGAAGAACGTACATATGAGGTTGACGACGAGAAGAAAGGGAACACGTACGTACGTACTTACTTTTGTTTATACATGTTTAACGGGGTTTCCTGCTGATCTGAGCTTCCAGTGTCCCCAAAATTGATTCTACCATGGCCATCTTGTGCGAAGCACATGGAGAAGGAATTGGCAGCAGCAACTCCCTGACTTGCTAGCAAACTGGGGACCGATATGGTGTCCATGCCCAGGCCAAGTAGACCATTGGGTGCAGCAGTGCCCAGAAATGAACCCGTCTGAGTCCGTCCACAGCCGAACGTTATGGGGGCCGTAACGATTTTGGGTTGCCGCCCATACTCCGTGACCAGGTACAGGACATCCTCAACCAGCACACCGGTGGATGATGTGTTATCAGACAGGTATTGGATGCTGTAGGGGCAGCTGCTGCTTGCTGACCGGCATGCACTCTGTTCATCGCACAAATTGCTGCTGCATGGGACCTTTCGGCTAGTGCTCGACTTCTGAGGGCTGTAAGTGTCGAACTTGAGATCCTGTGCAAATTTACACAATGAAAATTTGGTGGTAGTACAGTCCATGGATTACAGACAATTTGGTTTGGTGGTAGTACCCTGTAGTTGGGTGAGACTAGTGGCGCGCAGTTGATGCAGTCGCAGGGCACCCAGAAGAGGTCGCTGCCGGTGTCCAGCGCCACCAGGAACGTCACGTTCGGCGTCCCCAGCGCCACCACCGCGTAATGCAAGCTGCGCAACCACCGCCCGCTTTAGGCTTCTTTAGCCGGTTAGCCCCCCAAAAAGCCAAAAGGAACAGCAGAGCAGCATGCTAATGATTCCATCCCTCTCCCCGATCCCAAGCCAAGCCAACTGAGAGGATTATAGATTGACGAGGACGGCAAGCGAGCGAGTCTGAGCAGAGTAGTAGTGGCTCTCACAATCCCAGTTCGTTGAGCCGGTACGTGTCGTTGCCGTCGGCGAAGGCCACCTCCCCCCCTCCCGCCAGCGAGCGCCGGCGGAGGTCGTGCCCGGCGAGCGCCGCGTAGTACTCCGCCGTCCCGGCTGGCGGCGCGCGGTGCCCCGCCCACTCCCGCACGGTGGCCGAGTAGCGGTGGTGGACGTCCAGGCTCAGCGCCTCCGCCGCGGACGCAGCCACGGCGGCCGCCTGCAACGCCACCCACACCCACGGCGCCATGGGAAGCGAAGGGGTAAAAGGGAAGCCTTGGAACTCTGGAAATGGAAAGGTCTCGGCTGTGTCCGCGGCCTGCTATTTATCCAGAGGGGGAGGAGAGGATGGAAGGAGGAAGGAGGAAACCCAACCTGCCTACCTGCCGCCTCCGAGTGCTGCGACTGCGAGGTGGGTTTCCGCGGGAAGGGTGGGTGGTGGGGCCCACGGAGCAGAGAGAGAGAGGGAAGGTTGAGGGCCCCGTCGGGGTCAGACGTCACGCGTCAGTGCGCTGGAAGTTTCGCTTTGGACTCCCTGCCGCCTGTCGCCTTTTCTTTTGTCTGTCTGTGTGATTTCGATTTTGCCTTGAAAAAAGATCTTGCCTTGTGTTTTTTCATCAAATTTGAGTTTTCATCATGACATGACACACACCCGTGGTGGTGGCTGAATGACCGCGATGGGTTTTTCTTTTCTTTCCATTTTCTTACATAGGATGGATATATTAAAGTCAGATCGGCCTGCTATATATATAATATATTACGTGTTCAATCAATCTGGGTTGCACCTGCGACGTGACATCGTCATCGTCACTGCCGGGGGTTGAGGCGGCTGCCGCCTGCGTTTTTGACTCTTGTTCAATCTAGCTTCTACAGCCGTTCCGTTGACAGGACGTCATGCGTGCTTAACCTGGCCCAATCCAAGTTACGCTGGATTGGAATCCGCGTCGTGAGCCTAGACTTCTTTCATGGTGATGGACCACCGGACGGTCCGTGGTGGCGATATAAATGGTTCGACCCTACACAAAATCAATTAGAATTCTGAATTTATAGCGTGATTTATTAGCAACCTCCATAGTCGATCTAATAACTCTACTTATCGTTTTTACCCTTATGCATTAGGAGTAGCCTTAGTTTAGCCTCCCTCTACTCAAATCTTCACCTCTTTTCAGCTCTATGTTGACTAGAAGCGTCTTGGGTGGCTTGACGACGCCAATACACACTAGGATCTCTACGCCCCGACGGGGTCCCTCCCGAGAGTCGAGATCTATGTCTACAAGCCGGTTGTTGAAAGCATGACGGTCGATGGGCAACAACAATACAAAGACTACATGCATGTTTGGTTTGTGGCTAAATGTGCCACACTTTGCCTAAGGTTAGTCATCCAAATTGAATAACTAACCTTAGACAAAAAAGTTAGGCAAAGTGTGGCAATTGAGGTAAGGAACCAAACATGCCCTACATGCGTCAAGCGAAGGAGAAATTCTTCTCACAATACACGGTGGATCGCCACCAGAAGGTTGTCGAACATGGAGAGACTGATGTCGCATCTCTTGTATCTTCGCTTCAAATCATCAACGTAAGTAAACCCGACGACATCCAATCTACTAAACAGTATGTAGATCAGCAGCAGAATCAAATGAAAAAATAGATTGGATGGTTAGAAGAATCAATTAGAAAATTAACACGTTCGTTGGAGAAATCCGTTGCTCCTAATTTTCCATTATTTGAAAATGGTAATAAGATGTCTATGTCTAATACGTCGTCAACAAATGGGGATTCGCAACACTGGCCAGTTACTAGCACACCTAGGCGATTTGGCTGATGGGGAAGTCTTTCGTGTTCGTTTATTTTTTTTATCCTTTATTGGTACCGCTTTTGCATGGTAAGTCATCCAGCCTCCTAATTCCATTAATTCCTGGAATGATTTGAAAAGTAAGTTTTATGAGCATTTCTTTTCTGGTGAATATGAATTAGGGTTGGTTGATTTGGCCTCAGTCCTACAAGGATGCGAAGAGTTGGTTAACGGTTATATCCGGAGGTTCCGGGACACTAGAAACCGACGCTTTGAAATCCATGTCGCGGACAAAGAGCTAGCTGGGCTGGCCTTTAATGAGTTGCTATCCTACTTGAGAGATAAATTGGATGGCACCCAGTTCTTTTCGATAGCTCAGCTACATCAACGAGCTTTGGCCTATCGGTCGGATGTACTATACATTTAGTGGAGTGCGATAATTCGAATGACGAATCCATAAATATATGTAGCGCCGAACTTGTTTAGCCAACAAAGGTCAAACCTTCACCTTGTTCTTCTTTACAACTGGTTCAAAAGATTTGACAAGAAGTTAAATTTACTTTTAATGTTGCTAAGTGTCATAGAACATTTGATGAACTAGTGAAAACTGACAACATTAAAGTAACTCATACTTTTCCTTCTCTAGATGAATTAAAAAGATGTGCTTACTACAAGTGGTATAATTCTTTTTTCCATGCCAACAATGAGTGTAACGTTTTTCGTCGTTAGACACAATCAACCATAAATGAGGGTCGGTTGAGTTTTTACGAGATGCAAGTGGACACATAACCATTTCCTGTCAATATAATAGAACTATCAAGCAAAAAGATATTGGTTCGACCGAAGTGGCCAATAAAAACAAATGCAAAAACGTTGTTATTGGTCGGGGCTGCCGTCGGCGAGAGCGAGGAAGAGAGAGACGGTCGCCGAGATGAGGGGCTCGGTAGGCAGTAGGCACGGCTTTGGTCGCCAGGTCGGGGGCGACCGGGTGAGGCAGGCGGGGCTCCGAGCTGAATTTGATGAATGTTTCGGGTCCCCGGCGGAGCCTCCTGGTGCGAGGAAATGGTAGGAGCTTTTAATAAAGAGAGATTTATTAGTAGCAAGCAACAGATGGTCACTCAGCTGGTAATAATACAAATCACACTACAGGCACTATCCCCATCATCAGGATTCAGATCGTATCAACAGACTTATCAGGCTATCATGTTTTACAGAGTTGAGCACTTGAGCTGGACGCACAAGGATGCCATACACAGTCAACAACATCCATAAGCTCGTTCTCCCTACAACGAGCTAAAATCCTGCCTGAAATGCAACTCAAGTTCAGCATTGACTGTCAAGCCCCAGCCAAATAAATTCCAGGCAAGATGTGAATCTGCAGTATGTAGCACCCACCCTGGATAACTGAGACCGAGACGGAGATCTGAATGGACGAACTCCGAAAATACGCTTGGTATCCTGCATCTCGTCTCCCCTTGTTCAGACCAATGGCATCACAACTGTAGATGCGAAGGGCAGCAGCTCACAGTGCGAGAAGCTCCGACTCCTTTTCCTCCGCCAACGGTTCGTCAGGCAAATGGCGTGAACCATTATCCAATTGGTCCTCGCTTGTGTATATCTTGGAACCGGGAGCCGGCAGACGGGAGTTTGTCATGTCGACAAAACCAGCTGCAAGAGACCCATTTGAGGAGTCTACGGCCGACTGCAGCCTTTTTAGTTGGGACTTCAAGCATATGATTCGTCCCTTGTTCCATTTTGGAAAATGGAAGGACGCTGATAGTGTATCGTTTAGAAAGGAGTAGACGACTTTGGCGATTGGCAGTCCTCTTGTAACTGTGCTTTTCTCCATTTCTCCTCTCCTGGATATCGAAAAAAAAAACTATCAGACAGAACAAAGCAGGCTAGCACGAAAATATTCACTGAACTAGGTGATTATATGTGAGTGAAGGCAATATATTGTTCTATGAGAATACAATTGAAATAATGATTATGGAGTACTGTTATCCATGGAAAAGTTTGTGCCCTCTCTCTCTCTCCATGTAACGTCCAAACAGCAATATAGGCACTAGCTTAAAATCAAGTTGCACTTCTATGAGTATATCAAGCAAAACGACTGAACTATCTACTACAGAGCTAATTCAAGAATATACCATAAGAGAGCGACAGAAGATGATAATATGAAAGGAGCATTTGAGTATTAGGCTGGAAGCTTACAATACAACAACAGATGCTAACTGTGGAAGATCTTCATCTTCTACTAGTCTGTCATAAAGCTTATTGAGCCATACTGACACAGCCACCAGTGCTCCACCCATCGACATCCTGAAATGCAAACTGATACTAAGTATAGCCTGGCCGATAGAAGATAAGGTTGCTTAACACACATACTACCAATGAGACATATAGCATTACCTATGTACATCTAGTGACCAAACCAGTTTGGTGTCACGATATAACTCAGGGAACAGCCCAAATTTTACTGCTTGATCCAGAACTCTAGCAGCTCGGCCCTTCTGACCAAACCACCAAAGCACACCAAGGAGAGCATTAAAGAATCGGAAACTATAGTCACAGCCTTCCATGGTACTGTTTTCGAGGACATATTCAACCATTTGCCAGTTGGAGCTATCATCATATTCCCCTTTGATTAGGGAAGCAATTACTTGATGTGTACTACTAGCACGATTTGTTTTCATTTCTTCCAGCAGATCGTACGCGTCAGTCCACCTGAAACAATGAACACTGATCATGGTGTAGTCCAATCACATTGGGTAGAAATAGGGAATGTGGTCTGCACATCAATGTCATATCTGACACCAAACAAGATAATATATTCAGTGACTACTAAGTTATATAAACACAAATATGCTTTGCGTCCTATTGAAGTGTGAACCCTAACCCTAACAAGGGTTGGGTGGTGTATTAATAGACTTGAGTACTGGGCCAGGCCCATTACAGAGGGGCGAGACAGTAATTACATAGGGAAAACCCCAAACCCTAAACGGGTATTCTAACACCCCCCTGCAGTCACAACTCTATCCTGTACAGATGTTGAGACTGGAGCGAAAGTCTAAAAATACACTCGACGGTAACCCCTTGGTGAAGATGACAGCGAATTGCAGCGTGGTGGGGACGCTGAGAACCCGAACGTCACCGGCAGCGACACGCTCGCGGACGAAGTGCAGGTCAATCTCCACGTGCTTCGTGCGCTGATGCTGCACGGGATTAGTGGAGAGGTAGACCGCGCTGACGTTGTCGCAGTAGACGAGGGTGGCGCGCTGAAGGGGACTGTTGAGCTCGTGGAGTTGTCGTAGCCAGGAGGCCTCTGCCACGCCGTTGGCCACGGCGCGGTACTCGGCCTCAGCGCTGGAGCGAGAGACGACGGGCTGCCGTTTGGCGGCCCAAGAGACGAGGTTGGCGCCCAGGAACACGGCGTAACCGGAGGTGGACCGGCGCGTGTCGGGACAGCCAGCTCAGTCAGCATCGGTGTAGACCACAAGCTCCGACATCGGGGATGGTCGGAGTAGGAGGCCGTAGTCGAGGGAGCCGCGGAGGTAGCGCAGAATCCGCTTGAGCGCGGTGAGATGGGGCTCCCGCGGAGTGTGCATATGCAGGCACACCTGCTGGACGGCGTAAGCGATGTCGGGCCTGGAGAAGGTGAGGTACTGGAGCGCGCCGGTAAGGCTCCGGTAGGACGTCGCGTCGGCGACCGGAGGCCCGTCGTCCTCAGAGAGCTTGGCCTGGGTGTCGACAGGCGTGGAGCAAGGCTTACAATCAGACATGCCAGCCCGCTCCAGGATGTCGATGGCGTACTGGCGCTGGTGGAGGAAGAGACCCTGAGGCCGGCGCTCGGCGGTGATGTCAAGGAAGTGGTGTAGGGGCCCCAGGTCCTTCATGGCGAATTCCCGCTGAAGGGCGACGATCGTGCGGTGAAGAAGGTCGGCGGTGGATGCCGTGAGCACAATGTCGTCGACGTAGAGCAGGAGGTAGACGGTGTCGTCGCCGCGCCGGTAGATGAACAGGGACGTGTCCGACTTGGCCTCGACGAAGCCGATGGAGGCCAGGTAGGAGGCGAAGCGACTGTACCATGCCCATGGCGCCTGCTTGAGGCCGTACAGGGACCGGTTCAGCCGGCAGACCAGATCCGGACAGTCAGCGTCGATGAAGCCGGTGGGCTGGCTGCAGTAGACAGTCTCCGTCAGAGTGCCATGGAGGAAGGCATTCTTGACGTCGAGCTGGTGGATCACCCAGTCGCGGGAGAGGGCGAGGGAGAGGACGGCGCGAACAGTGGCGAACTTGACGACGGGGCTAAAGATCTCGTCGTATTCCACTCCGGGGCGCTGGGTGAAGCCCCGAAGGACCCAACGGGCCTTGTAGCGGTCGAGGGAGCCGTCCGAGGTCAGCTTGTGGCGAAATAGCCACTTGCTGGTGACCACGTTGGTGCCTGGCGGACGCGGCACCAGGTCCCAGGTGTGGTTGGCCAAGAGGGCCGCGTACTCCTCCTCCATAGCACCATCGGGTGGACGTGCCCGGGGTCGCGATGGATGGCGACCGGGTGGTACACTGACGACTCGGAGCGGGCCGCCGGAACGTTGGGAGCGGCGCGGGCCGCCGGAACGTCGGGAGCGGCGGGTATGGCCGGCTCGCGGCGGTGATAGACGACGGCGGGGTCGGCAAAGCGGGTCGTGCTCGTCGACGGGCCCGAGTCGGCAGGCGCCGAGGTGGCAGCGTGGCTGCGATGGTGGTAGACGAGCGCGGGGTCGGCGAAGCGAGTCGGGGTCGACGGGACCGCGCATGGCGCAGGCGTGATCGACGAGGCCGCGCGTGGCGCAGGCGGGGTCGCCGAGGCCGCGCGTGGCGCAGGCGTGATCAACGGGGCCGCGCGTGGCGCAGGCGGGGTCGTCGGGGCCGCGCGTGGCGCAGGCGTGATCGGTGGGGCCGCGCGTGGCGCAGGCGTGATCGACGGGGCCGCGCGTGGCGCGGGAATGGGCACGAGCGGTGGCGTCGTGGCCGCACGAGGTACGGGTAACGGCGCAAGGCGGGGCGCCGGGGGTGGGGGGGAACCGGATCAGACTCGAGGAGTGAGTCTAGATCGGTGGGTGGGGTGGAGCCTGCAAGGGGAAACACATCTTCGTCGAAGACGACGTGACGAGAGATGATGATGTGGTGGGAGGTGAGGTCCAGGCACCGAGACCCCTTGTGGTCAGGGGAGTAGCCGAGGAAGAGGCATCGAGTGGAGCGAGGAGAAAGCTTGTTAGGGGCGGTAGCGGAAGTGTTAGGGTAGCAGGCACAGCCGAACACGCGCAGGTGGTCGTAGGAAGGGACTGTGCCGTACAGGGCAAAATGAGGTGTAGGGTGGCTCACCGCCTTCGAGGGAAGACTGTTGAGGAGATGCGTGGCAGTATGAAGGGCCTCTGCCCAGTAGGTGGCAGGGAGAGACGCCTGAAAGAGAAGGCAGCGGATCATGTTGGTGGTGGTGCGAATCATGCGCTCGGCCCGGCCGTTCTGAGCAGAGGTGTAGGGACACGAGAGACGCAACTGGACGCCGTGAGTGAGGAAGAAAGAACGGGAGGCGTTGTTGTCGAACTCGCGGCCATTGTCGCACTGCAGGGCACGAACCGGGCGCCAAAACTGGGTGGATACCCAGGCGAAGAAGTGAGTGAGGGTGGTAAACGTGTCGGACTTCAGCCGAAGGGGGAAAGTCCAAAGGAAATGGGAGTAGTCGTCCAGAATGACCAGGTAGTATTTGTAGCCGGAGAGGCTAAGGACAGGAGATGTCCAGAGATCACAGTGGACAAGATCAAAGGCCTGAACAGCCCTGGACGTGGAAGTGGAAAAAGGAAGACGGGAGTGACGACCGAGCTGACAAGCATGACAGAGGCGCTCAGAATAGGCCCGAGTATAGGATATGTCGGAGTGGCCGGAAAGCTGGGACATGACGTCAGGTCCAGGGTGCCCGAGGCGACGGTGCCAAATGGCGGAGGAGGTGGTGGTAGTAGTAAGAGCATGTGATGTGGTGGTAGTAGTAAGTACAGGAGAGGAGGCTACTCTGGTGTGGGGAGTGTAGGGCAAGTGAAGAGAATAGAGGGGGCCGGAGCTGTCACAGCGAGCGAGCACAGCATGTGTGGGAAGGTGGCGTATGGTGAGGCCCCAGGGGTCGAACTCCATAGAGCACTGGTTGTCACTAGTGAAGCGACGAACCGAGAGGAGGGGATGAGTCAGTCCGGGAGCAACAAGGACGTCGTTAAGGCAGAATGGTCCTGGAAGAACCGATGTACCTACTGAGGTGACCGGGAGGGTGGAACCGTTGCCGACGACGATGGAGGTAGGATGTGAGGGGTGGGGTGGATGGGAGTGGAGTAACGAATTAGTGGTGGGGGTAGTGTGGAAGGAGGCCCCGGAGTCAACCACCCAATCGGTGGTGGTTCGGGGAGGTGGAAGTGGCGAAGGTACGGTGTGAGCGGAGAGGGCCAGAGAAGGTGCCCCGATAAAGGCACTAGGAAGGGAGGGAGATGACACGGGCTCAACTGCTAGGGAGGCGATCGCAGCACGTGGGAAGACAAGCGGTCCAGGCACGTGACAGCCCGCCTGAGGGTGGACCTCGACGTAGTCCCGAAGAATAGGGTTCCAGACTGGATCGAAGGACACGAACATGCCCCGGATGAGCTGGCCGTCGTGGAGGAGGACACGCACAGTCACGAGAGCGGCGGGCGAGGTAAAGCTCATGGCGACCGGTGTGGGAGGGTCGTGTCACTGCTGGGCCGGGGCGCGGTCACCCAGCGCAGGGAGGCGCGGACTGGACAACCGGGCGCGAAACAGGAAGGGCGCGAGCAGGAAGGGCGCGGCTGGCGGTGGGGAGAGGTTGGTCGGCCACAAACCCTAGATCGAGATGATGAGTGACGCGACGGAGGTGAAGAACAGCAGGACAAAGGACGCGCCGACGAGCCCCAGCAGCGACTCGCGGACGGAGAAGGCTCGGCCGAAGAGGGCGACAGGGCGGCTCTGTCGCGACGCTGGGCGCGCGCGGGTGCAGGGCTCCTAGCGCGGTCGGGTCTTGGCGCGGGGAAGGAGCGTCGGGGTCGCGCGGGGCTGCTCGACTCCTGGCGCGAGAGCGGCCGGGGTCGCGTCCTGGCGGCGGCCGTCCAAGGCGCGCCTGGGCGTGGGTCCGATGGGCTGCGCGGACGGCGGCTCGGCCGCAGCCTGGGCGGGTCGCGGGGCAGAGAGCGGCGCCGGGCGCGGCTGCTGCACCTGGCGGCGCGTCGGGCCGCGAGCTTGGGGACGGGCGGCTCGGTCGCGGTTGCTGCACGGGGCCGAGGCCGGTCGGTGCGGCGGCGCGGGCTGAGCGGCGTTGGGCGCGCGGCGTCGGGAGTGGCGGGGCTTGGCGCAGGTGGCCGGGCGGCTCTGGCAGGGCGCCTGGGCGCGCGACCGGATGAGCAGGGGCGCGCGCGGTCTTGGTTGCAGGCTGGGGCGCTGCTCCTCGCGGCTCCTGGCGGATGAGCAGGAGAGAGAAAGAGAGCTGGAGTCAGGTGGGAGAGAGAGATGGGTGGGGGAGAGGCGTCGGGGGCGCGGCTCCGGCAGCCCTGGCGGCGCTCGGCGGTGGGGAGAGGTGCTGTCGGTTGGGGGGCGGCGGCTGGGAGGGAGTAGAGTGGGAAAAACCTAATCTGATACCATATTGAAGTGTGAACCCTAACCCTAACAAGGGTTGGGTGGTGTATTAATAGACTTGAGTACTGGGCCAAGCCCATTACAGAGGGGCGAGACAGTAATTACATAGGGAAAACCCCAAACCCTAAACGGGTATTCTAACACGTCCAAAGCATTGATCCTCTCCTTGACAATTGTTCGGTTTAAACTGATAATCGCAACTATAGGCATTGTGCCTTGTCCATTACTAATGTTTCCAGAAATCCTCAATAACATAGGACATACCAGATCAGTATTCGTGGCCAACGTAAGAATAAGATTGATAAGCCCAAGAAGGAGCACACAAAATAACAGAAGAAATTTATTCCACCACAAAGCATACAATCAATATGAATTCATACCTAATAGTACCATAGTGAGAACAGGTGGTGCCTTAATGACAAGCACATCAATGCACTTACCAGCATGCTTAATCAATACTCAACACACCATGAAACAATTGCTTCTGAAATTGAGTGCTTAATTGTAACGGTAAGGGTGAACAAGGCTCAAGATCTCTGATCTGAAAAACTATTACCTAAATTCCATTAGCGCGTACCAGCATGCTGTTTGGTGCTCCAACTTCTTTTTGGAGGCTGAGGGACAGTTGTTTTTGGCAATTTATGTTACAATTGCTTGTTACATGTTGTTAATTTAGCCTAAGTTTCAATCAAGAACATGCAATGCGCTGTTTGTTAGCACCAGTATTTCTATCATAAAACCATGAGCAACCTTTCAGAGGGAATATCTGACAGATTAAGACAATGAGTCCTTCACTGTTACCTGTCATTCCTGGCATATAGTGACAGCATCATGCAATAGGCAATAACGCTGGGCATAGTCACACTAGATTGAAGTTCTTCAAACTGTTCTTTACTCTCATCTATGACCCCTGCTATGCAGTAGGCATTAAGTACTCCCTCAAGGGACCGCTCATCTGGATTAAACCTGGATTTACGCATCTCCATGTACGCCTTCACTGCATCATCCAATCGGGAGCCCTGGCAATATGCTTCGATGAGGGCGTCAAATGAGTCTTTGCTTTTCTGAATGCCAGCATTGTTACTCATCCGAGAAAAGATGGCCTCAGCCTCCTGGAAGAGCCCACCCCTAGCATATGCAAATGCAAGAGCATTGTAGGTCTCAAGAGTTGGCAAGCTACCGATTTCAGTCATCATGTTGAAAGCAACATAGGCTTCCTGCATACCGAGAAGGTCACAAATAAATCATTTTATCACAAGTGGGATTACTCATAAGATTTTAGGATTCGTTTCCTGACCTCATACATAGCTGCGTGGCCAAGGGCCTCAACCAGGCCAGTGTAGGCATCTGCAGTAGGCACCATTCCTTCTCTGGTCAT
The DNA here is from genome assembly GCF_902167145.1 of Zea mays. Classification (NCBI taxonomy): domain Eukaryota; kingdom Viridiplantae; phylum Streptophyta; class Magnoliopsida; order Poales; family Poaceae; genus Zea; species Zea mays. Next base: position 184,265,282 of record NC_050102.1, on the reverse strand, counting down.
ATATTCAAGAACTTCTCTTGCATCCCCATGGAGGCCACCGTGACCACAGGCAGCCATGACATTTTCGCAGGTCACCATATCAGGCTGTACCCCAGTTTTAAGCATATCATGGAAGAGCTCCACCACCTCCTTGAAGAAGCCACCATCTCCGAATACACGGAAAAGCACATTATATGTGGCCGTGTCTGGCGGTACAGCAGTTCTCATCTCACGGAAGAGTTGGCGCACTCCATCAAACCGCCCCTGCCTTCCATAAAGATCGAGCAGGACACGGTAAGTGGCAGCTGTTGGCGCACATCCATCAGCCTGCATCTGTCGCAGCACAGCCACCGCATCAGCAGTGGCGCCAACACGCGTGTGTGCTTCCATGAGTCCCAAATAAGCAGAGGCATCCGCCGTGTGCCCCGTGGCTGCCATTTCGGAGAATAGCTCGGCTGCACGGGAGAGGTTGCCGGCACTGGCAAAGGCATCCACAATGTGACGATAAGAAACAGTGTCCGGGGAGACGCCGGCCTCAAGCATAGTGTGCAGCAGCATTTCAGACTGATCAGCCAGAGAGCGCACGGCGGCGGCGGCAAGGAGGGTGTTGTAGGTGGTAAGGTCGGGGCGCACGGAGGGGGACGCGTCGTGCCGCATCTCAGCGAACAGGCCGAGGAGCATGTCGAAGGGGACGGGTGGGTCGGTGGCGCGGGCGCAGGCGGCGAGCACGGTGTTGTAGGTGGCGGCGGTGGGCGCGACCCCCGTGGCCTTCATCTGGTCGAGCAGCGCGCGGGCCTCCTCGTGCAGCGCGTTGCGCGCGTAGGCGGCGATGAGGGAGGTATAGGAGAGCGCAGTGCGCGACTCGGCGGGGAGGTCGTGGAACACCTCGAGGCACTTGTCGAGCAGCGCGGGGCCCTGGCGCCCGAGCACGCCGATGACGATGGCGTGTATGTGCTCGTCGGGGCGGCACCACGACTGGCGCTGCATGTACTTGAAGAGCCGGAGCGAGCGCTGCCAGTCCCCGCGGCGGGAGAACTCGCGGTACACCGCCGCGAAGTCCTGCAGCGTCAGCCGGTGCCGCGCTGTCTCAAGGCAGCGCGCGATGGAGCCCCGCGGCGGCAGGTTGCTCAGCCGGTCGATCAGTGACTCCACCTCGTACGAGTTCCTCGCATTCCCCGAGGGCACCAGCTCCTCCCTCCTCGCCGCGGCCGCCGCGGCGCCCCCCGCCCGCTCTAGCACCGCGGACCCCGCACCCGCGCCCGCTCGCTCCAGCACCGCGAGCCCGCCGCCGCCCGCACGCTGCAGCACCGCTAGCCTCGCGCCCGCGCCGCCGCGGCTCCACCTCGGCTCGCGCCAGCTCCTCCTGGCCCCTGGGAAGAGGTGGGGGTCGCAGTGGTAGGACGACGACGCGACGGTGGCGGTGGACACGAGCGCCATCGCCGCCCGCGGAGCGGGTTTAGGATTTCACCACGCCTAGGATTTTGGGGGAGGGGAGATTTTTGCCTCCGGTCTCCGGGGGAAGTGGATAGAGTCGCAGCGCGCACTCTCCTGCGGGCTGACCCTGACCAACCTGTCCAAATGAATTTCTTTTTTATGTTAAATTAAACTATTTAAATTTTTATCAACAATATATATATGGTTAAATTATTTTAAATTAAAAGATTAAATCATTTTTAGGATTCCAACTCGTCTGGGTCGTCACATTTGGCTTCGCCAGATAAACATCAAGACTCGTGGCTTCGCTGGTATAAAACCAAAACAGAACCTCTTTCACTCGTTTGGCACTTGTCCCCATCAGCTCTACATTAATTTTTTTTTGCAATAGTTGTTCATTGGCTTGGAAACAACAGTCATGTTTGGTTCGTGGCTAACTGCGTTACATTTTGCCTAATGTTAGTTGTTCGAATTGAAAAACTAACTGAAAGTCACCTAGAGGGAGGGTGAATAGACAAATCTGAAATTTATAAAGTTTAAGCACAACTACAAGCCGGGTTTAGCGTTAGAAATATAAACGAGTCCGAAAGAGAGGGAAAACAAATCACCAAAGAAATAAAGCGGATGAACACGGTGATTTGTTTTACCGAGGTTCGGTTCTTGCAAACCTACTCCTCGTTGAGGTGGTCACAAAGACCGGGTCTCTTTCAACCCTTTCCCTCTCTCAAACGGTCACTTAGACCGAGTGAGCTTCTCTTCTCAATCAATCGGGACACTAAGTCCCCACAAGGACCACCACACAATTGGTGTCTCTTGCCTTGATTACAATTGAGTTGGAAACAAGAATAGAAGGAAGAAGAAAAGCGATCCAAGCGCAAGAACTCAAATGAACACAATTGTCTCTCTCACTAGTCACTATTTGATTGGAATGATCTTTGGACTTGGGAGAGGATTTGATCTCTTGTTTGTGTCTTTGAATGAAGTCTAGAGCTCTTGTATGAAATTTGATGGCTGAAAACTTGGATGCATTGAAGTGTGGTGGTTGGGGGGTATTTATAGCCCCAACCACCAAAAGAACCGTTGGTGGAGGCGGCTGTCGTATGGCGCACCGGACAGTCTGGTGCGCCAGCCACGTCACCAGACCGTTGGGTTCTAACCGTTGGAGCTTCTAACAACTGGGTCACCGGACAGTCCGGTGGTGCACCAGACAGGTCCTGTTCACTGTCTGGTGTGCCTTCTGACGCCTGCTCTTACTTCTGCACGCGCAGTGAACACTGTTCACTGTTCCTGTACCGTTGCAGACGACCGTTGGCGCTTGGAGCCATTGCTCCGCCTGGCACATTGGACACTGTCCGGTGGCACACCGGACAGTCCGGTGGGCCAGACCAGGGCAGCCTTCGGTTGCTTTGCTCCTTTCTTTTTAAACCCTTTCTTCTAACTTTGTATTGGTTTATTGTGAACCTTTGGCACCTGTAAAACTTATACTCTAGAGCAAAACTAGTTAGTCCAATTATTTGTGTTGGACAATTCAACCACCAAAATCAATTAGGAAAAGGTGTAAGCCAATTTCCCTTTCAATCTCCCCCTTTTTGGTGATTGATGCCAACACAAACCAAAGCAAATAAATGAGTGCGGAATTGAACTAGTTTGCTTAATGTAAGTGCAAAGGTTACTTGGAATTAAACCAGTATACATTTCATAAGATATGCATGGATGCTTTCTTCTAATTTTAATATTTTGGACCACGCTTGCACCACTTGTTTTGTTTTTGCAAATTCTTTTGGAAATTCTTTTCAAAGTCTTTTTGCAAATAGTCAAAGGTAAATGAATAAGATTTTGAGAAGCATTTTCAAGATTTGAAATTTTCTCCCCCTGTTTCAAATGCTTTTCCTTTGACTAAACAAAACTCCCCCTTAATAAAATCCTCCTCTTAGTGTTCAAGAGGGTTTTAGATATTAATTTTGAAGAGGATATACCAATTTGAAATTCTATCAAAACTAAGATACCAATTAGAAAATCTTTTGAAGAACTTCTTTTATTACACATTGAAAGACTAAATTTTTGAAATTGGTGGTGGTGCGGTCCTTTTGCTTTGGGCTAATATTTTCTCCCCCTTTGGCATGAATCGCCAAAAACGGATATTTGTGAGTGAAATATAAGCCCTTTGGTCAAACTTTCTCCCCCTTTGGTAAATAATATAGGAGTGAATATTATACCAAATTGGAGAGCGTTGTGGAGCGACGACAAAGGATGAATAATTCGATGGAGTGGAGTGGAAGCCTTTTGTCTTCGTCGAGGACTCCATTCCCTTTCAATCTATGACTTAGCATAATATTCACTTGAAAACACATTTGTCGGCGTTTCGAGACCGGGGGGTCCCTGAGCCGACGAGTGAATGTCGCCGCGTGCCCCAGCCCAGATGGGTCGACGCGAGGCCGAGCGCGAAGGGGGGAAGTGAGGTGGCCGGAGACAGGCGTGAGAGAGGTGGAAATCCCGCGGCCTTCGTGTTCGACTCGCGCCCAGGTCGGGTGCGCTTGCAGTAGGGGGTTACAAGCGTCCACACGGGAGAGGGAGCGAGCGGCTTCAAGCGAGCGCCTGTCTCGTCCTCGTCCCCGCGCAGCCAACCCTCTCTAAGAGGGCCCTGGTCCTTCCTTTTATAGGCGTAAGGAGAGGATCCAGGTGTACAATGGGGGGTGTAGCAGAGTGCTACGTGTCTAGCGGAGGAGAGCTAGCACCCTAAGTACATGCCGTTGTGGCAGCCAGAGAGATTTTGGCACCCAGCTGGTGTGATGTCGTGGCCGTCGGAGGAGTGCCGGAGCCTGGCGGAGGGACAGCTGTCGGAGCTGTTGAGTCCTTGCTGACGTCCTCTTGCTTCCGTAAGGGGGCTGAGAGCCGCCGTCGTCACAGAGTATGCGGGGCGCCATCATTGCCTATCTGGCGGAGCGAGTCGGATGGGACGCCGGTCTTGTTCCCGTGGCCCGAGTCAGCTCGGGGTAGGGTGATGATGGCGCCTCCTGTTGACGTGGCTGGTCTGCGCCCTAGGTTGGGTGATGTGTAAGTGAAAGGGAATTAGGCTTACACCTAGTTCCTAAATAATTTTGGTGGTTGAATTGCCCAACACAAATATTGGACTGACTAGTTTGCTCTAGTGTATAAGTTATACAGGTGCAAAAGGTTCACACTCAGCCAATAAAAAGACCAAGTTTGGATTCAATAAAGGAGCAAAGGGGCAACCGAGGGCACCCCTGGTCTGGCGCACCGGACTGTCCGATGTGCCACCGGACAGTGAACAGTACCTGTCCGGTGCACCAGGGGACTCAGACTCCAACCCTTCGCCCTCGGGAATTCGTGGAGGCCGGCGCGCTATAATTCACCGGACTGTCCGGTGTGCACCGGACATGTCCGGTGCTCCAAGGAAGCTCGGCCTCCTGAACTCGCCAGCCTCGGGTTCGCGCGGCAGCCGCTCCGCTATAATTCACCGGACTGTCCGGTGTGCACCGGACTGTCCGGTGTGCCAGCGGAGCAACGGCTCCCTGCGGCGCCAACGGCTCCCTGCGGTGCATTAAATGCGCGCGCAGCGCGCGCAGACGTCAGGGCTGCCCATACCGGTGCACCCGACATCAAACAGTGCATGTCCGGTGTGTACCGGACACCCAGGCGGGCCCACAAGTCAGAAGCTCCAACGGTCAGAATCCAACGGCAACGATGACGTGGCAGGGGCACCGGACTGTCCGGTGTGCACCGGACTGTCCGGTGCGCCATCGAGCAGACGCCTCCAGCCAACGGTCACTTTTGGTGGTTGGGGCTATAAATACCCCAACCACCCCACATTCATTGCCATCCAAGTTTTCCAACTTCTAACCACTTACAAGAGCTAGGCATTCAATTTTAGACACAAACAAAGAGATCAAATCCTCTCCAATTCCACTCAAGCCTTTAGTGACTAGCGAGAGAAATTTGCCGTGTTCTTTTGAGCTCTTGCGCTTGGATCGCATTCTTTCTTTCTCTTTTGCTCTTGTGATCAACACTCAATTGTAACCGAGGCAAGAGGCACCGATTGTGTGGTGGCCCTTGCGGGGAAGTTTTGTTCCCGGTTGATTGAGAAGAAGGAAAACTCACTCGGTCCGAGGGACCGTTTGAGAGAGGGAAGGGTTGAAAGAGACCCGGCCTTTGTGGCCTCCTCAACGGGGAGTAGGTTTGCAAGAACCGAACCTCGGTAAAACAAATCCACGTGTCACTCTCCTTATTTGCTTGTGATTTGTTTTGCGCCATCTCTTGCGAACTCATTTATTATTACTAACGCTAACCCCGGCTTGTAGTTGTGTTTATATTTGTAAATTTCAGTTTCGCCCTATTCACCCCCCCTCTAGGCGACTATCAATTGGTATCGGAGCCCGGTGCTTCATTAGAGCCTAACCGCTCGAAGTGATGTCGGGAGATCACGCCAAGAAGGAGATGGAGACCGGCGAAAAGCCCACTACAAGCTACGGGAGCACTTCATCGGAAGAGTCCCGCACCAAAAGGAGGGAGAAGAAGAAGAGCTCCTCCAACAAAGGGAAGGAGAAGAAATCTTCTTCTCACCACAAAGAGAAGAAGGAAAAATCTTCTTCCCACAAGCCGCATCGGAAAGGCGATAAGCACAAGAGGATGAGGAAGGTGGTCTACTACGAGACCGACACTTCATCAACTTATACCTCCGACTCCGATGCGCCCTCCGTCACTTCTAAGCGCCAAGAGCGCAAGAAGTATAGTAAGATCCCCCTACGCTACCCTCGCATTCCTAAACATACACCTTTACTTTCCGTCCCATTAGGCAAACCACCAACTTTTAATGGTGAAGATTATGCTATGTGGAGTAATTTGATGCGATTTCATCTAACCTCTCTCCACAAAAGAATATGGGATGTTGTTGAGTATGGTGTACAGGTACCATCAATAGGGGATGAGGACTATGACACGGACGAAGTGGCCCAAATCGAGCACTTCAACTCCCAAGCCGCAACCATCCTCCTTGCCTCCCTAAGCAAGGAGGAATACAACAAAGTACAAGGATTGAAGAACGCCAAGGAGATTTGGGACCTACTCAAGACGGCGCACGAGGGTGATGAACTCACCAAGATCACCAAGCGGGAAACGATCGAGGGGGAGCTCGGCCGCTTCCGTCTTCGCCAAGGGGAGGAGCCACAAGACATGTACAACCGGCTCAAGACCTTGGTGAACCAAGTGCGCAACCTCGGGAGCACAAAATGGGATGACCACGAAGTGGTTAAGGTTATTCTAAGAGCTCTTATTTTCCTTAACCCCACTCAAGTACAATTAATTCGTGGGAATCCTAGATATCCACTAATGACCCCCGAGGAAGTTATCGGGAATTTTGTGAGTTTTGAATGCATGATTAAGGGCTCCAAGAAGATCAACGAGCTTGACGAGCCTTCCACCTCCGAGGCGCAACCAGTGGCCTTCAAGGCAACGGAGGAGAAGAAGGAGGAGTCTACAAGTAGACAACCAATTGACGCCTCCAAGCTCGACAACGAGGAGATGGCCCTAATCATCAAAAGCTTTCGGCAAATTCTCAAGCAACGGAAGGGGAAGGACTACAAACCCCGTTCCAAGAAGGTTTGCTACAAGTGTGGTAAGCCCGGTCACTTCATTGCAAAATGTCCTATGTCTAGTGACAGTGACAGGGGCGACGACAAGAAGGGAAGAAGAAAGGAGAAGAAGAAATACTACAAGAAGAAGGGCGGCGATGCCCATGTTTGTCGGGAGTGGGACTCCGACGAAAGCTCAAGCGACTCCTCCGACGACGAGGACGCCGCCAACATCGCCGTCACCAAGGGCCTTCTCTTCCCCAACGTCGGCCACAAGTGTCTCATGGCCAAGGACGGCAAAAAGAAGGTAAAATCAAGGTCCTCCACCAAATATGAAACATCTAGTGATGAGGATGATGATAAAAATGAGGAGGATAACTTGCGCATTCTTTTTGCTAACCTTAACATGGAACAAAAGGAAAAATTAAATGAACTAATTAGTGCCATCCATGAAAAGGATGATCTCTTGGACTCCCAAGAGGACTTCCTAATCAAGGAGAATAAGAAACATGTTAAGGTTAAAAATGCTTACACTCTACAAGTTGAAAAATGTGAAAAACTGTCTAGTGAGCTAAGCACTTGCCGTGAGATGATTGAAAACCTTAGAAATGAAAATGCTACTTTAAATGCTAAGGTTGATTCACATGTTTGTAATGTTTCAATTACCAATCTTAGAGATGATAACGCTGACTTGCTTGCTAAGATTGATGAATTGAATGCATCTCTTGCTAGCCTTAGATTAGAGAATGAAAATTTAATTGCTAAGGCTAAAGATTTTAATGTTTGCAATGCTACTATTTCCGACCTTAGAACTAAGAATGAAATGTTGCATGCTAAGGTTGTAGAACTTAAATCTTGCAAACCCTCTACATCTAATGTTGAGCATGTTTCTATTTGCACTAGATGTAGAGATATTAATGTTGATGCTATCCATGATCACCTAGCCTTAATTAAAAAACAAAATGATCATATAGCTAAACTAGATGCTAAAATTGCCGAGCACAACTTAGAAAATGAGAAATTTAAATTTGCTCGTAGCATGCTTTATAATGGGAGACGCCCTGGCATCAAGGATGGCATTGGCTTCCAAAGGGGAGACAATGTCAAACTTAATGCCCCTCCTAAGAACTTGTCTAACTTTGTTAAGGGCAAAGCTCCCATGCCTCAGGATAACGAGGGTTACATTTTATACCCTACAGGCTATCCTGAGAGCAAAATTAGGAAGATTCATTCTAGGAAGTCTCACTCTGGCCCTAACCATGCTTTCATGTATAAGGGTGAGACATCTAGTTCTAGGCAACCAACCCGTGCCAAGTTGCCTAAGAAGAAAATTCCTAATGCATCAAATGATCATGCCATTTCATTTAAAACTTTTGATGCATCTTATGTGCTTACTAGCAAATCCGGCAAAGTAGTTGCCAAATTTGTTGGGGGCAAACACAAGGGCTCCAAGACTTGTGTTTGGGTACCCAAAGTTCTTGTATCTGATGCCAAAGGACCCAAAACAGTTTGGGTACCTAAAGTCAAGAACTAAATTTGTTTTGTAGGTTTATGCATCCGGGGGCTCAAGTTGGATACTCGACAGCGGGTGCACAAACCACATGACCGGGGAGAAAAGGATGTTCTCCTCATATGAGAAAAACAAAGATCCCCAACGAGCTATCACATTTGGGGATGGAAATCAAGGGTTGGTCAAAGGTTTGGGTAAAATTGCTATTTCACCTGACCATTCCATTTCCAATGTTTTTCTTGTTGATTCATTAGATTACAACTTGCTTTCTGTTTCCCAATTATGTCAAATGGGCTACAACTGTCTTTTTACTGATATAGGTGTCACTGTCTTTAGAAGAAGTGATGATTCAATAGCATTTAAAGGTGTGTTAGAGGGTCAGCTATACTTAGTAGATTTTGATAGAGCTGAGCTCGACACATGTTTAATTGCTAAGACTAACATGGGTTGGCTCTGGCATCGCCGACTAGCCCATGTTGGGATGAAGAATCTTCATAAGCTTCTAAAGGGAGAGCACATTTTAGGACTAACCAATGTTCATTTTGAGAAAGACAGGATTTGTAGCGCATGCCAAGCAGGGAAGCAAGTTGGAGCCCATCATCCACACAAAAATGTCATGACTACCGACAGGCCGCTGGAGCTACTACACATGGACTTATTCGGCCCAATCGCTTACATAAGCATCGGCGGTAGTAAGTATTGCCTTGTAATTGTGGATGATTATTCTCGCTTCACTTGGGTATTCTTTTTACAGGAAAAATCTCAAACCCAAGATACTTTAAAAGGATTCTTGAGACGGGCTCAAAATGAGTTCGGCTTAAGGATCAAGAAAATAAGAAGCGACAATGGGACGGAGTTCAAGAACTCTCAAATTGAAAGCTTCCTTGAGGAGGAGGGCATCAAGCATGAGTTCTCTTCTCCCTACACGCCACAACAAAATGGTGTAGTGGAGAGGAAGAATCGAACTCTATTGGACATGGCAAGAACCATGCTTGATGAGTACAAGACACCGGACCGGTTTTGGGCCGAAGCGGTCAACACCGCCTGCTACGCCATCAACCGGTTATATCTTCACCGAATCCTCAAGAAGACATCATATGAACTCCTAACCGGTAAAAAGCCCAATATTTCATATTTTAGAGTTTTTGGTAGCAAATGCTTCATTCTTATTAAAAGAGGTAGAAAATCAAAATTTGCTCCTAAAACTGTAGAAGGCTTTTTACTTGGTTATGACTCAAACACAAGGGCATATAGGGTCTTTAACAAGTCCACTGGACTAGTTGAAGTCTCGTGTGACGTTGTGTTTGATGAAACTAACGGCTCTCAAGTAGAGCAAGTTGATCTTGATGAGATAGGTGAAGAACAGGCTCCATGTATCGCGCTAAGGAACATGTCCATCGGGGATGTGTGTCCTAAGGAATCCGAAGAGCCTCCAAGTACACAAGATCAACCATCCTCCTCCATGCAAGCATCTCCACCAACTCAAAATGAGGATGAGGCTCAAAATGATGAAGAGCAAAATCAAGAAGACGAGCCACCTCAAGATGATAGCAATGATCAAGGGGGAGATACAAATGATCAAGAAAAGGAGGATGAGGAAGAACCAAGACCGCCACACCCAAGAGTCCACCAAGCAATCCAACGAGATCACCCCGTCGACACCATCCTCGGCGACATTCATAAGGGGGTAACTACTCGATCTCGGGTTGCTCATTTTTGTGAACATTACTCTTTTGTTTCCTCTATTGAGCCACACAGGGTAGAGGAAGCTCTCCAAGATTCGGATTGGGTGGTGGCGATGCAAGAGGAGCTCAACAATTTCACGAGGAACGAGGTATGGCATTTAGTTCCACGTCCTAATCAAAATGTTGTAGGAACCAAATGGGTCTTCCGCAACAAGCAAGATGAGCATGGTGTGGTGACAAGGAACAAAGCTCGACTTGTGGCCAAAGGGTATTCACAAGTCGAAGGTTTGGATTTTGGTGAAACCTATGCACCCGTAGCTAGACTTGAGTCAATTCGCATATTATTGGCCTATGCTACTCACCATGGCTTTAAGCTCTATCAAATGGACGTGAAAAGTGCCTTCCTCAATGGACCAATCAAGGAAGAGGTCTATGTTGAGCAACCTCCCGGCTTTGAAGACAGTGAGTACCCTAACCATGTCTATAGGCTCTCTAAGGCGCTTTATGGGCTCAAGCAAGCCCCAAGAGCATGGTATGAATGCCTAAGAGATTTCCTTATTGCTAATGGCTTCAAAGTTGGCAAGGCCGATCCTACACTCTTTACTAAAACTCTTGAAAATGACTTGTTTGTATGCCAAATTTATGTTGATGATATTATTTTTGGGTCTACTAACGAGTCTACATGTGAAGAGTTTAGTAGGATCATGACACAGAAATTCGAGATGTCGATGATGGGGGAGTTGAAGTATTTTCTAGGATTCCAAGTCAAGCAACTCCAAGAGGGCACCTTCATTAGCCAAACGAAGTACACTCAAGACATTCTTGCTAAGTTTGGGATGAAGGATGCCAAACCCATCAAGACACCCATGGGAACTAATGGGCATCTCGACCTCGACATGGGAGGTAAGTCCGTGGATCAAAAGGTATACCGGTCGATGATTGGTTCATTGCTTTATTTATGTGCATCTCGACCAGACATCATGCTTTCCGTTTGCATGTGTGCAAGATTTCAAGCCGACCCTAAGGAATCACACCTTACGGCCGTAAAACGAATCTTGAGATATTTGGCTTATACACCTAAGTTTGGGCTTTGGTACCCTCGGGGATCCACATTTGATTTACTTGGTTATTCGGATGCCGATTGGGCGGGGTGCAAAATCAATAGGAAGAGCACATCGGGGACTTGCCAGTTCTTGGGAAGATCCTTGGTGTCTTGGGCTTCAAAGAAGCAAAATTCGGTCGCTCTTTCCACCGCCGAAGCCGAGTACATTGCCGCAGGACATTGTTGCGCGCAATTGCTTTGGATGAGGCAAACCCTGCGGGACTACGGTTACAAATTAACCAAAGTCCCTTTGCTATGTGATAATGAGAGTGCAATTAAGATGGCCGACAATCCCGTCGAGCATAGCCGCACTAAGCACATAGCCATTCGGTATCATTTTCTTAGGGATCACCAACAAAAGGGGGATATCGAGATTTCTTACATTAATACTAAAGATCAATTAGCCGATATCTTTACCAAACCACTTGATGAACAATCTTTTACCAGACTTAGGCATGAGCTAAATATTCTTGATTCTAGAAATTTCTTTTGCTAAGACTTGCACACATAGCTCTTTTGAATACCTTTGATCATATCTCTTTCATATGCTATGACTAATGTATTTTCAAGTTTGTTTCAAACCAAGTCATAGGTATATTGAAAGGAAATTGGAGTCTTCGGCGAAGACAAAGGCTTCCACTCCGTAACTCATACTTCGCCACCACTCCGAGCAACTCTCTCTTCTTTGGGGGAGAAATGAGCATCAAGGAAAAGGACTTCATCCTTGGGGGAGAGAGTAAAAAGCTCAAACGCAAAAGGACTTCGTCTTTGGTATAATCTTAACTCACTTATTTATGACCAAAGGGGAAGATTGCACTTCCAGGGCTCTAATGATTCCGTTTTTGGCGATTCATGCCAAAAAGGGGGAGAAATGAGCCCAAAGCAAAAGGACCGCACCACCACCACCAAATTTGAAAACTTAGTGCTTTCCAAAAGTCTTTATCATTTGGTATCCTATTGTGTTCAAAAGGGGGAGAAAGTAGTATTTCAAAAATGGTATATCAAAACCCTCTTGAACACTAAGAGGTGGATCTCTTTTAGGGGGAGTTTTGTTTAGTCAAAGGAAAAGCATTTGAAATAGGGAGAGACAATTTCAAATCTTGAAAATGCTTTGCAAACTCTTATTCATTTACCTTTGATTATTTGCAAAAGAACTTTGAAAAAGGATTTACAAAAGAATTTGCAAAAACAAAACTCGTGGTGCAAACGTGGTCCAAAATACTAAATAAAGAAAGAAACATTCCTTGCATATCTTGTAAGTAGTTATATTGGCTCAATTCCAAGTAACCTTTTCACTTACATTATGCAAACTAGTTCAATTATGCACTTCTTCATTTGCTTTGGTTTGTGTTGGCATCAATCACCAAAAAGGGGGAGATTGAAAGGGAATTAGGCTTACACCTAGTTCCTAAATAATTTTGGTGGTTGAATTGCCCAACACAAATATTGGACTGACTAGTTTGCTCTAGTGTATAAGTTATACAGGTGCAAAAGGTTCACACTCAGCCAATAAAAAGACCAAGTTTGGATTCAATAAAGGAGCAAAGGGGCAACCGAGGGCACCCCTGGTCTGGCGCACCGGACTGTCCGATGTGCCACCGGACAGTTAACAGTATCTGTCCGGTGCACCAGGGGACTCAGACTCCAACCCTTCGCCCTCGGGAATTCGTGGAGGCCGGCGCGCTATAATTCACCGGACTGTCCGGTGTGCACCGGACATGTCCGGTGCTCCAAGGAAGCTCGGCCTCCTGAACTCGCCAGCCTCGGGTTCGCGCGGCAGCCGCTCCGCTATAATTCACCGGACTGTCCGGTGTGCACCGGACTGTCCGGTGTGCCAGCGGAGCAACGGCTCCCTGCGGCGCCAACGGCTCCCTGCGGTGCATTAAATGCGCGCGCAGCGCGCGCAGACGTCAGGGCTGCCCATACCGGTGCACCGGACATCAAACAGTGCATGTCCGGTGTGTACCGGACACCCAGGCGGGCCCACAAGTCAGAAGCTCCAACGGTCAGAATCCAACGGCAACGATGACGTGGCAGGGGCACCGGACTGTCCGGTGTGCACCGGACTGTCCGGTGCGCCATCGAGCAGACGCCTCCAGCCAACGGTCACTTTTGGTGGTTGGGGCTATAAATACCCCAACCACCCCACATTCATTGCCATCCAAGTTTTCCAACTTCTAACCACTTACAAGAGCTAGGCATTCAATTTTAGACACAAACAAAGAGATCAAATCCTCTCCAATTCCACTCAAGCCTTTAGTGACTAGCGAGAGAAATTTGCCGTGTTCTTTTGAGCTCTTGCGCTTGGATCGCATTCTTTCTTTCTCTTTTGCTCTTGTGATCAACACTCAATTGTAACCGAGGCAAGAGGCACCGATTGTGTGGTGGCCCTTGCGGGGAAGTTTTGTTCCCGGTTGATTGAGAAGAAGGAAAACTCACTCGGTCCGAGGGACCGTTTGAGAGAGGGAAGGGTTGAAAGAGACCCGACCTTTGTGGCCTCCTCAACGGGGAGTAGGTTTGCAAGAACCGAACCTCGGTAAAACAAATCCACGTGTCACTCTCCTTATTTGCTTGTGATTTGTTTTGCGCCATCTCTTGCGAACTCATTTATTATTACTAACGCTAACCCCGGCTTGTAGTTGTGTTTATATTTGTAAATTTCAGTTTCGCCCTATTCACCCCCCCTCTAGGCGACTATCAGTAAGCTCCTCCGAAGCCGAGGTCGAGTCTGTCTTCCATGGCCGAGGTCGAGTCCGAGCCCATGGGTCGGGCGAGGCGGAGACCGACGGCTGAGGCCAGGGCGGAGTCCGAGCCCCGGGGGTCGGGCGGAGCGGAGTTCGTCGTCTTCTGGGGCTGAGCCCAAGTCTGAGCCCTGGGTCGGGCGGAGCGGAGTTCGCCGTCTTCTGGGTCTTAGCCCGAGTCCGAGCCCTGGGTCGGGCGGAGCGGAGTTCGCCGTCTTCCGGGGCTTAGCCCGAGTCCGAGCCCTGGGTCGGGCGGAGCGGAGTTCGCCGTCTTCCGGGGCTTAGCCCGAGTCCGAGCCCTGGGTCGGGCGGAGCGGAGTTCGCCGTCTTCCGGGGCTTAGCCCGAGTCCGAGCCCTGGGTCGGGCAGAGCGGAGTTCGCCGTCTTCCGGGGCTTAGCCCGAGTCCGAGCCCTGGGTCGGGCGGAGCGGAGCTTCCTATGGTGCCTGCGGCCGGGCCTGACTGCCTGTCAGCCTCACTCTGTCAAGTGGCACCGCAGCCGGAGCGGCGCAGGCGGCGCTGTCTTTTTGTCAGGCCGGCCAGTGGAGCGGCGAAGTGACGGCGGTCACCTCGGCTCTGTCGGCTGAGGGGCGCGCGTCAGGATAAAGGTGTCAGGCCACCTTTGCATTAAATGCTCCTGCGATTTGGTCGGTCGGTGCGGCGATTTGGTCAGGGTTGCTTCTTGGCGAAGACAGGGCCTCGGGCGAGCCGGAAATATGTTCGCCGCTGGAGGAGGGCCTCGGGCGAGACGGAGATCCTTTGGGGTCGGCTGCCCTTGTCCGAGGCTAGGCTCGGGCGAGGCGTGATCGAGTCCCTCGAATGGACTGATCTCTGACTTAATCGCACCCATCAGGCCTTTGCAGCTTTATGCTGATGGGGGTTACCAGCTGAAAATTAGGAGCCTTGAGGGTACCCCTAATTATGGTCCCCGACAGTAGCCCCCGAGCCTCGAAGGGAGTGTTAGCACTCGCTTGGAGGCTTTCGTCGCACTTTTTTGCAAGGGGACCAGCCTTTCTCGGTTGCGTTTTGTTCCGGTGGGTGTGCGCGAACGCACCCGCCGGGTGTAGCCCCCGAGGCCTCGGAGGGGTGGTTTGACTCCTCCGAGGTCTTAATGCCTCGTGTAACGCTTCGGCTGGTCTGGTCGTTCCCTCATGCGAGCTGGCCGTAGCCCGGGTGTACGGTCGGGTCCCAAGTTCTCGGGCTGGTATGTTGACGCTATCAACGGTTCGGCCGGAGCTGGGTTTGCGAGAGCAGCCCCCGAGCCTCCGCACAGGGCGAGAGGGCGATCAGGGATAGACTCGACTTTTTTACATACGCCCCTTCGTCGCCTTTCCGCAAGGAGGAGGGGGGAAACGCCATGTTGCCCTCGGTGGGCGGCGAACACGGTGTCTCCGGTGAGCTGCAGGCGGGTAATCCGAGTGGACGTCCGTGCCCCATTCGTTAGGGGTCGACTAGAGGCCCAGAGGCACGCCCAAAAGTACCTGCGGGTGATCTGTCGGATCCGGTCCCCTGGCGACGGGGTCCGAGGGCTCGATGCCTCCCTCCGATGGGATTCCGTTACAAGATCGTTCCCGCTGGTCTCGGAAATGTCCTAGGGTACCTCGGGAGCGCAGCCCGAGCCTTGGTTATGTATCGAACGTACCCATGGTCATCCCTCGCTCTGTGTCTGAGGCGGCTGTGAACCCTTCGGGGGCCAGCCTTCGAACCCCTGATCAGTAGTGGGCGCGGAGCCCGAGTAGCCTGAGGCAGCCGTTGAACCCTTCCGAGGGGCCGGCCTTCGAACCTCTGACCAGTAGTGGGTGTGGAGCCCACGCGCTCTGAGGCGGCTGTTGAACCCTTCCGAGGGGCCAGCCTTCGAACCTCTGATCAGTAGGGAGGCTCGGGGCCTGGTTCCTTCATGGGGAAGGATCCTTTTCGGGGTATCCCCCTTTCCCGGTCCCTGTTGCAAGAGAGAGAAAGAGGAAAAAAGGAAAAGGATACGAAGTCGAATGACGTGGCGTACCTTTTTCGACGCGATCATTATGGTGAAGGCGAAGCGTCGCTCCCTTCTCCTGCCAGAGGCGCCGCCTTTCCCGCCGCGGAGTTAATGCGACGAGGCGTGCGGTTCGCGGGGCGGCCATTGCGTGTGCGCGAGCTGTTCGAGGAACGGCTGTTTCGCTTCGTGTTTTTGAATTCCGCGGCCGGTCCGGGCGGAACGTTGAACCGGTCTCGCCTTGATCTTTATATACTTGGAGGAGGGTCTGGCGATGGCTCTTTGCTCCGCTTCCTGCCTCCCTCTTAGGTTTTCGCAACCCGAGAGATTTAGCCAGAAAAGGAAACCGCCCACCCTGTCCTTTGCGCCGCCACCCCTTCTGCTCGGTGATGGCTGACCGGGTGACCATCGTCTCGCCGCGTGACCCATGGCCTTCCTCCACAGTGACGGCGGGCGATCTGGAGGATCTTGTTGCTGAGGGTTTACTTCGCCCTCTCTCTGATGAGACGCGGCCGGAATGGATCCCCCCCGTGGGCGAAGCCGCTCCGTCCCCACCGCTGGGGTACATCGTAAGCTTCGTCTCCACGAGCGGGGATTTGGTATGCCGGCGAGCCGCTTTATGCGGGCGATTCTGCACCACTACGGGGTGGAGTTGCACAACCTCAGCCCCAACTCCATCTCGCAGGCCGCCATCTTCGTAACGGTGTGTGAGGGGTACTTGGGGATCGCCCCCCACTGGGACTTGTGGACTCATCTCTTTTTCGCGGAGCTTTTTGCTTCGCCGACGGGGGAGAGAAAGGTCCGCGTGGCAGTGCGGGCCGGCGGCTGCATCCTTCAGCTGAGGCAGTCGTGGGCGTCGCTGTATATTCCCGCCATCCTTGCGTCTTCAAACAAAGGGTGGCAGCGCCGGTGGTTCTACCTCCGGAATGACGGCGAGTTGCTCCCGCCGTTCTCCCAGCGAGTAGTCACCGTCGCCGCCGACGCTTGGCGCCACGGGACCCCGCACGAAAGACAGAAGAACCTCAAACCCCTTATCAAGGCCTTGGATGCGTTGCGGAAAGAGGGACTCACCGCCGCGGGAGTGATTGCCGCCATCCACCGCCGGAGGGTGCTTCCCTTGGCGGAGCGTCGGTTGCCGCTTTGGGAGATGACACCGGAGGCTGACTTGGAGGGCTCGCGGATGTCCTCGGATCCTCTTCCCTTCGACGTCCTCCATGGGCGGGTGGCCGTCGCGTTGGGGAAACCGGACCCCAGTGCCTTCTCCCAGCCTTTGATGCGCCCTGACCAAGGGTGCGTGACTCTGGTGAGTGTCCGCTCCTTCCTTCTTCTTGCATCGGGTTGCTCCTGGTTCTTACGGTCGGGATTTCCCTCTGTCTTCAGGAGGTGGGGTGGCACAAGCCTTCCCTGCCACGGGTCCCGCAGGATGCGGTGGACCGAGCAGCGCGGCGGGTTGCCGCGGAGGAGAAGAAGAAAAAGAAGGACGCGGAGAAGGCCCGGGCCCACGAGCGGATGCGGGCTCGAGACGCCTTGGAAAAGCTTCGTCGTCGGCAGGAGAGGGAGGGGCTCCCGAGGGAGCCGTCGCCGGAAACGCCTGATGACGACGACGATGATGAAGATGATGACGAGGAAGATGACATGGCTGCCCGCCTTGGCCTCAGCTCTGGCTTGAGGTTAGGCCAGGAGCCGTCAAGCCAGCCCCCGAGCGGACTGATGCCGTCAGTCCCTGGAGTCGGGGCGCTGGGGTCCCGGCCCGAGGAGTGGGGGCAATCCGAGAGGGTACTTGACCCCTCGGCTGGGGGAGTCGAGGCGACCCCGGGGAGCCAGGCCGAGGTGTCTGCTCCCCGAGAGCCGTCGCCCACGCCGGCAGCGCAGGAGAGCGACCCTCAGGTCGCCGTGGCAGTGCCTGGGCAGTCCGCCCCCCGGGCGTTCAGAGCGCCCAAAGCAAGGGTGGTGCCGAAGCTACCGGCGAAGCGGACCTCGGCGGCGCCTTCGGGGGTCGAGATCCGAGAGACCTCCCCCCAGGCACGGTTGATCATGGCCAGGAGCGGGTAAGTATCTTGGAACGTCTTCGTCCTGGCTTTTCATTCGTATGTCCCGGCCGTGATTTTTCTTTTCCCCTCAGCAAGCGAAGCCATGGCCTGACCGACCTGGCTCCCCGAAAGGCCCTTAAGACGGCGTCGGCTTGCGCGGCTGGCGTCGCTCCAGGCCTTGCCATTCAGCTGACCTTTTCGCAAGGTGCTCCACAGCAGGGGGCTCAGGCGGCACCAGTCGCCGTGGAGCGAGTGCTCGAGGCCGGCTCTTCTGCCGAGGCGGCCATCGTGCTAGAGGAGGCGGCTGACGTGGACGTGGCCCCGGCCCCACCAGACGTGCCGGCGGTGCTGGCACCCGTCGCCACTGAATCTGTCGCTGTCCCAGTCGGGGAGCGACCGGTCGCTGCCGACGCTGAGACGGCCGAGGCGTCGGCGCTTGGTGCCCCGGAGGAGGGGGCGTGGAGACGCGATCCGCCCCGCCGGGCGGCAGCCTTGTCGCTGTGCGGCGGAGCTCCGAGGGTCGGCGCTAGTTGCTCCGGTTCCGGACCCGTGAGGCCTCGGATCCCGTCTTCGTTCTCGACGATGAACGGGAGGACCGGTCCTGGGACGAGCTCCGCGAGTGCGCCGAAGCAACGGTGGGGTCGCTCCGGTCGTCGCTGGAGGTTTTCTGCAGGGACGTCCCCAAAATCCTCCAGGTAACGGTTTCAGGCATACCTTTTCTCTTTTGTGACTAAGGCATCTTTCATGACGCCCCGCTTCCTTCCCTCAGGATCTGACGGATCTGAGCGCCGCCAAGTCGTCGTTTATCCGTCGTGAGGTCGACGTCTGGGGCTCGCTGCGATCCCTGAGGACCTCGCTCGCCGGGGCTACTACGCGCCTCTCTCAGCAGGGTGCCGAGGCGGCAGACCTTCGGTTGCTCTGCACCGATCTGAGAGCCGAGGCGGTAGCGGCACGCGCGGAGGCGGCCGCGGCGCGTGCAGAAGTGCAACGACAGCAGTCGGAGTTCGACCGGATTGTCAATGAGCGGGACCAATCTCGGGGTCGGGCTGCCGAGGCCGAAAGCCGGGCTGAAGCCCTTGCCGCCGACCTAGCTGTAGCCCAGGTCGTAGCCTCGGAGCAGCGTGCCCGAGCCGGAGGTACGCCTTGGCCATTTTCGGTTTTTGTTTCTGCTTGTTTCCTCCGCTTGTGTTTGAGATCTTTCTTCTGGTTGTTCGCAGAGCTCGAGTCCGCCCTTGATGAGTCCGCCAAGGCGCTTGCCGAGGCGCTTGCCGGGGCGGCCAAGCAGAGGGAGGCCGACCACGCGGCCATGTCCAAGGCCGTCTCAGACTTTTGTCGGGTCCTTGGCTCCGGCGACGTCCCCTCAGGAAGCTCCCCTCAAAGTCGCCTGCAGGTCTTGGGCGATCATGTGCGCGACAGACTCCGCGAGGCGCTTCACCATGGTGTCAGGCGGGCCTTCGCCGTGCTCGCTTCCCACTACGTCGTGGACCTGGAGCGGGTCAGCGAGGGGTATTGCCTTCCTGACGAAGATGAAGCCGCCCTGGCAGAAATCCAGAGGCTCGATGCGGCCGCCGCGGGTCCGAGCGCAGTGCTGGCGACCACCTTTGAGGCAGAGATCCTCCCGCCTGTGCCGTCGTCCGAAGCCGGGACAAACTTTGCCGAGGGCGGGGGCGAAGCCGAGGGCGCGGCTCCTTCCCGGGGCGACGCCTGACTCTGTCGGAGCAGTTTTTGTTGGATGCACGTGTGTCTTTCTGCGGCCGCTGAGGCCTGAACACTTTGTTACCGTTGCATGAAGTCATACTCCTTTCCCTTTCATTTTGCATGTCCGGCCCCGCCTGTCAGTAGCAGGGTGGCTTCCCCAAGTAGTGGTCACTTTTCGTGTCGGGTGACGAGTGAGGTGTCCGTAACCCGGAGGCGTAGGAGTCCCTTGGCTCATTCTGCCTTGCCACTTACATGCACCCGCGTTCGCTCCTTGGGGTCCTGCTTCCGACATAGCCGGGGGAACGCAAAAGCCTTTTCGATTGAAAATTTTGACGTGGAGGGGTCCCCCCCCCTTTTAGCCCCCGAGGGAGGGTCGGGCTCTGCCGAGGCAAGGCTGACCCTTCCTTGACGACTAAAACTTGCGCGGGGGCAAGGTAAGGGGACAACTTGAAAGCATCTTAAAGGTAGAAGCAACGTAGCTGTTAGACGTTCGAAGTGTTGGTGTAGGCCTTGCCTTGACTGTCGGCCAGCTCGTTTGTCCAGGGCTTCAGAACTTTGGCGATGACAAGCGGCCCTTCCCAGGGGTGCGTGTAGCCCCCGGGTGTCTCCAACAAGGGCTCGGGGTGCTGCGTGATGGTTGCGATCTTGTCCGGGTTGGCTTCGATGCCCCGCTTGGAGACAATGAACCCCCAAGAGCATGCCTCGGGGCACCCCGAAGACACACTTTTCGGGATTGAGCTTGACGCCTTTCGCCTTGAGACATCGGAATGTCACTTCAAGGTCGGAAAGGAGGTCGGAGGCTTTCCTCGTCTTGACTACGATGTCATTGACGTAGGCCTCGACCGTGCGGCCAATGTGTTTGTCGAACACATGGTTCATGCACCGCTGGTACGTTGCGCCCGTGTTCCTCAAGCCGAGCGGCATGATGACATAGCAGTACATGCCGAAGGGTGTGATGAAAGAAGTCGCGAGCTGGTCGGACTCTTTCATCCTGATTTGGTGATACCCTGAGTAGGCATCGAGGAAAGACATGGTTTCGCACCCAGGAGTGGAATCCACGATTTGATCGATGCGAGGCAGAGGGTAGGGAACCTTCGACATGCTTCGTTGAGACCAGTGTAGTCTACACACATCCGCCATTTCCCCCCTTTCTTTCCCACAAGCACAGGGTTGGCAAGCCATTCAGGATGGAATACCTCCTTGATGAACCCTGCCGCCATTAGCTTGTGGATCTCCTCGCCTATGGCTCTGCGCTTCTCCTTGTCGAATCGGCGCAGAGGCTGCTTGACGGGTCGGGCTCCAGCTCGGATGTCCAGCGAGTGCTCGGCGACATCCCTCGGTATGCCGGGCATGTCCGAGGGACTCCACGCGAAGACGTCGGCGTTCGCGCGGAGAAAGTCGACGAGCACTGCTTCCTATTTGGGATCGAGCTCGGAGCCGATCCGGACTTGCTTGGAGGCGTCACTGCTGGGGTCGAGGGGGACGGACTTAACCGTCTCCGCTGGCTCGAAGTTGCCGGCATGACGATTCACGTCTGGCGCCTCCTTAGAGAGGCTCTCCAGGTCGGCAATGAGGGCCTCGGACTCGGCGAGGGCCTCGGACTCAGCGAGGGCCTCGGCGTACTCCACGCACTCCACGTCGCATTTGAACGCGTGTTTGTACGTGGGGCCGACGGTGATGACCCCGTTGGGACCCGACATCTTGAGCTTCAGGTAGGTGTAGTTGGGGACGGCCATGAACTTCGTGTAGTATGGCCTCCCCAGTACCGCGTGGTAGGTTCCTCGGAACCCGACCACCTCGAACGTCAGGGTCTCCCTTCGGAAGTTGGAGGGTGTTCCAAAGCAGACGGGAAGGTCGAGCTGTTCGAGGGGCTGGACGCGCTTCCCGGGAATGATCCCATGGAAGGGCGCAGCGCCTGCCCGGACGGAGGACAGATCGACACGCAGGAGCCCGAGGGTCTCGGCGTAGATGATGTTGAGGTTGCTATCTCCGTCCATGAGGACCTTGGTGAGCCTGACGTCGCCGATGACGGGGTCGACGACGAGCGGGTATTTCCCCGGGCTCGGCACATGGTCGGGGTGGTCAGCTTGGTCGAAGGTGATGGGCTTGTCGGACCAGTCTAGGTAGACTGGCGCCGCCACCTTCACCGAATAGACCTCCCGGCGCTCTTGCTTGCGGCGCCGAGCCGAGGCATTCGCCGCTTGCCCACCGTAGATCATGAAGCAGTCGCGGACCTCGGGGAACTCTCCTGCCTGGTGATCTTCCTTCTTGTCGTCGTCGTGGGCCCTGCCACCCTCCGCGGGTGGCCCGGCCCTGTGGAAGTGGCACCTAAGCATGACGCACTCCTCAAGGGTGTGCTTGACGGGCCCCTGGTGGTAGGGGCACGGCTCCTTGAGCATCTTGTCGAAGAGGTTGGCACCTCTGGGGGGTTTCTGAGGGTTCTTGTACTCGGCGGCGGCGACAAGATCTGCGTCGGCGGCGTCGCGTTTCGTTTGCGACTTCTTCTTGCCCTTCTTCTTGGCGCCGCGCTGAGTTGACGCCTCGGGGACATCTTCCG
Source organism: Zea mays (assembly GCF_902167145.1). Lineage (NCBI taxonomy): Eukaryota > Viridiplantae > Streptophyta > Magnoliopsida > Poales > Poaceae > Zea > Zea mays. The sequence continues at coordinate 184,242,988 of NC_050102.1, read as the reverse complement.
AAGGGCGGCCCTGGGGCTGCTTGTCCTTCCGGAAGATAGCCTCGACCGCCGCCTGGCTAGAGGCGAACTTGGTGGCGATGTCCATCAGCTCGCTCGCCCTGGTGGGGTTCTTGCGACCCAGCTTGCTCACCAGGTCGCGGCAAGTGGTGCCGGCGAGGAACGCGCCGATGACATCCGAGTTGGTGATGTTGGGCAGCTCGGTGCGCTGCTTCAAGAATCGCCGGATGTAGTCTCGGAGAGACTCTCCCGGCTGCTGTCGGCAGCTTCGAAGGTCCCAGGAATTCCCAGGGCGCACGTACGTGCCCTGGAAATTTCTGGCAAAAGCTTGGACCAGGTCGTCCCAGTTGGAGATCTGCCCCGGAGGCAGGTGCTCCAACCAGGCGCGAGCGGTGTCGGAGAGGAACAGGGGGAGGTTGCGGATGATGAGGTTGTCATCGTCCGTTCCACCCAGTTGGCAGGCCAGGCGGTAGTCCACGAGCCACAGTTCCGGTCTCATCTCCCCCGAGTACTTCGTGATAGTAGTCGGGGGTCGGAACCGGGTCGGGAACGGCGCCCGTCGTATGGCCCGGCTGAAGGCCTGCGGACCGGGTGGTTCGGGCGAGGGACTCCGATCCTCCCCGCTGTCGTAGCGTCCCCCACGCCTGGGGTGGTAGCCTCGGCGCACCCTCTCGTCGAGGTGGGCTCGGCGGTCGCGGTGATGGTGCTCATTGCCGAGGCGACCCGGGGCCGCAGGCGCGGTGTTGCGCGTGCGCCCGGTGTAGACCGAGGCTTCCCGCATGAATCGGGAAGTCGCGGCATGATGCTCCGAGGGGTACCCCTGCCTTCGGGAGGCGGAGCTCTCGGCCCGTCGAACCGCGGCGCCTTCCAGGAGATTCTTGAGCTCTCCCTGGATTCGCCGCCCCTCGGTGGTTGATGGCTCCGGCATCGCGCGGAGGAGCATTGCTGCTGCAGCCAGGTTCTGGCCGACCCCACTAGATGCGGGTGGCGGCCTGACCCTGACGTCGTCGGCGATGCGGTGCTGGAAGCCCTGGGGTAGATGACGTATTTCTCCGGCCAGAGGTTGGCCCGCCCATGCCTGCCCGACGTCCCGGCGGATTGGCTCAAGCGCTCCTGCTCCCTCGTCGAGCCTGGCCTACACCCTGCGGATTTGCTCGAGCTGTGAGTCATGGCCCCCCGCCTGAACGGGGACCACATCTAGCTCCCGTGGGATATCAACGCGAGGCACCGGCCTCCGACATGCCGAGATGGTTGCCTTCGGAGGGACCCCCTAGATCGACGTGGAAACATTCGCGGCTTGGGCCGCAGTCCTCGTCGCCGAGGCTACGGCTACCGTCGGAACAGTCGGAAAGGCAGTAGTCACATGCGATCATGAAGTCCCGCATGGCACTGGGGTTGCCAAGTCCAGAGAAATCCCAACAGAAGCTGGGCTCGTCGTCTTCCTCGGACCCAGAGGGCCCGTAGGTCGAGACGTTCGTCAGCCGGTCCCAAGGTGACCGCATACGAAACCCTAGAGGGTTTGGACTCGCCTCTACGAGAGCGCCCGCCAAAGCGAAGCCGCTAGGCGGGTCGAGGCTGGATCCAAAAGACGTGGGTTGGGAATCGGTCGGTACCTCTTGGTCGACGGGCGGCGATGAAGTCACGTCGGGGACTGACTGCACCGTCGTCTCAGGTACAAGGGTGACGTCCAGCAAGCCTTTCGCGAGCGCGCTGGCGTCGTCCGTTTGCTCGGGATTGGCGTGTTGCGGGGAGACGGCGCTCGTCTTCGTCTCAAGCGCGAGGTCGATGCTCAGTGCGCCCCCCGTTGGGGTGCTGGCGCTATCGACTCACTCGACAGCCGACGAGGCACTGCCTCCTGCTTGGCCTTGGTTGCCCCGCCTCCCCCTCCGTCGGTGGGGAAGAGGGCGGGGTGAGCTCGAAGGTTGTTGTTCCACCACGCGGGGAAGACGTCATCGATTCCGCCGCCGGCGGGCGGGCTGTCGGCCGCCATTGTCGTTGTCGCCCGGCGGTGGAATGAGTATCATGTCGTAGCTGCCGTCGAGGGACACGAACTCAAGACTCCCAAAACGGAGCACCGTCCCGGGTTGGAAAGGTTGCTGGAGACTGCCCATCTGGAGCTTGACGGGAAGCTGTTCGTCAACACGCAGCAGGCCCCTACCTGGCGCGCCAACTGTCGGCGTTTCGAGACCAAGGGGTCCCTGAGCCGACGAGTGAATGTCGCTGCGTGCCCCAGCCCAGATGGGTCGACGCGAGGCCGAGCGCGAAGGGGGGAAGTGAGGTGGCCGGAGACAAGCGTGAGAGAGGTGGAAATCCCACGGCCTTCGTGTTCGTCCCGCGCCCAGGTCGGGTGCGCTTGCAGTAGGGGGTTACAAGCGTCCACGCGGGAGAGGGAGCGAGCGGCTTCAAGCGAGCGCCTGTCTCGTCCTCGTCCCCGCGCGGCCAACCCTCTCTAAGAGGGCCCTGGTCCTTCCTTTTATAAGCGTAAGGAGAGGATCCAGGTGTACAATGGGGGGTGTAGCAGAGTGCTACGTGTCTAGCGGAGGAGAGCTAGCGCCCTAAGTACATGCCGTTGTGGCAGCCAGAGAGATTTTGGCACCCAGCTGGTGTGATGTCGTGGCCGTCGGAGGAGTGCCGGAGCCTGGCGGAGGGACAGCTGTCGGAGCTGTTGAGTCCTTGCTGACGTCCTCTTGCTTCCGTAAGGGGGCTGAGAGCCGCCGTCGTCACAGAGTATGCGGGGCACCATCATTGCCTATCTGGCGGAGCGAGCCAGATGGGACGCCGGTCTTGTTCCCGTGGCCCGAGTCAGCTCGGGGTAGGGTGATGATGGCGCCTCCTGTTGATGTGGCTGGTCTGCGCCCTAGGTTGGGTGATGTGTAAGCTCCTCCGAAGCCGAGGTCGAGTCTGTCTTCCGTGGCCGAGGTCGAGTCTGAGCCCCTGGGTCGGGCGAGGCGGAGACCTACGGCTGAGGCCAGGGCGGAGTCCGAGCCCCGGGGGTCGGGCGGAGCGGAGTTCGTCGTCTTCTGGGGCTGAGCCCAAGTCCGAGCCCTGGGTCGGGCGGAGCGGAGTTTGCCGTCTTCTGGGACTTAGCCCGAGTCCGAGCCCTGGGTCGGGCGGAGCGGAGTTCGCCGTCTTCCGGGGCTTAGCCCGAGTCCGAGCCCTGGGTCGGGCGGAGCGGAGTTCGCCGTCTTCCGGGGCTTAGCCCGAGTCCGAGCTCTGGGTCGGGCGGAGCGGAGTTCGTCGTCTTCCGGGGCTTAGACCAAGTCCGAGCCCTGGGTCAGGCGGAGCGGAGCTTCCTATGGTGCCTGCAGCCGGGCCTGACTGCCTGTCAGCCTCACTCTGTCAAGTGGCACCGCAGCCGGAGCGGCGCAGACGACGCTGTCTTTTTGTCAGGCCGGCCAGTGGAGCGGCGAAGTGACGGCGGTCACCTCGGCTCTGTCGGCTGAGGGGCGCGCGTCAGGATAAAGGTGCCAGGCCACCTTTGCATTAAATGCTCCTGCGATTTGGTCGTTCGGTGCGGCGATTTGGTCAGGGTTGCTTCTTGGCGAAGACAGGGCCTCGGGCGAGCCGGAAATATGTTCGCCGCTGGAGGGGGGCCTCGGGCGAGACGGAGATCCTTCGGGGTCGGCTGCCCTTGTCCGAGGCTAGGCTCGGGCGAGGCGTGATCGAGTCCCTCGAATGGACTGATCCCTGACTTAATCGCACCCATCAGGCCTTTGCACCTTTATGCTGATGGGGGTTACCAGCTGAGAATTAGGAGCCTTGAGGGTACCCCTAATTATGGTCCCCGACAACATTAGTCATAGCACATGAAAGAGATGATCAATGGTATATAAATGAGCTATGTGTGCAAAATATCAATCAAAATTCCTAGAATCAAGAATATTTAGCTCATGCCTAAGTTTGGTGAATGTTTTCTCATCTAGTGGCTTAGTAAAGATATTGGCTAATTGTTCTTTGGTGTTAATATATGCAATCTCGATATCCCCCCTTTGTTGGTGATCCCTCAAAAAGTGATACCGAATGACTGTGTTTAGTGCGGCTAAGCTCAACAGGATTATCCGCCATGCGGATTGCACTCTCATTATCACATAGGAGAGGAACTTTGGTTAATTTGTAACCATAGTCCCTGAGGGTTTGCCTCATCTAAAGCAATTGCGCGCAACAATGGCCTGCGGCAATATACTCAGCTTCGGCGGTAGAAAGAGCTACAGAATTTTGCTTCTTTGAAGCCCAAGACACTAGAGATCTTCCCTAGAACTAGCAAGTCCCTGATGTGCTCTTCCTATCAATTTTACACCCTGCCCAATCAGCATCGGAATAACCAATTAAATCAAATGTGTATCCCCTGGGGTACCAAAGGCCAAACTTAGGAGTATAAACTAAATATCTCAAGATTTGTTTTACGGGCCTAAGGTGAACTTCCTTAGGACCGGCTTGGAATCTTGCACACATGCATACGGAAAGCATTATATCCGGTCGAGATGCACATAAATAGAGTAAAGATCCTATCATCGACCGGTATACCTTTTGATCTACGGATTTACCTCCCGTGTCGATTAGTTCCCATGGGTGTCTTGATGGGCTTGGCATCCTTCATCCCAAACTTGGTGAGTATGTCTTGAATGTACTTCGTTTGGCTAATGAAGGTGCCCTCTTGGAGTTGCTTCACTTGAAATCCTAAGAAGTACTTCAACTCCCCCATCATAGACATCTCGAATTTTTGAATCATGATTCTACTAAATTCTTCACAAGTAGATTTGTTAGTAGACCCAAATATGATATCATCAACATAGATTTGGCATACAAACAAGTCATTTGCAATTGTTTTAGTGAATAGAGTAGGATCGACTTTTCCGACTTTGAAGTCATTAGAAATAAGAAAATCTCTTATGCATTCATACCATGCTCTTGGGGCTTGCTTGAGCCTATAAAGCGCCTTAGAGAGTTTATATACATGGTTAGGGTACTCACTATCTTCAAAGCCGGGAGGTTGCTCAACATAGACCTCCTCCTTGATTGGTCCATTGAGGAAGGCACTTTTCACGTCCATTTGATAGAGCTTAAAGCCATGGTAAGTAGCATAGGCAAGTAATATACGAATTTACTCAAGCCTAGCTACGGGTGCATAGGTTTCACCGAAATCCAAACCTTCGACTTGGGAATATCCTTTGGCCACAAGTCGGGCTTTGTTCCTTGTCACCACACCATGCTCATCTTGTTTGTTGTGGAAGACCCACTTGGTTCCTACAACATTTTGGTTAGGGCGTGGAACTAAATGCCATACCTCATTCCTTGTGAAGTTGTTGAGCTCCTCTTGCATCGCCAACACCCAATCTGAATCCCTTAATGCATCTTCTACCCTGTATGGCTCAATAGAAGACACAAAGGAGTAATGTTCACAAAAATGAGCAACACGAGATCAAGTAGTTACCCCCTTTTGAATATCGCCGAGGATGGTGTTCACGGGGTGCTCTCGTTGTATTGCTTGGTGGACTCTTGGGTGTGGCGGTCTTGGACCGTCATCATCTTCTTGATCATTTACATCTCCCCCATGATCATTGCCCTCCTCTTGAGGTGGCTCATCTTCTTGATCCTCATCTTCATCATCTTGAGCTTGATCCTCATCTTGGGTTGGTGGAGATGCTTGCATGGAGGAAGATGGTTGATCTTGTGCTTGTGGAGGCTCTTCGGATTCCTTAGGACACACATCCCAAATGGACATGTTCCTTAGTGCGACGCACGGAGCCTCTTCATCATCTAGCTCATCAAGATCAACTTGCTCTACTTGAGAGCTGTTAGTCTCATCAAACACAATGTCACAAGAAACTTCAACTAGTCCAGTGGACTTGTTAAAGACTCTATATGCCCTTGTGTTTGAATCATAACCAAGTAAAAAGCCTTCTACAGCCTTAGGAGCAAATTTAGATTTTCTACCTCTTTTAACAAGAATAAAACATTTGCTACCAAAGACTCTAAAATATGAAACATTGGGCTTTTTACCGGTTAGGAGTTCATATGATGTCTTCTTGAGGATTCGATGAAGATAGAGGCGGTTGATAGCGTAGCAAGCAGTGTTGATTGCTTCCGCCCAAAACCGGTCCGAAGTCTTGTATTCATCAAGCATGGTCCTCGCCATGTCAAGTAGAGTTCTATTCTTACTCTCCACTACACCATTTTGTTGTGGCGTGTAGGGAGAAGAGAACTCATGCTTGATGCCCTCATCCTCAAGGAAGCCTTCAATTTGAGAGTTCTTGAACTCCGTCCCGTTGTCGCTTCTAATCTTTTTGATCCTTAAGCCGAACTCATTTTGAGCCCGTCTCAAGAATCCCTTTAAAGTCTCTTGGGTTTGTGATTTTTCCTGCAAAAAGAACACCCAAGTGAAGCGAGAATAGTCATCCACAATACAAGACAATACTTACTCCTGTCGATGCTTATGTAAGCGATCGGGCCGAATAGATCCATGTGGAGTAGTTCAAGCGGCCTGTCGGTCGTCGTGATGTTCTTGTGTGGATGATGAACACCAACTTGCTTGCCTGCTTGACATGCGCTACAAACCCTGTCTTTCTCAAAATGAACATTGGTTAGTCCCAAAATGTGCTCTCCCTTTAGAAGCTTGTGAAGATTCTTCATCCCAACATGGGCTAGTCGGCGGTGCCAAAGCCAACTCATGTTAGTCTTAGCAATTAAGCAAGTGTCGAGTTCAGCTCTATTAAAATCTACTAAGTATAGCTGACCCTTTAACACTCCCTTAAATGCTACTGAATCATCACTTCTTCTAAAGACAGTAACACCTAAATCTGTAAAAAGACAGTTGTAGCCCATTTTACATAATTGAGAAAGAGAAAGCAAATTGTAATCTAAAGAATCTACAAGGAAAACATTGGAAATATAATGGTCAGGTGATATTGCAATTTTACCAAGTCCTTTGACCAAACCTTGATTTCCATCCCCGAATGTGATAGCTCGTTGGGGATCTTGGTTTTTCTCATAGGAGGAGAACATCCTTTTCTACCCTGTCATGTGGTTTGTGCACCCGCTATCGATGATCCAACTTGAGCCCTCGGATGCATAAACCTACAAAACAAATTTAGGCCTTGTTCTTAGGTACCCAAACGGTCTTGGGTCCTTTCACATTAGAAACAAGCACCTTGGGTACCCAAACACAAGTCTTGGAGCCCTTGTCCCCCAACATATTTGGCAACTACTTTGCCTGATTTGTTAGTTAAAACATATGAAGCATCAAAAGTCTTAAATGAAACAATAGGCTCATTTGATGCAATGGGAGTTTTCTTCTTAGGCAATTTAGCATGGGTTGATTGCCTAGAACTAGATGCCTCACTCTTATACATAAAAGCATGATGAGAGCCAGAGTGAGACTTCCTAGAATAAATTCTCCGAATTTTGTACTCCGGATAACCGACAGGGTATAAAATGTAACCCTCGTTATCCTGAGGCATGGTAGCCTTGCCCTTAACAAAATTGGACAATCTTTTAGGAGGGGCATTAAGCTTGACATTGTCTCCCTTTTGGAAGCCAATGCCATCCTTAATGTCAGGGCGTCTCCCACTATAGAGCATGCTTCTAGCAAGTTTAAATTTTTCATTTTCTAAGTCATGCTCATTAATTTTAGCACTAAGTTGAGCTATGTGATCATTTTGTTGTTTAATTAAAGCTAGGTGATCATGAATAGCATCAACATTAATGTCTCTACATCTAGTACAAATAGTAACATGCTCAACGGTAGATGTAGAGGGTTTGCAAGTATTTAATTTAACAATCTTAGCATGTAAAATAGTATTCTCATCTCTAAGATTGGAAATAGAAGTATTGCAAACATTTAAATCTTTAGCCTTAGCAATTAAATTTTCATTCTCAATTTTAAGGCTAGAAAGGGATGCATTCAAATTGTCAATCTTAGCAATTAGACTAGCATTATCATTTCTAAGATTAACAATAGAATCATCACAAACTTTTGATTTCTCAACCTTAGCAATCAATTTGGCATTTTCATTTCTAAGGCTAGAAATAGTGTCATGACAAGTGCTTAGCTCACTAGTTAATTTTTCACATTTTTCTACCTCTAGAGCATAAGCATTTTTAACCTTAACATATTTTTTGTTTTCTTTAATTAGGAAGTCCTCTTGGCTATCCAAGAGTTCATCCTTCTCATGAATGGCACTAATCAATTCATTTAGTTTTTCCTTTTGTTGCATGTTCAAGTTGGCAAAAAGGGTGAGCAAATTATCCTCATCATCACTAGAGCTAGCCTCATCACTAGATGTTGCGTACTTAGTGGAGGATCTAGATTTTACCTTCTTCTTCTTCTTGTCGTCCGTTGCCATGAGGCACTTGTGGCCGACGTTGGGGAAGAGAAGACCCTTGTTGACGGCGATGTTGGCGGCGTCCTCGTCGGAGGAGGAGTCGGTGGAGCTCTCGTCGGAGTCCCACTCCAGGCAAACATGGGCATCGCCGCCCTTCTTCTTGTAATATCTCTTCTTTTCCTTCTTCTTTCCCCTCTTGTCGTCGCCCCTGTCACTGTCACTAGAAATAGGACATTTTGCTATAAAGTTACCGGGCTTACCACATTTGTAGCAAACCTTCTTGGAGCGGGGTTTGTAATCCTTCCCCCTTCTTTGCTTGAGGATTAGGCGAAAGCACTTGATGATGAGCACCATTTCTTTGTTGTCGAGCTTGGAGGCGTCGATGGGGATCCTACTTGGTGTAGAGTCCTTCTTTTCTTCTTCCATCGCTTTGAATGCGACGGGTTGCACCTCGGGTGTTGAGGTAGTGCCTTGCTTGATGATTTTCTTGGAGCCTTTGATCATCAATTCAAAGCTCACAAATTTTCCTATCACTTCCTCGGGAGACATTAGTTTATACCTTGGATCACCACGAATTAACTGAACTTGAGTAGGGTTAAGGAAAATGAGTGATCTAAGAATAACCTTGACCATTTCATGGTCATCCCATTTGGTGCTCCCGAGGTTGCGCACTTGGTTCACCAATGTCTTGAGCCGGTTATACATTGCTTGTGGCTCCTCCCCTTGGTGAAGCATGAAGCGACCGAGCTCCCCCTCGATCGTTTCCCTCTTGGTGATCGTGGTCACCTCGTCTCCTTCGTGCGCAGTCTTGAGCACGTCCCAAATTTCTTTGGCACTCTTCAACCCTTGCACCTTATTATACTCCTCTCGACTTAGAGAGGCGAGGAGTATAGTAGTGGCTTGGGAGTTGAAGTGTTGGATTTGTTCGACCTCCTCTGAATCATAATCCTTGTCCCCCTTCTTTGGTACCTGCGCTCCATACTCAACAATATCCCATATGCTTTTGTGGAGTGAGGTTAGGTGATGCCTCATTTTATCACTCCATATAGAATAATCTTCACCATCAAACATAGGTGGCTTGCCTAATGGGACGGAAAGTAATGGAGTGCGTTTTGAAATACGAGGGTAGCGAAGGGGCATCTTACTATACTTCTTGCGCTCATGGCGCTTAGAAGTGGCGGATGCCGATTCCGAGCCGGAGGTGGAGGGTGACGAAGAGTCGGTCTCGTAGTAGACCACCTTCTTCATCTTCTTCTTCTTGTCACCCTTCCGTTGGGACTTGATGGAGGAAGAGATTCCTCCTTGTGCTTGTGGTCGGACTCCCTTGAGTGTGTTCTCCCCAATATTGCGGACTTGTCGCTGGTCCCGATCTCCCTCATGGTGGATGCTCCCGACATCACTTCGAGCGGTTAGGCTCTAATGAAGTACCGGGCTCCGATACCAATTGAAAGCCGCCTAGAGGGGGGTGAATAGGCAAATCTAAAATTTATAAAGTTTAAGCACAAATACAAGCCGGGGTTAGCGTTAGAAATATAAACGAGTCCGAAAGAGAGGGAAAACAAATCAACAAAGAAATAAAGCAGATGAACAAGGTGATTTGTTTTACCGAGGTTCGGTTCTTGCAAACCTACTCCCCGTTGAGGTGGTCACAAAGACCCGGTCTCTTTCAACCCTTTCCCTCTCTCAAACTGTCACTTAGACCGAGTGAGCTTCTCTTCTCAATCAATCGGGACACTAAGTCCCCACAAGGACCACCACACAATTGGTGTCTCTTGCCTTGATTACAATTGAGTTGGAAACAAGAATAGAAGGAAGAAGAAAAGTGATCCAAGCGCAAGAACTCAAATGAACACAATTGTCTCTCTCACTAGTCACTATTTGATTGGAATGATCTTTGGACTTGGGAGAGGATTTCATCTCTTGTTTGTGTCTTTGAATGAAGTCTAGAGCTCTTATATGAAGTTTGCTGGCCGAAAACTTGGATGCATTGAAGTGTGGTGGTTGGGAGTATTTATAGCCCCAACCACCAAAAGAACCGTTGGTGGAGGCGGCTGTCGTATGGCGCACCGGACACTGTCCGGTGCGCCAGCCACGTCACCAGGCCGTTGGGTTCTGACCGTTGGAGCTTCTGACAATTGAGTCATCGGACAGTCCAGTGGTGCACCAGACAGGTCCTGTTCACTATCCGGTGCGTCTTCTGACGCCTGATCTGACTTTTGCGCGCAGTGAACACTGTTCACTGTTCTTGTACCGTTGTAGATGACTGTTGGCGCTTGGAGTCGTTGCTCTGCCTGGCACACCGGACAGTTCGGTGCTACACCGGACAGTCCGGTGAATTATAGCGCAGCGGCCTCCCCAAATTCCCGAAGCTAGCGAGTTGGAGAGAATCCACCCTAGCACACCAGACACTGTCCGGTGCGCCAGACCAGGGCAGCCTTCGGTTGCTTTGCTCCTTTCTTTTTGAACTCTTTCTTCTAACTTTGTATTGTTTATTGTGAACCTTTGGCATCTGTAAAACTTATACTCTAGAGCAAAACTAGTTAGTCCAATTATTTGTGTTGGGCAATTCAACCACCAAAATCAATTAGGAAAAGGTGTAAGCCTATTTCCCTTTCACTAACCTTAGGCAAAAAAGTTAGGAAAAGTGTGGCAAGTTAGGTAGCGAACCAAACAGGCCCCTGTTTGCTCGCGCTCCTCTCCGCCTCCGCACAACACAGAGCGGCATTGTTTGGCACCGGCGGGAGCGGCAGCAGGGCCGTTTCTGGCTTTTCAGGGGCACAGTACGAAATTCGATATAAAGACCGCATCCACACACAAATATATATAATTATACATATATCACTGAATATTTGACGTATAAAAATTATTATGCACTGTTTTAAAGTTTATAAGATAACAGATATAAAATATAGCAAAAACACTTACTTGTCATATTATATTATTAAAAATATCTTCTAACATTTTGTGATATAAAGTCATCGCTTATATCATCGAGATCAATCTTATCCAACAACTTTTTTCGATATATAGAATCGTCAAACCATTTAACCTCTCTTGAGTTATTGTTGATATAAATAGTTAATAAAAAATTAATTTAAAAAAGCTTCTCTCTTCCGAAGCAACCATCATATGTATAGTTTATAATACTCTCTCTATATCAAAATAAAATTTGTTTTGCTTCTTTAGTGGATTTATCATCATCAATATAAACATAAAAATTAAGTGCTAAACCAAATATTATTTTGAAACAGATGGAGTATTCGATAAGTAATTGAGACATTAGTTTAACAATATAAACGAGACTAGTCGATAACTCGATAGCGCATCGTTTTTTGTGCATTTGTGTCTAGAATAGATAGCTTTAACAAAAAAATGCTAACGTCCAGTGGCTAGGGGGCCTATGTTTTAGGGGCTCGGTGCGGCTGCACCCACGACACCCCCTCAGGGTCGGCCCTGAGCGACAGCGCCTCCTTTACAGGCTTCGAGTCTTCGACGACTTCTTGCCAGCAACCGCGTGTTCAACGTGTTAGTGTTAGGATATGTCGTCTACACTAACCGGTTAACAGTAACAGTGATATGGTTTGTTGGAACTTGCTCTCAGTTGCAAGGGGATCCAACAAGGGTGAACAATGACGTAAGCAGGGTTCTCGCGCGTGTGGGCAATAGCTCTGTTAATCTGGCCTCTCACGGGCACTCTGCGGGGGTATTTATAGGTGTCTGAGCGCCCAGCGCCTTGTGTTAAGGACGCATGTGCCCTCAGCCACCTAGGTTATCCCCAGAATATTCCCATAAAGCGGGGTTACAAACTGTAATTATAGGAATGCCTTTACAAATTAGGCCCGTAACACGCGGCGGCCACGCAGGGCCCGTTACAATGGGTCGGATCACACGCGGGCCTCTGAGCTGGACGAGACCGCACGGTGGGATGACGACGTCGCAGGCCTTCGCCTGGTGCCGAATCAGGCAAAGGGTGTCCTTGCCCGTTTTGTCTCCGTCGGACCAGCGACTGTAGCGAAGGCCTCGAGCGAAGGGTGGCGTCTTTGCCTTCGCCCCAACATTTGCCCTCCGAGGGACCAGTTCGACAAAGTCACCTGGTGCCGAAGACGTCGCTAGATGGCGGAGACGCTGCCCTCGCTCGAAGTGGTTCCGCGGGGGTTTTTGACATGACCGTTGATTGACACCATACTGTTGGATTGCGGGTTTCCCGAAGCGTCGCGCCCTGTTGGATTGCGGGTTTCTCGAAGAGCCGCGCCCTGTCTATAAAAGGGGGCGGGGTCGGCGCTTTTTGAACTTCACTTTCCGCGCTCCGTGAAAACCCTAGTCGCCTTTTGTACCGTCTTGCTGCTCGTCTGCCCGCCGTGCTCTTGTTCGTCGGAGATCTGGCTCGAGTGAAGCAGACCGCCCGCCGCCGCCGACGGTACGTAGCGATGCCGACCTCCTCTTCTTCTGCTGCCGCTACGCCGCCGACCGACGCCTCGTCTGAGGAGACGCTGAGTAGTTTGATGGCGGAAGAGTTGCGCGCCGGCGATTCTGTGGATTTTGGCGTGTCGCGGATGTCGTCGGTCCGCGTGCAAGATATGCAGCGGCTGGGTTACTTTGGCGGCGGAGTTGCTCGTGTCCCGGGGACGGAGGAAGTCCCTGAGCCGGAGGGCGAGTTGGTTGTGTTCGAGGCGTTCTTCGCCGCCGGTCTTCGCCTGCCTGCGCACCGATTTGTTGGCGAAGTCCTGCGCAGGTTTAACGTTCAGATACATCAGCTGACACCGAACGCCGTGGTGGCTCTGTCGAAGTATGTCTGGGCGACGACTTCGTACGGCGGACAACCATCAGTCGAAGTCTTTGCGAAGTACTATTGCCTGCACTGGCAGAAGAGGATGATTGGAGATGAAGTCGCTCAGTTTGGGTCCTGCACGTTTACGCCGAAGACCGGCAAGACCACGATGCAGGTAGTCGAGTTGGTTCCTTGCGCCCGCAACAAGTGGGGCAACTGGAATGAGTTTTGGTTTTACGTCGCTGAGGGTACCGTTGAAGACCATGAGGGACTCCCCGTGTCCGAGATGTGTTCTCATTTTTACTCAGCATACCCGCCCTTTGAGGTGGCGGAGGAGGATGCGGACGAAGGGGCCCTTCGGTGCGCCGCCGGCCTGAGCAGTGGGCGCGATTTGGTTGAAGAATTTGTGGCGTACGGGGTATGACCATTGGCGCATGGCTGGGCGTTGGGCGAAGTGTGCCCTCGCCAGATGCCTTCCTATGGTGGGAAGATGGTGCGAAGTCCTGCCTTCGCGCTGAATCTGCAAAACCGCGATCTGGCCGCCTTTGTGCGTGAGGCGGAGCATGGGGCGGTGCGGCTTGTTGGCCGGTACGTGCCGAGGACGGAGGGCCAGCGTAGCTGGGATATCCGCGGGTCAAATGACCGTTTGAACAGGGTTTTTGAATTGAATCAACTGTCGTATGATGGCTACCCCGACCAAGACGATGTGGACCGCCGTGGGAAGAAGCCGGTGGTGGAGACTGGAGACGACCCTGCGCCGGCGGCCGCCCCATCCTCTAAAAAGAGGAAATTAGGTACTGCTATGGGAGGGCTTCGGGTTTCCGATGGTTTTGCTAGAGAGTTGATGGGGACTTGCGCGGCCCCGGGGGGAAGGATGTCTTCGCCCGAGCTCCGGGAGTCTTCGGCGCGGATGCTGAGGGTTACCGGGGATTGGTGGCCTAGGGATGTTCCTATCCCCCGCGCGGCCGACGAAGACTTTTTTACATCTCGCATGGTTCATGAATGGAGAGTGTTTCCTTATGGGCGGAATATTGCTGCTGTTGTGTCGTAAGTGATGGACAAGGATCGCCAGGGAGCTGCACAAAAGCGCCAGGCGGTTGTCAGGCTTCATGAAGCCAGGCCGAAGAGGCAGCGGGGGGCTGCGAAGGCTGCGGCCCCCGGCGGAGGCAAGCCACCTCTGGCGGCAAAGTCGGGCGTCCATGCATTTAGCAAGGCGCCGGAGGCAGCGGCAGGCGCCGGAGGCTCCAAATCGACGAAGGCTGTGCCGCCGGCCAGCAGAGTGGCGGAGGTCGCGAAGGCGGCCCGAGTGTTGCCGTCGTCAGGCAAGCGCGTCGCCGACTTCGCCACCGATATTAGTGTGGACGACTATCTTGGTGGTAAGTCGTTGGCTCGTTTTTTTTAATTCGTTGATACGTCGCAGGGTCGGACGAAGGCCAACTTGCTATAGTTGCGCCTGCCACGGCGACCACGGCGGCTGTCGTAGTGCCGAAGGCGAAGGGCGGGGCTCTTAGCGCCGGAGGCGAGATGTCGGCACTCGCGACCGTCAGGGATGAGGCAGGCGCTGTGTCTCGCCGGCTGAAGGAGGTGACGGAGGCACTAAGTCAGGTCCGCTGAGCTAGACTTCGTTTTTTTTGTCGGCTTTGCTGGGGCCGCGGTCTTACGTGTGTTCTGCAGGTGGCTGACTTCGCCAACCGCACAGCGTCGGGGGCCCTCACGGCAGTTGTGTCTGTCGAAGTCGAGAGACTTCGGACGCAACATGCGGATGCCGTCCGTGAAAAATCGGCCGCCGACAGCAAGTGCCGCAAGCTGGCGGACAAGGTGGCCACACTGGAGGGGGAGAAGACTGACCTCCGGCGCCAATTGGCGGGGGAGAGGAGGGAGACCAACGAGGCCCTCGCCAAGGCGCAGGCTGCGCAGGCGGAGGCTAATCTGGCACGGGCGGAGGGCAATCTTGCCAGGGAGCGCGCCGAGCAGCTGCAGGAGCGGCTCATCGCCCTGGAGAGCCGCGTGGAGAGGGCCGAGGCCGCGACGCGCGTGGAGGCCGAGCGGACGCGCAAACAGCTTATGGATTTGTACCATGAGCTGGGCGCGCGGACTGGTGACTTCGAAGTGCCGGAGCGAGAGCCCGGACTTCGCTGCCTGGAGTGGGTACAGGAGGAGTTGCAGGCACTCCCCACTATCGTGGAGGGGTTTATGTCGTATGCCTCCCTGGTCACCTGCAAGGGGGCGATGAACGCTCTATCTCGCGAAGGGTGCCGGCACTTCGAGGTCTTCGACCAAGCTGACGAAGACTTTGAGCGAGATATCTACAAAGTTGAGGACCCCATAGTGAAGGAATCCGCCGGAGCCATCTACGACCGGATGTGGGGTCCGCACGGTCGCGAGGTGGTTAGGGAGCGGGCCGGGACGGCGAGGGCTCAGGTAACGTTTGGCGTTTGTTTGGAGTTTGCTGGATGTGGGCTATGTGTGGTTTTGCTGAATTTGTGTGCTGTGTCTTAGGCGGCAGGTGGCGAGAGGGTGGATGACTTCGGGGCGTTGAACAGCGCGCTGCCTGACCCGGAGCCGACCCCGACGGAGGTCGTGTCCGGGGCCGCCCTGGAGCTGCCCCCGGAGACTGCGGAAGGCGCACCGGATGCCCCCGCATCCGCTGCGGCCGGTGGAGACCTGCCCCCAGAAACCGCCGAAGGCGCGCCTGATGCCCCCGCAGCCGCTGCGCCGAGTGCGGAAGATCCTGCGACGGTGGCGGCGGAGGCGACAGCGGAGGCAATGGTGGAGGCAATGACGGAGGCTCCCGCAACGGCAGGGTCTTCGCAGGTGGCGTAGTGGGTGTAGATAGTTAGGGAATTTTGGATATGTTGCTGAATTTTGGTTGCTGCGCAGGTTCAAGATTTTGGGCCTGCGCACGCAACCGCCACTACTAAATTTTTGGCGGCTTCGACCGTGGATGGTGGTAATAAATGTGATGGGTCTGCATCTGAGTTTTCTGATTTTGCTGACTCTGGGAGCTCGGTTGAGTGGACTGAGGAGTCGTCGGAGGAGGACTTGGACTACTTTGCGGCCTTGGATGCGGCTGCGGCGGAGGCTTCACCGCACGTCGCGGACACAGATGTGCCTGGTCCTAGCGTCGGGCGCCGGCGGCGAAGGGCGGTTGCGAAGCGTAGAGTGAGTGGGGCGGAGGGAGGTCGGCTTCGTGTGAGTAGGGCTGGCCGGCAAGAACTGTTGTCTTTGCCGGCCGTCGTGAGTACAGGTGAAGGGGAATTGCGAAGTCTTTTTGCGGGTGAGGAGCTTAGGATAATGTTATTTAATTATAGGGAGATGGGAATTATTCCTAAGGTTGAGCCGATGTAGAGTGTGGTGCCCTCGCTTGTATATGTGTAAAGGCTTGTATGATGAGGTTGTGTGCCCCCGCACACTTGGCTATGCTTGCGAAGGCGTTGTGTACTTGGTCTGGTGTGTTTTGTTATGCTGTGCTGGTGCGCATATAGTCGGTCTTGGCGCGGACGGTTTGGTGTTGTCGTTTTTGCTTTTGTTGTGCTAGTCCGGCTGCACCCTTAGGCGGCTTCTGCACGGATAGTCTACGCGGTAGACTTCGGTTTCTTCGCACTTGTTGTGCTGGTCCGGCTGCACCCTTAGGCGACTTCTGCGCGGATAGTCTTCGCGGTAGACTTCGGTTTTTTCGCACTTGTTGTGCTGGTCCGGCTGCACCCTTAGGCGACTTCTGCGCGGATAGTCTTCGCGGTAGACTTCGGTTTCTTCGCACTTGTTGTGCTAGTCCGGCTGCACCCTTAGGCGACTTCTGCGCGGATAGTCTTCGCGGTAGACTTCGGTTTTTTCGCACTTGTTGTGCTGGTCCGGCTGCACCCTTGGGCGACTTCTGCGCGGATTTGTCGCACGCGAGGGTGGCTAGCGCTGAGCCTCGCGGTGACCTCGTATTGGTCGAATGTCGAAGACCGTCGTCGCGGTCTTTTTTCGACGCATGTTTTTGCGGGGGATTTTTCACACATATATTACATGGCTCTGCCTCGTTAAAAACCTCACCCCCCGGGAGGAAAAGAGTACGGGCCAGTATAAGATTGTTTTTGCGGATTACAAGGGCGAAATCAGCCCTGATGAGTCAAACAAAAAATTTGCGGAGGTTGTCGATGTTCTAGGAGTGCTCCAGGTCTTCGCCGTTTGGCGTTGTGAGCCTGTAAGCGCTGGGGGAAGCTTTCGTCTTGACTATAAAGGGGCCCTCCCACTTGGGCTCCAGCTTGCCCCTGGACTCTGTCCGAGCTGTTCGGACGAGTACGAGGTCCCCTTCGCTGAATTCCCTCGGGATGACTGCGTGGTCGCGCCATGCTTTTGTCTGGGCTTGGTACTTGTTTAGGGCCTGTAGGGCGAAGACTCGGTCTCCGTCAATGAGATCCTTTGAAGTTGGCTCGTCCACGTCAGGGACAGCTGACGGAACTATTCGCGGGGACCCATGTTTTATTTCTTGTGGGGTCATGGCCTCCGATCCGTATAGAAGGCGGAAAGGAGTAAACCCGGTCGCCCTGCACTCAGTCGTGTTTAGTGCCCAGACTGCCTCGGGTAACAAATCGGTCCATCTGCCCTTTTTTCATCGAGGAGCATCTTTTTGACAGCTGTGAAGATTTTTCCATTGGCGCGTTCCACAACTCCGTTGGACTGCGGATGATAGACTGAGGCGAAGGCAAGCTTGGTGCCAATGGAGAAGCAAAAATCCTTGAAGTATTGGCTGTCAAACTGCTTGCCTTTGTCAACTGTTAGTTCGGACGGTACTCCGAAGCGGCAAACGATGTTTTGCCAAAAGAATTTCTGGGCGGTTTTTGATGTTATTGTGGAAACAGCCCTTGCCTCGATCCATTTGGTGAAGTACTCCACAGCGACGAAGGCGAACTTAAGGTTCCCCTGAGCGGTGGGCAGGGGCCCGACAATGTCCAGGCCCCAGCGCTGGAGAGGCCATGTGTGGGCGATCAGCTTTGTATACTGCGAGGGGCTGCTTGACCGAGGGGAAAACTTCTGGCAGGCTTCGCAGGACCTTGTGACCCGATTTGTGGCGCAGATCATTGCGGGCCAGTAGAAGCCTTGGTGGATCACCTTAGCAGCTAGGGCGCTTGGCCCTGCGTACGAGCCGCACGTGCCACTGTGGACTTCACGTAGGATCTGGATGCCTTCGGTTTCGGTGACACACTTAAGCATTGGCTGACTGACCCCTTTCTTGTAGAGTTGGCCTTCAATCAGTGCGAAGTCTCAGCTTCGATGTCTGAGGCGCTTGGCCTCACTGATGTCGGTTGGATGATAGTACCCATGTAGGAACAGGGTTATTGGTGCCCGCCAGTCTTCGGTCATGATAAGGTTGACTATGCGGTGGCCCTCGCTGTCATTAGTTATTTGGAGCCCTTCGGCGCTCCGGACGGCTGGCGTGCCGATGACATGAAAGAACACGTCGTAGGGCAAGGACTCGCCCCTAGCGGCGGCCTTGGCCAATGCGTCGGCCTCTTCATTCTTGGCCCGATCGACATGCTGCAAGGTGAATCCCTTGAATTGTCTCTCGAGGCTTCGGATGGCCGCGAGGTATTGCATAAGCGCGGGGTCCTTTGCTGCATAGTCTTTCTCGACTTGGCCGGCAACTACCTTAGAGTCTGTTTTGATGATGCAGGTGGTGACTCCGAGGGCCCTTAGCTTGCGGAGGCCGAGGATGACTGCTTCGTATTCTGCTATATTATTTGTGCATCTGTCGGATTCCAGAGCGAAGCTGAGGCGTGCTGCATATCTGTGCTTGACCCCGACTGGTGAGGTGATGACTGCAGCGGCGCCCACCCCCGCATGGCACCATGCGCCGTCGCAATGGATCGTCCAAACCTTCTCTGCGGACTGGTCTGGCTGTGTCGTTGGCCCAGTCCAGTCGACGACGAAGTCTGCCAGGACTTGTGACTTGATGGCTGTCCTGGGCTCGGAGCTGATGTGGTAGCCGGAGAGTTCGGCCGCCCACTTGGCAATCCTCACCGATGCCTCCGGGTTTCTGAACAATTCGCCGAGTCCCCTGTCTGAGGTGACTCGGACCTTGAATGCTTCGAAGTAATGGCGCAATTTGCACGAAGACATAACGACTGCGTAGGCAATCTTCTCCAGCTCTGTCATGTTGCACTTGGACGGTGTCAGCACTTCGGAGACATAGTAAACAGGGCACTGCCTGACCACGCCTTCAACTGTCTGCTCCTGCACTAGTGCCGCGCTGACCGCATGCGGCGAAGCCGCGACGTAGAGCAACAGGGGGAGCGAGGAGTCGGGGCTTGTAAGGACGGCCAACTCTGTCAGGTGCTGTTTTAATGAGGCGAAGGCCGCCGCCTTCTCTGGTCCCCAGGCGAAGTCTTTTGCACCACAGAGTGTTTTGAGGAAGGGGAGACTTCGCTCGGCGGACCTGGAGATGAATCTGTTGAGAGCGGCCAACCTGCCTGTCAGGCGCTGGACGTCTCTGGCAGACTGCGGAGGCGTCATGTTTATGATGGCCTGAATCTTGGTTGGGTTGGCCTCGATGCCGCGGTGTGATACCAGGTAGCCCAATATTTTGCCTTGGCGAACGCCGAAGACGCACTTTTCTGGGTTTAGGCGGAGTCGTGCATCTCGCATGTTCGCGAATGTCTCGGCGAGGTCGGCGAGATGGTCCTCCTTGCTCTTGTTGGCGACGACAATGTCGTCCACATATGTGAATATATTTCTGCCGACCTGCCCTTCGAGCACTGTTTTGGTAAGCCTGGAGAAGGTGGACCCAGCGTTCTTGAGTCCCTCCGGCATTCTGATGAAGCAATATGTGCCGAGGGGTGTTATAAAGCTGGTGCTAGCCTTGTCTTCCTCTTTCATGTATATCTGGTGGTAACCGGAGAAGCAGTCGAGGGGAGACATGACCTCGCATCCGGCCGCGCTATCGACTATTTTGTCGATCCGTGGCAACGAGAAATTGTCCTTTGGGCAGGCCTTGTTGAGACTGGTGAAGTCGATGCACATTCACCACTTCCCGCTTTTTTTCTGTACCATTACAACATTGGAGAGCCACGTGGGATAAGCCATCGACTCGATGAATTTGGCTTCCAGGAGGCGGTGCACCTCCGCCTTGGCGGCCTCTGTCTTCTCGTCGGACATTTTGCAAAGTCTCTGTTTTTTTGGTCGCACCGAAGGGTCAATTCCCAAGTTGTGCTCAATTATGGATCGGCTGACTCCGACCAGATCGAGGGCAGACCAGGCGAAGACGTCTTTATTCTTGGACAGGCAGCAGAGGAGCTTCTCCTCTTCATGCGAAGTGAGGTCTTCGTAGATAGTGACTGTCTGCTTGGGTGTGGCCTGATCGAGGGGGACAGTCTTGGTCCCGTCGTTGCTCTTCAGCTGTGCCTTGTCGTGCTGCTTATTGGTTGGGCTGGCGGGTGCGGGGACCTCGCGCTGGGCCATGAGGCAGTGCACGTTTCTCTGACCGGGCACGAAGTCCCGCTCTATGTTGCGTGCAGTCTGTTGATTGTCGTAGACCGTAATGACGCCTAACGGAACTGGTATCTTCATACACAGGTACAGTCCGTGGATGGCTGCTTCGAACTTATTGATGGAGCCCCGGCCCATGATGGCATTGTATGGATATACCATATCCACGATATCAAAGGTTACTTGCTCGCTTCGGGCATTGGGTGCTACACCGAAGGAGAGAGGCAGCTCTATTTTGCCGACAGGAAAGGTGCCCTTGCCGCCGAAGCCATACAACGGGTTGTCCGAAGGCTTGAGCAGGCTGTGGATTATGCCCATGCGATCGAAGGCGTGGAGAAAGATGATGTCCGCCTGACTGCCATTGTCAACTAGGACTTTGTGCAGGTCCCAACCTGCCACGCTGCAATTGATGACCATGGCGTCGCAGTGGGGGGCGCTGCGTAGGTCGACGTCTCGTGCGTCGAAGGTTAACGGTATGTGGGACCACTTTGTCTGCACGACTGGGCCGGTGACGGCGACGTGGTTGATGCTGCGGTAGTGGTCCCGCTTCTGCCGCTTTGTGTCAAAGTCAGTGCTGGACCCCCCAGTTATCATGTGAATGACTCCGCGATATGGCTGATCGGCGAAGTCTTCCTG
The DNA here is from genome assembly GCF_902167145.1 of Zea mays. Lineage (NCBI taxonomy): Eukaryota > Viridiplantae > Streptophyta > Magnoliopsida > Poales > Poaceae > Zea > Zea mays. The sequence goes on along the minus strand of NC_050102.1, from coordinate 184,221,796 downwards.
CTTTGGAGCATGGGGGATGTTTTGATGTTGCTGGTGTGGTGGTGGGGGTGGGGGAGGTACGATTTGTACTTCCGGATGGTGTTGGTAAGCGTGGTGCGGTGGATGCGGGGCGGGGGCGTGGATATATGGTGGAGGGGGTTGCTGGTAAGTGTGTGCGACAACTCTGGGGTTGTCGGCTGGTTGCGCCCGTGCCATCCTGTCTCCGGTGGCCTTCGTTTCTGGGCAGTCTTTGGTTTGGTGGGCGCAGTCTTCGCCATGGAAGAGGCAGTAGAATCGGCGCGGCGGCTGCGCCCGCCCCGACCCCTACCGCGAGTTCCATTTCCGCGGCCCTGGGGGGGATACTCCTGGCGACGAGGGGCGTCAGCAGCGGGGTGCTGGTTGGCGATGTTGTGCACTTGCTGTTGATTGCGGCCGTCTCGACCGGAGTCCGGCTGCGGAGTCCTCGTCCACGTGCGGCTGGACTGTGGAGCATCTTTTGGCTTCCTTTGGGACTCAACCTTGCGCTGGTGGAGCTCTTCGGATTTGGCGTACTTTTCAAACAGCTGATATAATTCCTGGAGGTTCTTGGGCGGATCTCTGATGCAGTGGCTGTAAAGGACGCCGGCGCGAAGGCCACTGATAGCGTAGTGGATAGCGATCTGATCATCGACTGAGGACAGCTGTGACTTGAGTGTTAAAAATTTGCGGTAATACTCCCGCAGAGTCTCCTTTTCCAGCTGCTTGCAGAGCGAGAGTTCGACCAATGCGTCGGTGTCTGGGCGGTACCCTTGGAAGTTGAGCAGGAACTTGTCCCTGAGGCTTCTCCAAGAATCAATGGACAATGGAGGCAACCTGGTGAACCATGTGAGAGCTGGGCCCTCTAGGGCGATGATGAAAGACTTCGCCATTGTGGCGTCGTCCCCTCCGGAAGATGCAACGGCGACCTGATAACTCATTATGTATTGCGCCGGGTCGGTGCTGCCGTTGTACTTGGGATAGGTCCCTGCCCGGAAGTTAGCTGGCCAAGGCGTCACTTGCAGGTGTGGCGCCAGGGGACTTCGCTCGTCGAGATAGTTGACCCCTTGGAATGGCGCGGCGTGCAGGAAGGTGTGGTCGCGCTGGGGGAAACGCGGGTCTTCCGGTTGTGCGCGGTGTTGCAGGGGTGGCCCATGCTACAGGCCAAGGTGGCCTTCGCGCGTGTCTTCCAGTTGTGCGCGCTGCTGGAGGGGTGGCCCGTGCTGCAGGCCAAGGTGGCCTTCGCGCTGCATCAGCGCGATTTCCCGCTCGAGGTCCTGGGCCTTCTGCTCTTCGTCGCGTATCATTTGCCGCACTTTGGCTAGTGCGGACACGCGCTGGCGCTTGGCCTCGAGTATCTCCTTCTGCCTCTGGAGATTGCGGTTCTTGAGGCGCAGGGCGCGCAGCTGTAGCTGTTCTTCCGCTGAGACGCCGAGCACTTCACCATCCTCGGTGAGGTCCGCGCCCTCCAGTGGGGCGAAGCCTGAGGGTGGCTGCGATTGTCCTTCAGGGCCGCAGGTGCGGAGAGTGTCGTCTTCGCAGGTGCGGGGAACGTTGTCTTCAGTGGCCTCTTGGTGGGTGGATTAGGTGAGGGCGAGGGCCTTGCCCTTTCTTGCGGCGAGCAGTGCTGCCTTCGCAGCCTCGTCAGCCTTCGGGTTAGCTCTCTTGGGTGCCATCGCGGGTGGTTTTCTCGTAGCACGAACGGTGGTCGCCAAATGTTGGAACTTGCTCTCAGTTGCAAGGGGGTCCAACAAGGGTGAACAATGACGTAAGCAGGGTTCTCGCGCGTGTGGGCAATAGCTCTATTAATCTGGCCTCTCACGGGCATTGTGCGGGGGTATTTATAGGTGTCTAAGCGCCCAGCGCCTTGTGTTAAGGACGCATGTGCCCTCAGCCACCTAGGTTATCCCCAGAATATTCCCATAAAGCGGGGTTACAGACTGTAATTACAGGAATGCCTTTACAAATTAGGCCCGTAACACGCGGCGACCATGCAGGGCCCGTTACAATGGGCCGGATCACACGTGGGCCTCTGAGCTGGACGAGACCGCACGGTGGGATGATGACGTCGCAGGCCTTCGCCTGGTGCCGAATCAGGCGAAGGGTGTCCTTGCCCGTTTTGTCTCCGTCGGACCAGCGACTGCAGCGAAGGCCTCGAGCGAAGGGTGGCGTCTTTGCCTTCGCCCCAACATGGTTAGTTCTAACCGTCTAACTGTGTCTCTGATCGGGGATTATCCTAACAGTTGGTTGCAAACTTCAGTCACACGACGCCATATAAATAAATTAAGGGGTCGTCACGGGTTTAGTCAATGCTAATCACTCGACCACAAAACCCTAATCGACACTCTTTGAGGTACCGATCACCTAGACGCTCAGAGTGACTAGAAGAGTTGTGCTATGTCTCAATCCCCATCTCCCCATCGGGAACGGGATCTGAGCCTCCCTTGTAGGTGCCAATGGAGGAGCTGATCCACCACCGATCAACGATGGGAACCAGCCTCCTCGTCACACGCAAGGAGATCGAGGAGGAGGCGAGTCCGCTGCAAGACACCACGACAATGGTTGCTGATGAATAACAACGAATGTATGTATACCTATTCCTCTCAACAAAATAGATCTACACATCATCGAGGTATTATAGTTACAGATTGGTATTCTAGGGGCTTAGGATTGGATCCTAGGCACCATAGAATATAACGGTGATATCATAACCAGGTTAAGACCCCTAGATCTCCTAATCCGCATAGATTTTGAGATCACACAGAAAGGTCTTGGATCAATGTGATTGAACTCATTTTTATCATCATCGTTCATCAACCGAGAACAGACAGATTAGATCAAGAAAGGAGAAAAAGGTTCTCTCAGGTTAGGGTTTACCAAACCCTAAGATTAAGGTTTGCCCACGGTGGGGCCAGCCAGCCCCGGGGGCAGCGCCTCTGCCCCTGAGAAACCCGAGAGCAACGAGTTCACGGAGTTGTTTTTAGCGGTCACACTGGACTGTCCGGTGAGCACCAGACAACCATTGTTCACTGTCCGGTGCACTGTCCGTCCAACGACTAGCTGTCAAAACTAGCCGTTGGAGCCGACTGGTGGTGCACCAGATTGTCCGGTGCGCCCATGCGCAGTGACTTCAGCAACGACTAGTTTGGTGGTTGGGCTATTTATACCCCCTCCACCTACCTTGTTTAGTGTCTTGCTACCCACATTCAAGTTCATTCATTGCTAGAGCATTGCAAGCCCCACAGAAGCCTAATGAGATGATTAGAAAATCATAATCCCGTGTTAGAACCTCATTAGTGCAAGTGAGATCCACCTAGAGCACACACCACATACATTAGGCTTCTCTTGGTCAAGTGAAAGTCTATGGCTTGTTACTCTTGGTGATCGCATCATCTAGACGGCTTGGTGGCGATTGGAGCGCAGTGATCACCCCAGAGGGTTTGTTGGTGACCCAGCTCAAGTTTGTACGCGATCGTGAGGGATCCACCACCCCAGAGTGGCAAAGGATCACCTCATAGTGAGCACTTGGTTCTTGCGAGGACCAAGGGGGAGCGATACCCTTGCACGGGTGCTCCAACAAGGACTAGGGAAGAGTGCCGACCTCGGCAAAAAAAATGGAGGAGTCTTCTTACCCTTGCTTTACATTTCGCATTTAATTTGAGTATTTCACTTTGTTCAATTGCTTAGCAAGTATTTGAAGTAATGACTTAGGGTTGTTGTTTTTCTAGTAGTATTTATTTATTGCTATTAGTTGGGTGAAGCTGGGCTCTTGCTTAGGGTTTAATATTTGTGGATTTTTTTGAAAAGCCCAATTCACCCCCTCTTGCATCGTGATCCTCTTAGGGGTGAATAGACGGTTCTGACTAAAATCAAAGACACTAGAGAAATTTAATCAATATTACAAAAGATATAAATTCTCTAGCTAACACAAGTAACCAACTAAATGGAAACAATGGTAACAAAGCCAGAAATGAATAACAATTCGACAATCACTAGCTATTTCCAATTAAATTAGCAAAAGGGAAAATGAGACACCATTTTTTCGTGGTATCAGTGATTTGTCGATCACCCCTAATCCACGTTGAGGTGGATTCCATGTTTACACTTGCTCCTCTATCAAGACACAGCTTGATCTTTGAGCCAAGGAAACAAGGAATCGCTTGATACCTCGGTTCCACTAACGTCACCTTTGTCGCTCCAGCGAGGTAGGCACGAACCCCTCACAGTTACCACTATGGCTCCTTCACAATCTTCACGGAGAGTTCGGCGGAGACATGAAAGGGAAATAGGGTTTAACCTTTTCCTATAAGTAATTTTGGTGCTTGAATGCCCAACACAAATAATTGACTAACTAGTTTACTCTAGATTATATATTCTACAGGTGCATAAAGGTTCAACACAAACCAATAAAAGATCAAATTTAGGGTTCAAAAGAAAAGGAGCAAAAGAACCGAGGGTGCCCTGGTCTGGTGCAGAGGACTGTCCGGTGCACCAGGACCGTACAACTCCGAATTTGCCACCTTTGGGTTTCTCAGGCCGCACTCCGCTATAATTCACCAGACTGTCCGGTGTGCCACCGGACTGTTCGGTGCACCAGCGGAACAACGGCTACCAGCGCAACGGTCGACTGCAACGGACACCTACAAATGCTACAGTGCGCTGAAAGTGCGCGCAGAAGTCAGAGCAGCCGCCAGAGGCACACCGGACAGTGAACAGTACTTGTCCGATGCCACTAGAAGACAAAGCTCCAACGGTCGACTGCGGCCGAACCCTAAAGGTTGGGTGACGTGGCTGGCGCACCAGACTGTCCGGTGTGCCCATCGATAGCAGCCCCTCCCCAACGGTTGTTTGGTGGTTGAGGGCTATAAATACCCCCCAACCACCTCCACTCCAACCATCCAAGCATTCATCACATTGAAAGGGAAATGTGCCCTTGGGCAATTTCTATAATGTTTTGGTGATTAAGTGTCCAACACATTTAATTGAGTTCCAATGTGCAAAATAAAGAGAGAAGTGCAATTCAAGAAAAAAGGTATGTTTCTAGACTTGGTGAATTGTTTTATGTACTAACATGGTTATCCAAGTGCTAGAAATAGTGAGAAAAGAAGAAGAAAAGAAACCAAAAAGACTTGGCTCGGTGCAGCCAAAACTCAGCTCAGTCTGGCACACCGGACTGTCCGGTGGTGCACCGGACAGTGTCCGGTGCGCCAGGCTGGTCTCTGGTGAAAAGGTCGTTCTCGGGAAAAGATCAACGGGGTACGGTTATAATTCACAGGACTGTCCGGTGAGCCAACGGTCACCAGCGCAACGGTCGGTCGCGCAATTCATGGGCGACGCGTGGTCCACACCAACGGTCGGCATGGGGCACCGGACAGTGTCCGGTGCGCCATCGGGCCCTAAGCTGCAACGGTCGACTGCGCCTTATTTGGAAGGCAATCGCGCACCGGACAGCTACAATGTCTGTCCAGTGGTGCACCGGACTGTCCGGTGCACCACACGACAGAAGGCAAGATTAGCCTTCCAAGATTGTCTTCAACGGCTCCTAGCTGCCTTGGGGCTATAAAAGGGACCCCTAGGAGCATGGAGGAGTCACCCAAGCATTCACTAAGCATCCTAAGACTCCAACTTCACGCATTCGATTCTTTGTGATAGTGATTTGAGCTCCATTTGAGTTGTGAACTCCGTGCGTTTGTGTTTCGAGCTCAAGTCATGACTTGCGTGTGTGGTTGTGCTGCATATTTCAGTCTTGTGTGTGTTGCTCTTCCCAACCTTACTCTTGTGTGTTCTTTGTGATTAATATTGTAAGGGCGAGAGGCTCCAACTTGTGGAGATTCCTCGCAAACGGGAAAAGACTATAAGGAAGAAAAGTCGTGGTATTCAAGTTGATCATTGGATCACTTAAAAGGGGTTGAGTGCAACCCTCATCCATTGGGACGCCACAACGTGGAAGTAGGCAATTGTTACTTGGCCGAACCACAGGATAAAATCACGTGTCTCTTGTGATTGCTTTCTCTGTGATTGTTTTGTCCACAAGAACTCGCTTCTCAACTACTTAGTCGCACTAACACTTCTATAACTAAGTTTTGTGGCTATTTAGTGTTGAATTTTACAGGATCACCTATTCACCCCCCCTCTAGGTGCTCTCAATTGGTATCGGAGTCGTACTCTTCATCTAAGGGACTAATCGCCCCAAGAGATGAGTCCTAAGGGAAAGGGGATGGTGGTCAACGACAAGGAAAAGGAGTCTTTCCTCAACGAGCCTAGAGACGACAAGCCAACCGACTTAGGCTCGAGTCACAAGAAAAGAGACGGTAAGAAGAAGAGGCGCATCAAGAAGATCATCTACTACGACAGTGATGCCTCGTCTTCTTCACTACACGACGACGATGATGACTCCTCGTCAAAGAAGAAATCGGTTAATCAAAACTATTCATTTGATTATTCTCATATTTCATTCAATTCTAATGCTCATTTGCTATCAATTCCACTTGGGAAACCTCCACACTTTGATGGAGAAGACTACTCTTTTGGAGTCACAAAATGCGTAGTCACTTATTTCCTCTCCATCCTAGTATTTGGGAGATTGTTGAAAACAGAATGCATTTTGATAGTACTTACAATCCCGTTTTCATAAATGAGCGAATTCATAAAAATGCACAAGCTACTACTGTCTTGCTAGCTTCACTTTGCAGGGATGAATATAATAAGGTGAGTGACTTGGACAACACCAAGCAAATATGGGACACCCTCAAGATATCTCATGAGGGAAACGACGCCACCATGATCACCAAAATGGAGTTGGTGGAAGGCGAGCTGGGAAGGTTTGTGATGATCAGGGGAGAGGAGCCAACTCAGACCTACAACAGGCTCAAGACCCTCATCAACAAGATTAGAAGCTATGGAAGCACAAGATGGACGGACCACGACGTCGTCCGACTCATGCTAAGGTCATTCACGGTAATTGACCCCCATCTTGTCAATCTTATTCGTGAAAACCCCAGGTACACCAAGATGACGCCCGAGGAGATACTTGGAAAATTCGTGAGCGGGCGCATGATGGTAAAGGAGGCACGATACGTGGATGACGCCTTGAACGATCCACTACCCATCAAGGCAACAAGCAGCAAGGAGGCGCTACCAAGCAACGTAGCTCAAGTGGAGGCTGTCGGACTCAATGAAGATGAGATGGCGCTTATCATCAAGCGCTTCAAGACCGCGCTCAAAGGACGCAAGAAATACCCCTCCAAGAATAAAACAAAGGGAAAGCGCTCCTGCTTCAAATGCGGTAAGACTGGTCATTTTATAGCTCAATGCCCCAATAATGATAATGACCAGGGACAAGAAAAGTATGGGAAGAGGGAGAAGAAGAAGGTTTACAAGAAGGCGAAGGGCGAGGCGCACCTTGGAAAAGAATGGGATTCAGGCTGCTCTTCATCCAACTCCGACGATGAAGGACTGGCAGCCTCAGCCTTCAACAAGTCTTCGCTCTTCCCCAACGAACACCGCACTTGCCTCATGGCCAAGGAGAAGAACGTAAGTGTACGAGATTCCCCTAAGTACTCTACTTCTAGTGATGGGGATTCCTCCGATGATGAAGTAGATTACTCTAGTCTATTTAAAGGATTAGATAGAGCTAAAGTAAAAAAATAATGAATTAATTGATGCTCTAAATGAAAAGGATAGACTTTTAGAAAAGCAAGAGGATGTTTTGTATGAAGAACATGATAAATTTCTTAGTGTTCAAAAATCTCTTGCTCTAGAAATTAAGAGAAATGAAATGTTATCCTCTGAATTGTCTGTTTGCCATGAATCTGTCTCTAGTTTAAAGAATTTAAATGATGAATTAAATGCTAAGCTAGAGGAGACAAATGCAACTAGATCTTGTGTAGAACATGTAGTTATTTGCAATAGATGCAAGGACTTTGATGTTAGTTCCTGTGATGAACACCTTATTTCTATTACTATACTAAATGATGATGTTGGAGACTTGTTCTCAAATGCTATGAGTTAAGAACAAGGCAACACAGAGAATGTTAAACGATAAAGTCCTTCGTCCTTTGAAGCATTATTTCCCTTAGGATATAACGATCTTCGGACGAAGGTTATGAAGGACGAACCTTCATCATCATAGTATACATGAAGGACGAAGCATATGAAACATAAAAGATAGCATGAATAATCATATAACATCATCAATTTAACTTTATCATATCATCATAGAAAAATAGAAACAATATCGAATTACAAATGTACCTTCGGCTTGGAAGGAGATGAAAATACAAGTGTGACGCAAAAGTAAATGCCAAGTCAGCGTGAACAGTACGGGAGTACTGTTCATCTATTTATAGACGTGGGACGCAGCCCATGTAAAATTACATTCATGTCCACTACATTTGCTAATGACTTATGGGGATCCGTCAAGGCCTAAGTAGTCTTTTCATCTTTAAGTCGGTTCCCCTTTCTGCCATCATGCCGAAGCTCCCCTGCGCATAGCTTCGGCTATACACCATCCTTCGTACAACTTGGTGATCAGCCCGTCCTTCATCTCAATCCTCCTTCGTCTAACTTAAGCTTCGTCCTGATCGTACTTCATGTTCATAATCTGAGTACGAAGATACCTGTTCATACATTTCACTTGGAAAATATTGTCAAATCATGTTTTTGAGGACCTTCGGAGGACGAAGACCCCCAACAGTAGCCCCTCGCAATATTAATTTGTTAGTGATAAATTTAGATTGCGATATGGACGAAGGCCTTAAGCCGAAGGTCCGAAAAAACACCTTCCCTTTGCTAGAATAGCAACATTCACTGACAAGCGGGTCCTTCAATTTTCAACGCACTGGGCGTATAAATAAGATCATACCACAAACTCATTTTGGTACGCACACTTGCCATCTGCCCCCGCTTACTCAATTTTAGCTCTTGCGCGCAAAAATTTACTGAGCTTTTAGTTTTGAAGCTTCGGCATTGAAAACAGTTTTTAGCATTTCCGAAGATGTCTGAAGACAAAAAGGCCGGTCCCGAGATGAAGCTGAGTCTCTCTGAAGAGAAGAACCTGGGGTTCCTTATAGCGATGGCGGAGACCAATACGGAAAAAATCACCAAGGAGATCCTGGAAGGCTTGTCTGAAGATACTGGTGACAGCGACAGTTACGATGTAGAAAGTGGTGGGGAAGAGTCCGAAGATCGGCCATGGCGGCCAAGTCACGCGGTTTTCGGAAAAACCACCATTAAGCAGAGTCATATTGATAATATGAGGGGGCGGTATTTTCGAGATATATCTATTGTGAGAGCTGATGCTGGAGAAAAAACTTCTCCTACCCCCGAAGAAGATGAAGTCGTAATCTTCCGAAGCTTTCTCAAGGCTGGGCTTCGATTCCCCCTAAGCAACTTTGTTGTTGAAGTTCTGAAAACATTTCAAATCTACCTTCATCAAATTACTCCCGAAGCTATCATAAGAATGGGGATGTTTGTCTGGGCTGCGAGAAGCCAAGGTTTAGAACCAAATGCCAAAAGCTTTTGCAACATTCATGAGTTGTTATATGAGACGAAACCCTGGGGGAAAGAACAATATCACAACAACTTTGGGTGTTACAGCTTCGTTGCCCGCTCCGGGTCAAGCTGCCCTGTGCCGACCTTTCGGAAGAGATGGCCCGGAGCCTGGATGACTGAATGGTTCTATGTAAAGAATGACCTAACAGCGCAAGAAGATGTCAAGAGTATCATTATGCGCCCCATCTGGCAACGCTTCGGACTCCGAAGGCCGAAGGTTAAAATGGATGAAGCATCCGAGGAATGCCAAAGAGCCTTCGGCGTAGTCTGCTCTTTTATTGGGACAAGGGACTTGATTCAAGAACATATTGCCTTCAGGGTGTGGCCACTTGCAGGAAAGTGGGAAATGCCGAAGGAGACCATCAAAGAGTCCGACGAAGGCGGACTGGTCAGACTAAAATACACATTCAAATACGGGGATAAATTTGTTGAACCTGATGACGACTGGTTGAAAAGCATTGAAACATTGAGTGACGAACTGCTTGGGGCATATTCGAAGGCCGAGAACACTGCATTATCAGCAGCCTTCGGAGGCCGAAAGAAGAAAAGACTCAACCGGGTTTTTGACGCAGTCGGGTTTGTCTACCCTGACTATCACTATCCGGTATTGGGTCGCAAAAGAAAGAATACTTCTCCTGCAACAGAAACTACCATAAGTGCCACTAATGAGCCAGCGCCGCAAAGGAAAAAGATGAAGGTGCTCACCCACCGAGCGCGCTTTATTGAGCCAGCCACAGTGCCAGAATTCATTGGTGAAGTTTCCTTGGCCTCTGAAGCTACGGAGCCAGCTCCAGTGCCGAAGATAGAAGAGAAATCTGAAGCGCCTTTAGCAGAGAAGGCGGAAAAACCGAGAATTGAAGGACAAAAAATATTGGAAATCTTAAGTCCTTCAGCAAATGTCGAAACAAGAAAAATCCAAAAGGGCCCATTGGTGACCCCAAAAAGAAAAAGAATGGTGAACGTACTAGATGTCTTGGAGACAATTATGTCTTCAAGCACAACTCCAAAGAAGACTGTTGATCTTGCTGAAGCGTCTACTGAAGCTTCGAAGCAACAAGCTGAAGCTGAAGCTGAAGCTGAAGCTAAAGCTGGGCCATCAGAGCCCATCAAGGAACAATCTTTGGAAACCGAAAAAACATCAGAACCAGTTTTGGTTGAGGAGATTGACACTGCCGCCCCCGAAGCTCCTGCCAGCACATGCGATTATATCATACGACATGCTTCGGGGAAAAAATTATCTGAAGAAGAGACTTATGAAGCCAATCACTATGCCAGAGAGTTAAAATATCCAAAGGGAGCAGTGGTGTTCAATGGGACAAATGAGGATGACTTCCTATATTGCCTCCCTGATAACAAAGAATTATCTGTCTGCCGGGAGATGGCTAGAAGTATGGGGTTCCCGAAGCTCGAAGCTGGATTATGTGCTATGACGAAGGAGGATCTCGCGGACAGTCTTGCGTATAACAGCCTAAAGGTATGGGAATTAGACGTTTTAAAAAAAATTTACAATACGTAATTCATTCTTTTATTCTTATACCAAGTCTTTACATATAGGGTTTAATCTTAAGCAACGCATTAAGAGCACAAAAGAGTGCCGAAGATGAGAGCTATGAAATTGCGTTCAACAACCTTCGGTCAGAAGTTATTAAACTGAGAAACGAAGCTCTGGAAAAGGATAAAATTCTGCTTACATTGGTAGACAAGGTAAAAAAGGACGAAGCTGCCTCAAAGATCCAGGCCGAAGCCCAAAAACGTGAGATTAAAGATCTTCAGAAACAGCTAGCTAGAGCTAAAGAGGAACGCGTGCTTGAAGAAACAAAACGAGAGCTTAGTGATCAGTTGGTTAATCATTTAGAGTTAAGTGCTCAGGAGCTTCGTGCATCCCAGAGGAAATGCTATGTTAAATCTATAGAATGCGTCAATAAGATAAAATCCAGTTTCGCCAGCGTTGGCGCATTTTCTAGTGAAGAAAGTTTCTCCAGAGGCAAACCCGAAGGTCCATTGGAATGGATTAGTCATGAAGCAGAAGCTTTCGAGGAAATCCTGAGCAGCCGCGGTGATATCTGCGCCTTCTCGGGCGCCAGAGGAGTTGCTACTGTTCTAGAGAAGAAAGGTTGTGATCATATTAAGCTGCTTGCGCAATCCGAAGCCACTTTATCCGCTGAAGATATTAAAGACCCGTCGACCGAAGCTAGCCAAGTTGGTGGAAAATTTTTCACCGACGTCTGGGACAATGGTGGCCGAGAAATGGCAGGAGAAATTATTCAAAGAAGTGAAAAGGGCATTCACGATGCTAGAGAAGTGGCTAAGGCTGCTGAAAAGAGGGCAGAGCCCGAAGGTCAATTAGGTACTAATTAATAGTTTGTATCGTGTTGTAATTTTTATTTCAAACTTTGATCGTGGTTTGTGATAGTAATGCAAAAATATTCTCTTCCCTCAGAACCTGCTGGATCGTCTGCTGACCCTCACACAAAAGGGGATGACGAAATTAAACAAATGGCCGAAACTGTCGTGGATAAAGTTGTTGAACAGCTTCTAAATGAGGCTGCCGAAGTAGTATTAAGAGAAGACTAGGTGTTATTAGGAAAAACATTTGAAGTGTGATCTATGTAATATTGTGTACATTTGAATGTAATATACAAGTCTCTTTTCATTATTCAATTCTTTACGATGCATGAAACTTTACATACGTACCGGTTTTAAGCCTTCGGCGAAAAAACACCTTCCCTTCTTTTCATGCTTCGTGAAGAAAAAATTTTATGCATCACAACAATGTCCATAGTGCTCTGATGAAGAATATCCAAGCTTCGTGAAAACATTCTCCGAAGCTATACTCCGAAGATGAAGATTGTGTCTCCTTGTGACTTAACACGATTTTCACTCTTTCAAAGCATACTTCCAAAGATCAATATTGTGTCCCCTTCTTGTGCCATATGCAACATGATGTATGATGCTTATGCTATGCAAAATGATGTGATGATGTCATGCTATGTAGATGACATTTGTTCCGAAAGATACATATCCCCACACAATATTTTTGTATCAGCGCTGACTTTTCGCTGTAAGCTCTGCATTCCCTTAGGAACGACTTTGGAGCTTCTTCACCTTTTACTTAGGCGGAATAAGTTCTGCATTCCCTTAGGAACGTCTTTGGAGCTTCTTCGCCTTTTACTTAGGCGGTATAAGCTCTGCATTCCCTTAGGAACGTCTTTGGAGCTTCTTCGCCTTTTACTTAGGCGGTATAAGCTCTGCATTCCCTTAGGAACGTCTTTGGAGCAAAAAACTTACACTGCGCTCCCTTTGGAACGGCTTTTTGTAACTTTAGCAACTTACTCTGCGTTCTTTAGAACGACTTTGTGTTACTTCGAAGGATTTTTAATAATTCGAAGGTCCTCCGCAAACTTTCAAGCTTCAGCAACTTAAGCCTTCGGAGAAAATAGATTTCCCTTATAACCAACCACAAAACTATTACATGAAAATCGAAATGTTCTTTATT